>NC_066537.1:4151527-4254027 GCF_024679095.1 Eriocheir sinensis
ATTCTCTACTTGTGGCGGTTGGCGATACCCTTCAAAATTAAGGCAGTGTGTGAAATACACTGTCGCAAAATCTCGTACCGATACGATTGTTCGTTACGATATTATTCCCAAAAAACGAGGCCGCACAGCCTCTGAAATCCTTAGTAGTCAACGGAAAGAATCTGGCCTGAGCGGGGCTCGAACCGCCGCCTGTTTGGTTGTGAACGCTTGCAACGCGGCGCTCTAGCCGATTGAGCTACCGGAGTGTGTGTGTGTGTGTGTGTGTGTGTGTGTGTGTGTGTGTGTGTGTGTGTGTGTGTTTCTTTGTTTCTATAAATAATTCGCAGACAGACTGAAAAAACTTTTTTTTTTTTCAGTCACAAAGTTGAAATACACGCAGGAGAGGCAGAACACCAGCAGCAGCAGGAGGAGGAGGAGGAAAAAGAGGAGGAAGAGGAAGAAAAACATGTTAACAAGAGAAAATGAGCAACAAAAAGCCTATTGGCTCATTACGAGGCTGCCCGCTATAGTGATATAATCTACCCGACAGTCACCTCGTGCCTGCTGTGCAAATCAAAGCTCCTCGGTACTCAAGTTCAGTTGGCTCATGACGGTAAAAGGTACCCATCGATGCAGTTTTTTTTTTTTTTTATGATCGTTTCCGCATCTCTTCTGAAGGAAGATTGTTCCCCTGACGGATGACTCGCTTTCAAAAAAAGAATTCTGCCGATGTCTGTACAACATCGCCTCGCTCGGATCGGTAGACCGTTATCTCTAGCTCTTGCGATAGTTTGGAGCTCAAAATACTTGGAGTGCTCAGAGTCCTTCAGGTACGTGAAGACCTGAATCAAATCTCGTAAACGTTTATTTTCCAACGTTAATAAGTTGAGTTGCTCCTATCGTTTTTTCATAAGGCTAAGCCCCTAAAAGTGCATGGAATCATTTTCGTAGTGAGTCGCTGAACTCCCTCCAGTAATTCAATGTCCTTCGTGTAATTTTCATTCCGTGGAACATCAGCTCTCCTCCTCTAAACCTCACCTTCTCTTCCTCACCGAAACTCAGGTTTCTGAGACTACTGACAGCAATTTCTACTCTGTTCCCTCCTTCTATCTCTACCCTAAATTTCAATCCAAAGCTGGATGTTGCGCCTACGTGCGCAACGACATCACTTGCTCTCGTGCCCACGACCTTGACTCTTCAGAGTAATTTTATTACTAAACACATCTGTGCTGTTTATCTCTCACCTAACTCTACTATCTATGTAAAATTCTTTGACTACTTGAACAAGGGAGTCAACATTTTGACTCACTCTCCCTTCGCTGAAATCTCCATCTTGGGAGATTTCAATGTTCACCACCAACTTTGGCTTTCATCCTCTTTCACTGACCAGCCTGGTGAACAAGCCTACAACTTTGCTCTCCTCAACGACCTAGAGCAGTTGGTTCAGCACCCTACACGTATTCCCGACCGTCTTGAGGGCAGGACCAACATACTAGACCTCTTCCTTACCTCTAACCCTTCTGCTTACTCTGTCAAACTGTTCTCTCCGTTGGGCTCCTTCGATCATAACCTTATTTCTGTATCCTGTCCTATCGCTCCTCTACATCCTCTGGACCCACCGAAGAGGCGATGCTTTTGGCATTTTGCTTCAGCTCGATGGGACGACCTGAGGATGTACTTTTCCGATTTCCCGCGGAATGATTATTGCTTCCAGGAGAAAGACCCCTCAGTGTGTGCCCAGCGCACACACTGCCGTCTCATCTATCTCTAAGGCTGAACTCTTCTCTCAAACTTTTTCTAAAAACTCCACTCTGGACGATTCTGGGCATATTCCTCCTACTCATCCCCCCTCTGACTCCTTTATGCCTGTTATAAAGATTCTTCAAAATGATGTTTTCTATGCCCTCTCTGGCCTCAATCCTCAGAAGGCTTATGGACCTGATGGAGTGCCTCCTATTGTCCTTAAAAACTGTGCCTCCGTGCTGTCACCCTGCCTGGTCAAACTCTTTCGCCTCTGCCTGTCAACATCTACCTTTCCTTCTTGCTGGACGTATGCCTTCATACAGCCTGTACCTAAGAAGGGTGACCGCTCCAATCCCTCAAACTACCGTCCTATTGCTTTACTTTCTTGTCTATCTAAAGCTTTTGAATCAATCCTTAACCGGAAGATTCAAAAGCACCTTTCCACTTCTGACCTTCTATCTGATCGCCAGTATGGGTTCCGAAAGTGGCGTTCTACTGGTGATCTCCTAGCCTTCTTAACTGACTCTTGGTCATCCTCTCTTAGCCGTTTCGGTGAAACTTTTGCTATTGCGCTGGACATATCAAAAGCTTTTGATAGGGTCTGGCACAAATCTTTGCTTTCTAAACTACCCTCCTACGGTTTCTATCCTTCTCTCTGTACCTTTATCTCCAGTTTCCTCTCTGACCGTTCTATTTCTGCCGTGGTAGACGGTCACTGTTCTTCCCCTAAATCTATTAACAGTGGTGTCCCACAGGGTTCTGTCCTATCTCCCACTCTTTTTCTGTTGTTCATTGATGATCTTCTTCCAAAACGAACTGTCCTATCCATTCCTACGCCGATGATTCCACTCTGCATTATTCAACTTCTTTAATAGAAGACCCACCCTTCAGGAACTTAACGACTCAAGGCTGGAGACTGCAGAACGCTTAGCCTCAGACCTTACTATTATTTCCGATTGGGGCAAGAAGAACCTGGTGTCCTTCAACGCCTCAAAAACACAGTTTCTCCACCTATCCACTCGACACAATCTTCCAAACAACTATCCCCTATTCTTTGACAACACCCAGCTATCACCTTCCTCAACACTAAACATTCTCGGTCTATCCTTAACTCAAAATCTCAACTGGAAACTTCATATCTCATCTCTTACTAAATCAGCTTCCTCAAGGCTGGACGTTCTGTACCGTCTCCGCCAGTTCTTCTCCCCTGCACAGTTGCTGTCCATACAGGGGCCTTGTCCGCCCACGTATGGAGTATGCATCTCATGTGTGGGGGGCTCCACTCACACAGCTCTAATGGACAGAGTGGAGGCTAAGGCTCTTCGTCTCATCAGCTCTCCTCCTCATACTGATAGTCTCCTACCTCTTAAATTATGCTGCAATGTTGCCTCTCTATCTTCTACTGATATTTTGATGCTGATTGCTCTTCTGAACTTTCTAAGTGCATGCCTCCCCCCTCCCGCGGCCCCGCTGCACTCGACTTTCTAGTCTAGCTCATCCCTATAGTGCCCAAATCCCTTATGCAAGAGTTAACCAGCATCTTCACTCTTTCATCCTTCACGCTGGTAAACTCTGGAACACTCTTCCTTCATCTGTATTTCCTCCTGCCTACGACTTAAACTCTTTCAAGAGGAGGGTATCAGGACACCTCTCCTCCCGAAACTGACCTATCTTTCGGCCACCTCTTTGGATTCTTTTTAGGAGCAGTGAGTAGCGGGCTTTTTTTTTTATTAATGTTTGTTTTTTGTGTGCCCTTGAACTGTCTCCTTTGCTGTAAAAAAAAAAAAAAAAAAAAAAATCACAGAGGTGATTGTCTCTGCAATGGAGGCACACATTTAACGTACTTTTTCTACTCCTCATGCTAAAAAGCCATGGTTTAATCACGCTTGTTCTCGTGCTATCAAAGATAAGAGAGGCAGCTCATAAAAGGTACCAGAGCCTTCGCATTCCTGCTAACCATGATCTTTATATTTCTGCCCGGAATCGTGCCAAATCTATTCTTCGACTTACCAAAAACTCTTTCATAAATCTTTCTAATTCTTCCCGTGACTTTTGACTCTTAGCCAAAAATATCTCCTCCAATTTCACTTCATATTTCCCTCCTCTCCTTAACCCTGACGGCAGCACCGCCGTCTCATCTATCTCTAAGGCTGAACTCTTCTCTCAAACTTTCTGTAACAACTCCACTCTGGACGATTCTGGGCATATTCCTCCTACTCATCCCCCCCTCAGACTCCTTTATGCCTGTCATTAAGATTCTTCGGAATGATGTTTTCTGTGCACTCTCTGGCCTCAACTCTCAGAAGGCTTATGGACCTAATGAAGTGCCTCCTATTGTCCTTAAAAACTGTGCCTCCGTGCTGGCACCCTGACTGGTCAAACTCTTTCGTCTCTGCCTGTCAACATCTAACATTCCTTCCTGCTGGAAGTACGCCTTCGTACAGCCTGTGCCTAAGAAGGGTGACCACTCCAATCCTTCAGACTACCGCCCCATAGCTTTACTTTTCTGTCTATCTAAAGCTTTTGAATCAATCCTTAACCGGAAGATTCAAAAGCACCTTTCCACTTCTGACCTTCTATCTGATCGCCAGTATGGGTTCCGCAAGGGGCGTTCTACTAGCGATCTTCTTGCTCTCTTAACTAATTCTTGGTCATCGTCTCCTAGCCGTTTCGGTGAAACTTTCACAGTTGCGCTAGACATATCGAAAGCTTTCGATAGAGTCTGGCACAAGTCTTTGCTTTCTAAACTGCCCTCTTACGGTTTCTATCCTTCTCTCTGTTCCTTCATCTTCAGCTTCCTTTCCGGCCGTTCTATCTCTGCGGTGGTAGACGGTCACTCCTAAACCAGTGGTTCCCAAACTTTTTCATCTTGTTACCCAATTTAATATGCCACATTAAGCGTGTTACCCCTTGCACAAAAAGTCATCATTATTGATATATATGGCTATATTAAAACGCTACAGATATATTCTTTTTATATAATGCCTTTGATCATTTTACATCTCTAATTATTATTGCCAATGACGTCAAGAACAATCAGTCAGTGGGATGGGTGGAGTTGCATGCTTGAATTGCTTGATTTCCCGAGTTCTTCACTTTTTTTTTTTTTTCGTCACCCCTCCATTACCCCCGAAAAAATATTATATTACCCCCAAGAGGTCATTTACCCCCAGTTGAGGAACCACTGCCCTAAACCTATCAACAGCGGTGTTCCACAGAGATCTGTCCTATCACCCACTCTCTTCCAGTTATTCATTAATGATTTTTTTTTCCATAACAAACGGTCCTATCCACTCATACAAGACTGGAAGCTGCAGAACGCTTAACCTCAGACCTTGCTATTATTTCCGGTTGGTGTAAAAGGAACCTTGTATCCTTTAATGCCTCAAAAACCCAATTTCTCCACCTATCAACTCGAAATAATCTTCCAAACACCTATCCCCTATTCTTCGATAACACTCAGCTGTCACCTTCTTCAAAACTAAATATCCTTGGTCCATCCTTAGCTCAAAATCTCAACTGGAAACTTCACATCTCCTCTATCATCAAATCAGTTTCCTCACGGTTGGGGGTTCTGTATCGTCTCCGCCAGTTCTTCTCCCCCGCACAGTTGCTATCAATTTACAGGGGCCTTGTCCGCCTTCATATGGAGTATGCATCTTGTGTGTGGGGGCTCCACTCACACAGCTCTTCTCTTCTGAACAGAGTGGAGACTAAGGCTCTTCGTATCATCAGCTTTCCTCCTCTTACTGATAGTCTTCTACCTCTTAAATTCCGCCGCCATGTTGCCTCTCTACCTTCTATGAATATTGTCACGCTGACTGCTCTTCTGAACTTGCTAACTGCATGCCTTGCTCATCCCTATACTATCCGAACCCCTTATGCAAGAGTTAACCAGCATCTTCACTCTTTCATCCCCTACACTGGTAAACTCTGGAACACCCTTCCTTCGTCATTTTTCCGGTCTTGCACCCTAAGTGTTGATATGAACCCGAGCATAGTATTGACTTTGTTATATGCTTTTTCACAGTGGTTGTTATGTCTCAGGTCACTAATGATGGTGACTTCAAGATCCGATTCCTCCTGTCCGACCTGCAGAGGCTTCCCTTGTATTTTGTATGTGTGGTTATTATTTCTGAGTCAAATACTTTATATCAGGAAAAATAATGAATCCCTCTGTCAGAGTAACTTGGAGCACGCATCGCTCATTTCGTTTGTTTTCCATGAGAGGTCGACGAGGACGGGGACGGACGGGGTATTGCGAGAACAATTGGGTGTCGGCCGTCACGGTAGGTGGGCTTGGGATACCGGCCTTGGACCCGCCAGGCATTCTCGGTCTACCTTACGGATACCTGGACTCCTTCAGGACTGATAGATTCAGCCAAGGTGTAGAGAATTTTTCTCTACACATTGGGTTCAGCTACAGTGTCGAGAGGAATAAGCAAGCGAGAGGAGCTTGTGTTGTACGTAGTTTCTAGGGTAATTTGAGTTTTGATTTTTCTGCCAGGCTTTCTATTTGTGATGTGTTATAGGAACTTTGTGTTTCCGATACACGGTAGGGATTTACATCATGTTTGCAGTTTGAAGCCGTTTGGATGAATAAATGTGCTAATAGACACCAACATTTTCTTACAGTGACGGTACAGTGTAGGACTCAACACTTGTCAAGATTGAAGGACATTTGCAACTCTTCAGGCCACTGGATAATCTGATTAAGGTCCTTGTGGATGATTTCCCAATCGGCCGTCGTGAGGTTTCAGGTTTTCACCCATTTTAGTGTCATCATCAAACTTCGACAGGAGGGATTTTAGTCCTGTTTCTAGGTCACTGATGTAGCTGAATGATAAAGAAAATGAGTCCCAACACGGAGCCTTGTGGTGCTCCACTAAATAAAAAATAGTCGGTTCACGCAAGTCTGAGGTGCGCATTATCGTGTCGTCACTATCGTCATTATCGTGCTGTCACACGGCGTGTCTGATTACGTGGAATATATATGATAGCCTACGCATAGGAAACAGTCGTCAGTTTCAATAATATGCAAGCATCAATAACAAATACTGTCAATTAAAATCGATTTTAAGTTAAGAATTATTAGTACTGTCGAAAACACCTGTTTTGTTAATATAGAACCTGTTAATTTTCTCGGTGAGGGACAGCGCCAAGCTGTTTAATAATTTCTCGTAAATTAATAAAACAGCTGCTTGTGCCAATACTAATAATTTGCAGCTCAAAATCGACTATAGCTGACGGTATATGTTATTGTTGCATGCATATTACTAATAATGACGACTGTTTCCTAAGCGTAGGCTCTCTTACATTAACCACGAAATCCGGCACACCGTGTGACAGCAAGTTGCCAGCCACGATGACGCACACCTCTGACTTGGGTTAACTGACTAGAGTGACTGGAAGCCACTACGAAGCCTGTCCGTTGAGTAGCACGTTGTTTTCTACTGCTAAGCCAATCTGTTGGCCAAGCAATCAGTGTCTCCTATAGGACCCGTTGACTGCATATATTATTCTATACTTTATTAAGGAGAAGGAGGATGTAGAGGAAGAAAAATGTAAGATGATATGGGAGAAGAGGAGGAGGAAGAGTAGCAGAGAGAGAAGGAGTAAGAGGTGGTGGAGGAAGAAGAGGTGCATGAAGAGGTAGCGGAGGAAGAGGAAAGGGAGAGGAGGAGGAGGAAAAGGAGGAGAACAGGGAGGAGGAGGAGGAGGAGGAGAACAGGGAGGAGGAGGAGGAGAAGGAGGAGGAGGAGGAGGAGGAAAAAATATGAAGTATTGAGTGGAGAAGAAAGACGAGCAAAAGGAAGAAGAGGAGGAGAAGAGGAACAGGAGATTGAAGAGAAAGAGGAGGAGGAGGAAGAGGAGAAAGAAAAATGGAGAATAGAATGGAGGAGGAAGAGGAAAGATTAAGAAAATTTGAGTGTAGTGATGAAGTGGTTATCATGCCTAGCTATGAATCCGCGTTCCTGGGTTCGAATCCCGGTCCGGTGAGCCGGCGTGTAGCCCACCCAGCGGATCATCCGCCCTTGGATATTAGTCGATAAATGGCTACCTGGGAAAACTTAGGGGGCGTAAACTGTAATAACCCGGATGTCTCAACGGCGCTGTGTCCCGAGGTAAGGGTTATTTCCCGCCACAAGATCAAGGGCCACTGTGGCGGAGATGAGCTTCGAGGCCGCGCGTTGCTTCAGCGTCTACCCCTAGCTGTACCTTTTATCATAAGGAATTGGTTTGAGAAGTAATATGGTTAATATGAAGGAAAAATCAGCAAATAGGAAGGATGCAGCAAAGCAGGAGTATTTGAAGATGAAAATTATTCGGGAGGGTGGGGGGGGGGGGGTGGGGGTGAAACGCTGGCAATCAGGATGCAAAGGAGGAGGGAGATGAGAATAAAAAGGAGATGGAGTTAAATGCAGGAAGAACCCCAAAGCAAGAGGAACAGAACATGAGGCATCTACGTAACAAAGTAAATACACTACGAAATATAACCAATGATGGCGCAATGTCATGTTGAAGGTCTGGACTTTCGTCATTTTAAAGGCATAGGAAGCTGATCAGCTCTTTTGCACTCTTTATACCGACGGGACTTCTGGCACCTAGCCAATAATATCTCCTCCAATTTCACTTCTTGGTCTTTCCCTCCCCTCCTTAACCCTGACGGCAGCACCGTCGTCTCATCTATCTCTAAGGCTGAACTTTTTCCTCACACTTTCTGTAACAACTCCACTCTGGACGATTCTGGGCATATTCCTCCTATTCATCCCCCCTCTGACTCCTTCATGCCTGTTATTAAGATTCTTAAGAATGATGTTTTCTATGCCCTCTCTGGCCTCAACTCTCAGAAGGCTTATGGGCCTGATGGAGTGCCTCCTATTGTCCTTAAAAACTGTGCTTCCGTGCTGACACCCTGACTGGTCAAACTTTTTCGCCTCTGCCTATCAACATCTACCTTTCCTTCCTACTGGAAGTACGCCTTCGTACAGCCTGTTCCTAAGAAGGGTGACCGTTCTAATCCCTCAAACTACCGCCCTATAGCTTTACTTTCCTGTCTATCTAAAGCTTTTGAATCAATCCTTAACCGGAAGATTCAAAAGCACCTTTCCACTTCTAACCTTCTATCTGATCGCCAGTATCTGATCTACTGGCGATCTTCTTGCTCTCTTAACTGATTCTTGGTCATCCTCTCTTCGCAGTTTCGGTGAAACTTTCTCAGTTTCGCTAGACATATCGAAAGCCTTCAGTAGAGTCTGGCAAAGTCTTTGATTTCTAAACTGCCCTCTTTCGGATTCTATCCCTAGACGGTCACTGTTCTTCCCCTAAACCAATCAACAGTGGTGTTCCACAGGGCTCTGGTCTATCAACCACTCTCTTCCTATTTTTCACCAATGATCTTCTTTCCATAACAAACGGTCTAATCCACTCATACGCTGATGACTCCACTCTGCATTATTCAACTTCTTTCAACAGATGACCCTCTCAACAGGAATTACATGACTCCAGGCTGGAGGCTGCAGAACGCTTAACCTCAGACATTGCTATTATTTCCGATTGGGGTAAAGGGAACCTTGTGTCCTTCGATGCCTCAAAAATACAATTTCTCCACCTATCAACTCGATACAATCTTCCAAACACCTATCCCCTATTCTTCGACAACACTCAGCTGTCACCATCATCAACCCCAAACATCATCGGTCTATCCTTAACTCAAAATCCCGTGGAATGATTACTGCTTCCAGGAGAGACTCCCCTCTGTGTGTGCCCAGCGCATCAGAGAGGTGATTGTCTCTCGAATGGAGTCATACATTCCACGTCCTTTCTCTACTCCTCATGCTAAAAAGCCTTGGTTTAATCATGCTTGTTCTCGTGCTATTAAAGATAGAGAGGCAGCTCAGATAAGGTTCCAGATCCTTCGTACTCCTACTAACCATGAACTTTACATTTCAGCCCAGAATCGTGCCAAATCTATTCTCCGACTAACCAAAACCTCTTTGATAAATAGAAAATGTAAACACCTTGCTTTTTCTAATTCTTCCCGTGACTTTTGGCACCTAGCCAAAAATATCTCCACCAATTTCACTTCTTCCTCTTTCCCTCCTCTCCTTATCCCTGACGAGAGCACTACCGTCTCATCTATCTCTAAGGATGAACTCTTCGCTCAAACTTTCTGTAAAAACTCCACCCTGAACGATTCTGGGCATATTCCTCCTACTCATACCCCCTCTGACTCCTTTATGCCTGTTATTAAGATTCTTCATAATGATTTTTTCTATGCCCTCTCTGGCCTCAACTCTCAGATGGCTTATGGACATGATGGAGTGCGTCCGTGCTCACACCCCTGCCTGGTCAAACTCTTTCGTCTCTGCCTATCAACATCAACCTTTCCTTCTTGCTGGAAGTATGCCTTTGCACATCCTGTGACTAAGAAGGGTGACCGTTCCAATCCCTCAAACTACCGCAATATAGCTTTACTTTCCTGTCTATCTAAAGCTTTTGAATCAATCCTTAACCGGAAGATTCAAAAGCACCTTTCCACTTCTAAGCTTCTATCTGATCGCCAGCATGGGTTCCGCAAGGGGCGTTCTACTGGCGATCATCTTGCTCTCTTAACTGACTTTTGGTCATCCTCTCTTTGCCGTTTCGGTGAAACTTTCTCAGTTGCGTTAGACATATCGATAGAGTTTGGCACAAGTCTTTGCTTTCTAAACTGCCCTCTTTCGGATTCTACCCCTCTCTCTGTTCCTTTATCTCCATATATATATATATATATATATATATATATATATATATATATATATATATATATATATATATATATATATATATATATATATATATATATATATATATATATATATATATATATATATATATATATATATATATATATATATATATATATATATATATATATATATATATATATATATATATATATATATATATATATATAAGGGAGGAGGAAACAGAAAAAGAGAGTGAGAAGAAGAAAAAAAACATATTTGAAGAGGAGGATGTTAAAAGGAAAGTGAGACAAATAACTGAAATAACAAGGATGAAAAAGGGCAAACTAAAACTCCGATGACAAGGACGAGGACATTGACGGAAGCTGTCCTGTCCAGTCCTGTCCTGCCCACTCAAGCCCAGGCCAGCGCAAGACAATTGAATTGAATTCAAGCTGACCCGAGCTAAGGATAGTCAATCCACTTCAACACAACACAACACAACATAACACAACACAACACTGTCCAACACAACACAACACTGTCCAACACAACACAACACTACACAGCACAACACAACATAACACTGTCCAACACAAGACAACACAACACTGACCAACACAATACAACACTACACAACACAACACAACTCTGTCAAACACAACACAACACTACACAACACAACAAAGCCCGACAGAAAACAACACAACACAACACAGCCCGACACAACACAACACAGCACAACACAGCCCGACACAACACAACACAACACAACACAACACAGCCCGACACAACACAACACAACACAGCCCGACACAACACATCACAACACAACACAACACAGCCCGACACAACACAACATAACACAACACAGACCGACACAGCACTGCACAACACAACATAATACAACACAGCCCGACACAACACAACACAACACAACACAGCCCGACACAACACAACACAACAGAACACAACACAACACAGCCCGACACAACACAACACAGCCCGACACAACACAACACAACACAACAAAGTCCGACACAACACAACACAACACAACACAACACAGCACAGCCCGACACAGCACAACACAACACAACACAGCCCGATACAACACAACACAACACAGCCCGACACAACACAATACAACACAACACAACACAGACCGACACAGCACAACACAACACAACACAGCCCGACACAACACAACACAGCCCAACACAACACAACACAACACAGCCCGACACAACACAACACAACGCAACATAACACAGCCCGACATAACACAACACAACACAACACAGCCCGACACAACACAACACAGCCCAACACAACACAACACAGCACAACACAGCCCGACACAACACAACACAACACAACACAGCCCGACACAACACAACACAACGCAACACAACACAGCCCGACACAACACAACACAACACAACACAGCCCGACACAACACAACACAACACAACACAGCCCAACACAACACAACACAGCACAACACAGCCCGACACAACACAACACAACACAACACAGCCCGACACAACACAACACAACACAACACAGCCCGACACAACACAACACAACACAACACAACACAACACAACACAACACAACACAACACAGCCCGACACAACACAACACAACACAACACAGCCTGACACAACACAACACAACACAGCCCGACACAATACAACACAACACAACACAGCCCGACACAATACAACACAACACAACACAGCCCGACACAACACAACACAGCCCGACACAACACAACACAACACAACACAACACAACACAACACAGCCCGACACAACATAAAACAACACAACACAACACAGCACAACACAAAACAACACAAAACAACACAACACAAAACAACACAACACAACACAGCACAACACAGCCCGACACAACACAACACAGCCCGACACAACACAACACAACACAACACAACACAGCCCGACACAACACAAAACAACACAACACAACATACAACACTACACAACACAGCCCAACACAACACAGCACAACACAACGCAGCCCGACACAAAACAACAAAGCTCGACACAACACAACACAACACAACACGACACGACACGACACGACACAGCCCGACAAAACACAACACAGCCCGACGCAACACAACACAACACAACACAACACAACACAGCCCGACACAACACAACACAACGCTACACAACAACACAGCCCAACGCAACAGAATCTAATCAAACCTAACCCAGCACAACACAACACATTAAAGCCCAACACAACAATTCAAATAAATCCAATTCAACTCGAGTGAGCCCAACCAAGCAGCCCAGTCCAGCCCAACCCGGTCCATCCCAGCCCAACTCAGTCCACCCTAACCCGGTCTATCCCAGCCCAACTCAGTCCACCCTAACCCGGTCTATCCCAGCCCAACTCAGTCCACCCTAACCCGGTCTATCCCAGCTCAACTCAGTCCAGCCTAACCCGGTCTATCCCAGCCCAACTCAGTCCACCCTAACCCGGTCTATCCCAGCTCAACTCAGTCCACCCTAACCCGGTCTATCCCAGCCCAACTCAGTCCACCCTAACCCGGTCCATCCCAGCCCAACTCAGTCCAGCCTAACCCGGTCTATCCCAGCCCAACTCAGTCCAGCCTAACCCGGTCCATCCCAGCCCAACTCAGTCCACCCTAACCCGGTCCATCCCAGCCCAACTCAGTCCAGCCTAACCCGGTCCATCCCAGCCCAACTCAGTCCAGCCTAACCCGGTCCATCCCAGCCCAACTCAGTCCACCCTAACCCGGTCCATCCCAGCCCAACTCAGTCCAGCCTAACCCGGTCTATCCCAGCCCAACTCAGTCCACCCTAACCCGGTCCATCCCAGCTCAACTCAGTCCACCCTAACCCGGTCTATCCCAGCTCAACTCAGTCCACCCTAACCCGGTCTATCCCAGCTCAACTCAGTCCACCCTAACCCGGTCTATCCCAGCTCAACTCAGTCCACCCTAACCCGGTCTATCCCAGCCCAACTCAGTCCACCCTAACCCGGTCTATCCCAGCCCAACTCAGTCCACCCTAACCCGCTCTATACCAGCCACACTCACTCCACCCTAACCCGGTCCATCCCAGCTCAACTCAGTCCACCCTAACCCGGTCTATCCCAGCCCAACTCAGTCCACCCTAACCCGGTCTATCCCAGCTCAACTCAGTCCACCCTAACCCGGTCTATCCCAGCCCAACTCAGTCCACCCTAACCCGGTCTATCCCAGCTCAACTCAGTCCACCTAACCCGGTCTATCCCAGCTCAACTCAGTCCACCCTAACCCGGTCTATCCCAGCTCAACTCAGTCCACCCTAACCCGGTCTATCCCAGCCCAACTCAGTCCACCCTAACCCGGTCTATCCCAGCCCAACTCAGTCCACCCTAACCCGGTCTATCCCAGCCCAACTCAGTCCAGCCTAATTCGGTCTATCCCAGCCCAACTCAGTCCACCCTAACCCGGTCTATCCCAGCCCAACTCAGTCCACCCTAACCCGGTCAATCCCAGCCCAACTCAGTCCAGCCTAACCCGGTCTATCCCAGCCCAACTCAGTCCAGCCTAAAACGGTCTATCCCAGCCCAACTCAGTCCACCCTAACCCGGTCTATCCCAGCCCAACTCAGTCCACCCTAACCCGGTCTATCCCAGCCCAACTCAGTCCACCTAACCCGGTCGAGCCCAGCCCAACTCAGTCCACCCTAACCCGGTCTATCCCAGCCCAACTCAGTCCACCCTAACCCGGTCTATCCCAGCCCAACTCAGTCCACCCTAACCCGGTCCATCCCAGCCCAACTCAGTCCAGCCTAACCCGGTCCATCCCAGCCCAACTCAGTCCAGCCTAACCCGGTCTATCCCAGCCCAACTCAGTCCACCCTAACCCGGTCCATCCCAGCCCAACTCAGTCCACCCTAACCCGGTCTATCCCAGCCCAACTCAGTCCACCCTAACCCGGTCTATCCCAGCCCAACTCAGTCCACCCTAACCCGGTCTATCCCAGCTCAACTCAGTCCAGCCCAATTCGGTCTATCCCAGCCCAACTCAGTCCACCCTAACCCGGTCTATCCCAGCTCAACTCAGTCCACCCTAACCCGGTCCATCCCAGCCCAACTCAGTCCACCCTAACCCGGTCTATCCCAGCCCAACTCAGTCCAGCCTAACCCGGTCTATCCCAGCCCAACTCAGTCCAGCCTAACCCGGTCTATCCCAGCCCAACTCAGTCCTGCCTAACCCGGTCTATCCCAGCCCAACTCAGTCCAGCCTAACCCGGTCTATCCCAGCCCAACTCAGTCCAGCCTAACCCGGTCTATCCCAGCCCAACTCAGTCCAGCCTAACCCGGTCTATCCCAGCCCAACTCAGTCCAGCCTAACCCGGTCTATCCCAGCCCAACTCAGTCCAGCCTAACCCGGTCTATCCCAGCCCAATTCAGTCCAGCCTAACCCGGTCCATCCCAGCCCAACTCAGTCCAGCCTAACCCGGTCCATCCCAGCCCAACTCAGTCCAGCCTAACCCGGTCTATCCCAGCCCAACTCAGTCCAGCCTAACCCGGTCCATCCCAGCCCAACTCAGTCCACCCTAACCCGGTCTATCCCAGCCCAACTCAGTCCACCCTAACCCGGTCTATCCCAGCCCAACTCAGTCCAGCCTAAGTCGGTCTATCCCAGCCCAACTCAGTCCAGCCTAACCCGGTCTATCCCAGCCCAACTCAGTCCACCCTAACCCGGTCTATCCCAGCCCAACTCAGTCCAGCCTAATTCGGTCTATCCCAGCCCAACTCAGTCCACCCTAACCCGGTCTATCCCAGCCCAACTCAGTCCACCCTAACCCGGTCTATCCCAGCCCAACTCAGTCCAGCCTAATACGGTCTATCCCAGCCCAACTCAGTCCACCCTAACCCGGTCTATCCCAGCCCAACTCAGTCCACCCTAACCCGGTCTATCCCAGCCCAACTCAGTCCACCCTAACCCGGTCCATCCCAGCCCAATTCAGTCCAGCCTAACCCGGTCTATCCCAGCCCAATTCAGTCCACCCTAACCCGGTCCATCCCAGCCCAATTCAGTCCAGCCTAACCCGGTCTATCCCAGCCCAATTCAGTCCAGCCTAACCCGGTCCATCCCAGCCCAATTCAGTCCACCCTAACCCGGTCCACCCCAGCCCAATTCAGTCCAGCCTAACCCGGTCCATCCCAGCCCAACTCAGTCCAGCCTAACCCGGTCCATCCCAGCCCAACTCAGTCCAGCCTAACCCGGTCCATCCCAGCCCAACTCAGTCCAGCCTAACCCGGTCCATCCCAGCCCAATTCAGTCCAGCCTAACCCGGTCCACCCCAGCCCAACTCAGTCCAGCCTAACCCGGTCCATCCCAGCCCAACTCAGTCCAGCCTAACCCGGTCCACCCCAGCCCAATTCAGTCCAGCCTAACCCGGTCCATCCCAGCTCAACTCAGTCCACCCTAACCCGGTCCACCCCAGCCCAATTCAGTCCACCCTAACCCGGTCCATCCCAGCTCAACTCAGTCCACCCTAACCCGGTCCACCCCAGCCCAATTCAGTCCAGCCTAACCCGGTCCATCCCAGCCCAACTCAGTCCAGCCTAACCCGGTCCATCCCAGCCCAACTCAGTCCAGCCTAACCCGGTCCATCCCAGCCCAACTCAGTCCACCTTAACCCGGTCCATCCCAGCCCAACTCAGTCCAGCCTAACCCGGTCCATCCCAGCCCAACTCAGTCCAGCCTAACCCGGTCCATCCCAGCCCAACTCAGTCCAGCCTAACCCGGTCCATCCCAGCCCAACTCAGTCCAGCCTAACCCGGTCCATCCCAGCTCAACTCAGTCCACCCTAACCCGGTCCATCCCAGCTCAACTCAGTCCAGCCTAACCCGGTCCATCCCAGCCCAACTCAGTCCAGCCTAACCCGGTCCATCCCAGCCCAACTCAGTCCACCCTAACCCGGTCCATCCCAGCCCAACTCAGTCCAGCCTAACCCGGTCTATCCCAGCCCAATTCAGTCCAGCCTAACCCGGTCCATCCCAGCCCAACTCAGTCCACCCTAACCCGGTCCATCCCAGCCCAATTCAATCCAGCCTAACCCGGTCCATCCCAGCCCAATTCAGTCCACCCTAACCCGGTCCACCCCAGCCCAATTCAGTCCACCCTAACCCGGTCCATCCCAGCCCAACTCAGTCCAGCCTAATTCGGTCCATCCCAGCCCAACTCAGTCCAGCCTAACCCGGTCCATCCCAGCCCAACTCAGTCCAGCCTAATTCGGTCCATCCCAGCCCAACTCAGTCCACCCTAACCCGGTCCATCCCAGCCCAATTCAGTCCAGCCTAATTCGGTCCATCCCAGCCCAACTCAGTCCACCCTAACCCGGTCCATCCCAGCCCAATTCAGTCCAGCCTAATTCGGTCCATCCCAGCCCAACTCAGTCCACCCTAACCCGGTCCATCCCAGCCCAACTCAGTCCACCCTAACCCGGTCCATCCCAGCCCAATTCAGTCCAGCTTCCGGTCCATCCCAGCCCAACTCAGTCCACCTTAACCCGGTCCATCCCAGCCCAACTCAGTCCACCTTAACCCGGTCCATCCCAGCCCAACTCAGTCCAGCCTAACCCGGTCCATCCCAGCCCAACTCAGTCCACCCTAACCCGGTCCATCCCAGCCCAACTCAGTCCACCCTAACCCGGTCCATCCCAGCCCAATTCAGTCCAGCCTAACCCGGTCCATCCCAGCCCAATTCAGTCCACCCTAACCCGGTCCATCCCAGCCCAACTCAGTCCAGCCTAACCCGGTCCATCCCAGCCCAACTCAGTCCACCGTAACCCGGTCCATCCCAGCCCAACTCAGTCCACCTTAACCCGGTCCATCCCAGCCCAACTCAGTCCACCTTAACCCGGTCCATCCCAGCCCAATTCAGTCCAGCCTAACCCGGTCCATCCCAGCCCAACTCAGTCCACCCTAACCCGGTCCATCCCAGCCCAACTCAGTCCAGCCTAACCCGGTCTATCCCAGCCCAACTCAGTCCACCTTAACCCGGTCCATCCCAGCCCAACTCAGTCCACCTTAACCCGGTCCATCCCAGCCCAACTCAGTCCACCCTAACCCGGTCCATCCCAGCCCAACTCAGTCCACCCTAACCCGGTCCATCCCAGCCCAACTCAGTCCAGCCTAACCCGGTCCATCCCAGCCCAACTCAGTCCACCCTAACCCGGTCCATCCCAGCCCAACTCAGTCCACCCTTACCCGGTCCATCCCAGCCCAACTCAGTCCACCCTTACCCGGTCCATCCCAGCCCAACTCAGTCCACCCTTACCCGGTCCATCCCAGCCCAACTCAGTCCACCCTTACCCGGTCTATCCCAGCCCAACTCAGTCCACCCTTACCCGGTCTATCCCAGCCCAACTCAGTCCACCCTTACCCGGTCCATCCCAGCCCAACTCAGTCCAGCCTAACCCGGTCCATCCCAGCCCAATTCAGTCCAGCCTAACCCGGTCCATCCCAGCCCAATTCAGTCCAGCCTAACCCGGTCCATCCCAGCTCAACTCAGTCCTGCCCAGCCCAACCCAGTCCAGCCCTCTTTCTCACCTGCAGCGCCTCTTCACCTCCGTCGTCATATAACGCCCTCTTCTTCGGGTTGGACAGCACCTCGTACGCCTGGGAAATCTGCTTAAACTTGTCGCCCCCTTCAGGGTTTTTGTCGGGGTGGTACTTGAGTGCCAGTTTTCTGTACGCCTTCTTCAGCTGCTCCTGGGTGGCGTCAGCAGACACCCCCAGGCGGTCATAGTACTCCGTTTCCTTCACCATGGCTGCGACTCAACCTCTCAGACCCCTACGAAGGTCCTTTACTCCTGCAGTCAGACACGTTGGGACACCGATCTCGCACACTCAAGGTTCCTTACTGTCCTCTCTGAAATAAGTTACACCTTCAGAACCTTTTCTCTTCTTATTCGTCAGGGAAACATACGAAGAGATTTATTGATCCCTTCCACTTAGGATCTTGCTGAGATTTCGTTTCGTTTTTTTTAAATACGAATACACATCTTAAACATATATTCTTTCTCTTTCTGAAAGAATTCACAACCCTATTTACGGCACCAAATGAAAATACTTAACTTTTCTTGCTGTATCAGATTTATTATTATTTTTCTTATCACATAGGTAACACACGAAGATGAAACCCGTCGGACGATTTTCATAAAAAAATCTCATACTGCTTATAGATTACTACACTATATGCTTTCCTTTTCCACCTCTGACATGTCCTAAAAGAGGAAAGTTGCACTTATGGGCATAATTTTTCTTTCCCTAAGTACCACACACAATAAATAACCTACCTTTCCAAAAATCACTTGCACATCACAATTTTGTTTTCTCCTCAAATAACACACGCATAATCGCCACCTACATAGCCCTCTCTGCAATATTCAAAAAGATTCACAAAGCACTTTACACCCACACGGCCACGACTTTTCCCCTCACTGCAGTGGATCGTGTCAGCTGGCCTCACCCTCGCCTCCTCAGACCCCATGTGCGCCTGGGGTTACCAGTGAAGAGGTATTTACGGTGCCTTCAGGGCGTTACGGGCGGGTTAGGGCACACCAGCTGGCCCGGCATACTCCTGCCTCTCGCCCAGACACGTGCCCCTCACCACAACTCCCCCGGACACCAGCCACGAGGCCAAACGTCGAGAATACCCCAGAATACACATGCCACCACCACCACCACCACCTTATTCTTTTTCTTGGGTCGCTTTGAAATACTTCTTAGATCTTTCACTTCAGTCTTCTTTCCAACGGCATCTAATATGCTATCTTGGCTCTTTTATTGAGTCTCTTGATATCCGACTTTCGACCAAGGTTGTTTTCACGCAACTCACAGTACAAGTACACAAAAGTTCCTTCATTCACTTTTAACTTTTACGTCCAGAATAAACTTCTTTACAATGGGTCTTGTCTGCTATTTTGGTCTCCTTTATAACTCAACAGGAACACATCGCTTTCCACTAACGTACTTTACATTTCTTTGCATCAGTGTTCCCAGACTTGTCTCTGTGCCGGGGGTGTTATGCAAGTTTGTACCATCTGGGCCTCCGTCTGTGAAGGGAAAAACACGTGGGGCAAAGAATCAGGTATAGTCTTGCGCAAGGGACTGATCACTTGTGTCCCTCACCCGGCCCCCGCACTCACTACACACCTTATTCTTGGCTTATTACATTCAATACACTGTTCACATTTTTCAAGCCTTTGTAAAACCACGATGATAAATGAAAAAAAAATAAAAGCTACCACACTAAATCAATTTCAACACCGTTCCCACGAGTATCGAGATATACAAAAATAAAAACACTGCCTCCATCCGTGATTTTTCTCCTGCAATGTGTATAATCCGATATAGTTACACTAAGATATTACGAATGGCGGAAAGAAAACGAGGCAGAGCTACAGCCAACACTCTCAGTACAGGAGGGAGTGCGGGGGGATCAGCTGACTCGCTTGGCTGTAGTGGCGTGCCTCACTGACGCTAAAAATAAGATTGAACACTCTCTCTCTCTCTCTCTCTCTCTCTCTCTCTCTCTCTCTCTCTCTCTCTCTCTCTCTCTCTCTCTCTCTCTCTCTCTCTCTCTCTCATACTCTCTCTCATTCTCTCTCTCATTCTCTCTCTCTCTCTCTCTCTCTCTCTGTCTCTCTCTCATACTCTCTCTCTCTCTCTCTCTCTCTCTCTCTCTCTCTCTCTCTCTCTCTCTCTCTCTCTCTCTCTCTCTCTCTCTCTCTCTCTCTCTCTCTCTCTCTCTCTCTCTCATTTGCGCTAACCAAACCGCTTGACCAGCCATGCAGTCACAGGGGAGAATAATTATAACACGCGAAAGTCACTACGTTTCTTTCTTAAGGAGCGGAACCCTTGCGTGAAACAAAAGTTATCTGCATATACTAATAAACACCTTTGTGAAGCAAACTCAACCAAAAAAGACTTTATAAACAGCATTATAATCAACAACAGCAACACAGAAAACAACGGCAACAGTATAACAGCAACAAGTCACAAAAACTACAAAAGCATGAACAACAACAATAACAAGAGTCTATAGTCGGATCAACAATAACAACAACAACAACAACTATGTCTTCATTAACAACAACAGTAACAACAACAGCAACTGTAACAACAGAAATGACGAAAGCGACATCACCGACTGACAGTTTTGCCAACTTCCTCACAGGCGCCATGTTGTCACAAAGAGCCATGCGAAATTCAAATTGACGCTGATTCAATTGTATTTCTTCGTGGTCTGGGTACCTTTCTTCAGATTCTGATCATACTTAAAGAGCACAAGAAAACGTTAGTGCTATCAGCATCAATTTGAATTTTACGTGGCTCTTTTGGTAACAATCTGGCACCTGTGATCAGGTTGACCAAACTCTTCTATCCGATTGCTTTGGCCATACTTACTCTAGGGTAGGCGGTGGCTGAACTGGTAGCGTACTGTGCCCACATTCAACGCGTGATGGACGACGCGGGTTCCAATCCCCACGCTACCACCTCGGATTTTTCAGTCACCGCCGAGTGGCTTAAAACTACTCACATGCTGTCCTGAAGACCACCCATCAACCCGGACTCTAGAGGAAGCCGTCCAAGCGAATCAAGAACGAGTTCCGGGGGGCAGCATGAGCCAATGCAAGATAGCGCCACTATAAACACTCGCCTGCGCCAGAACGGGCTGGGCTGACCATCAGGCCCCACCTGGAAGAAGCCTTGGGCCGACCATCAGGCCCCACCGGGAAGATGCCTACCAGCGCAGTAGGCAGCAACGTAAAAAAAATAATAAAAAAAAAAAAGCTCGAAGGGTGAAGGTGGATATAGTGTAAAGGCCCAAGAGGTGTATAAGGACTCCGAAAGAACTTAAGCCACGAGGATTCCTTAGCTCGACGCTAGAGTGCCCGCCTCCCATATCGAAGACCCGAGTTCGAATCACAGACAAACTGTAGAAGATCCGAGTTTGAATGACAGACAGACTGTTTGGAAATAAGTTTAGTCTCCCAAATAGGTCAGTTTTATATATGCTTCGATAAACTGAAAAATCCCCCAGACAGTGGTGATTAGCGGTGGATCCATTCCTATAATATATTTTCCCAAAGAGGGGAAAGAAATTGAATAGTCTGTGATGGCCCCAAGACACGGAAAGACTCCAAAAAGCCTTAAACTACGAAGATCCCTTTAGCTCGACGTTAGTGTTTACCTTCCCCGTCTCGGGGACCTGGGTTTGAATTCCAGCCGAAATGTTTAGAAAGATTTATTCTTCCGATTAAATAAATTTATGTGCTTTGAGAATTGGAGAAACCTCCGTGACATTTGGTGGCTGCGGTGAAATCGATTCATGTGAGGTATATCAACATGAAGGGGCAGCAAATGTCGCATGGAGTTTGGTCTTGCTACCATAGAAATGTGATGAAAAAATCTAAGCACAAAGAGATTGATCTACATGAGAGAAGGGAAGCCATGTGATGACCCCAAGGCGCAGTTAAAGGGACTCAACGCTACAGTGTCAGCATTCCCGTTTCGGGGGCCCGGATGCGATTCCCGGGTGGAATATTTGGAAAATGATTTACTCTCCCGAATAGATCATTTACTCATGTGCTTCGAGAAGTGGAGAAACCCCCACGATCCGCGTCTCGAATTGGTTCAGGTCTTGCTACCTTAAAAATGTGATTTCAAGATTGACGAAAAAATATCGAGGCTCATAAATTCATCTCCTTGGAAGAGAAGCCTCGTAACGGCCGGGGATACGGATAAAGAAAGGTCTGCTGACACTACAGGATCTCTTTGGCTCGACAATAGGGTTGCCAGCCACGCAAACTCTTCACTATCATGCCTTGAGCCACTCAGATTCTTCCTTGTCACCCTCCCAGCCACTCAAACTCTTCCCTGTCACCCTGCTTGCCACTTAAACAGTTAAACTCTTTCCTGTCACCCTGCTAGCCACACAAACTTTTCCCTGTCACCCTGCTAACCACTCAAACTCTTCCCTGTCACGCTGCCAGCCATACAAACTCTTCCCTGTCACCCTGCCAGCCACAAAAAAACTCTTCCCTCTCACCTTGCCAGCCATTCAAACTCTTCCCTGTCACGCTGCCAGCCACTCGAACTCTTCCCAGTCACCCTGCCAGCCATTCAGACTTTTCCTTGTATCACTACCATCCACTAAAACTCTTCCCTGTCACGCTACCAGCCACTCAAACTCTTCCCTGTCACCCTGCCAGCCATTCAGACTTTTCCTTGTATCACTACCATCCACTAAAACTCTTCCCTGTCACGCTGCCAGCCACTCGAACTCTTCCCAGTCACCCTGCCAGCCATTCCAGACTTTTCCTTATATCACTACCAGCCACTCAAACTCTTCCCTGTCACGCTACCAGACACTCAAACTCTTCCCTGTCACGCTACCAGACACTCAAACTCTTCCCTGTCACGCTACCAGACACTCAAACTCTTCCCTGTCACGCTACCAGACACTCAAACTCTTCCCTGTCACGCTACCAGCCACTCAAACTCTTCCCTGTCACGCTACCAGCCACTCAAACTCTTCCCTGTCACGCTACCAGACATTCAAACTCTTCCCTGTCACGCTACCAGCCACTCAAACTCTTCCCTGTCACGCTACCAGACATTCAAACTCTTCCCTGTCACGCTACCAGACATTCAAACTTCCCTGTCACGCTACCAGCCACTCAGACTCTTCCCTGTCACGCTACCAGACATTCAAACTCTTCCCTGTCACGCTACCAGCCACTCAAACTCTTCCCTGTCACGCTACCAGCCACTCAAACTCTTCCCTGTCACGCTACCAGCCACTCAAACTCTTCCCTGTCACGCTACCAGCCACTCAAACTCTTCCCTGTCACGCTACCAGACATTCAAACTCTTCCCTATCACGCTACCAGCCATTCAAACTCTTCCCTGTCACGCTACCAGCCACTCAAACTCTTCCCTGTCACGCTACCAGCCACTCAAACTCTTCCCTGTCACGCTACCAGCCACTCAAACTCTTCCCTGTCACGCTACCAGACATTCAAACTCTTCCCTGTCACGCTACCAGCCACTCAAACTCTTCCCTGTCACGCTACCAGACATTCAAACTCTTCCCTGTCACGCTACCAGCCACTCAAACTCTTCCCTGTCACCATGCCTCGAACCGTAACGCTTCCCTGACCCACTGCCAGCCACTCTAACTCTTCCCTGTCACACTGCCTGCACTCAAACTTCCTTGTCACTCTGTCAGCCATTCAAACTCTTCCCTGTCACCCTCCCAGCGTTTAATTCATTTCCCTTTCACCATGCAAGCAATTCAAACTCTTTCCTGCCACCCTGCCAGCCACTCTAACTCTTCCCTGCCACCGTACCAGCCACACTTACTTTTCCCTGTCACCTTCCTACCAACTAAAAATCTACCCTGTCACCTTCCTACCAACTAAAAATCTACCCTGTCACCTTCCTACCAACTAAAAATCTACCCTGTCACCCTTCCACTTTACGCAAACTCTTTCATGCCACCCTGTCAGCCACTCAAACCCTTCCCTGCCACTCTGTCAGCGTCTATAACTCTTCCCTGTCTCCCTGTCACCAATTCAAACTCTTCCATGCCACCCTGTAAACAACTAATTATCTTTCCTGTTATCCAACCAGCTACTCAAACTCTTTCCCTGTCATCTTGCCAGCATTTAATCTTTTCCCTGTCACCCTGGTAGTATCTCAAACTCCGCCCTGTCACTCTGCCACCCACACAAACTCTTCCCTGTCACTCTGCCACCCACACAAACTCTTCCCTGTCACTCTGCCACCCACACAAACTCTTTTCTGTCACTCTGCCACCCACACAAACTCTTTTCTGTCACTCTGCCACCCACACAAACTCTTCCCTGTCACTCTGCCACCCACACAAACTCTTCCCTGTCACTTTGCTAACCACTCAATTTTTTCCCAGTCACCCTGCCAGCCACTCAATCTCTACCCTGTCATCCTGCCACTCCAGCCACTCAAATTCTTCCCTGCAAACGTGCCAGAAACTATTTATCTTCTCTGTCACCCTGCCAGTCACTCAAACTCTTCCTTGTCACACTGCCAGCGACAAATTGTCTTCCCTGTCACTCTGCCAGCAATTCAAACTCTTTCCTGTCACACTGCCAGCGAAAAAATATCTTCCCTGTCACCCTGCCAGCCACGGAAATTCTTCCCTGTCACCCTGCCAGCCACGGACATTCTTCCCTGTCACCCTGCCAGCCACAGAAATTCTTCCCTGTCACCCTGCCAGCCACGGACATTCTTCCCTGTCACCCTGCCAGCAACGCAAACTCTTCCTTGTCACCTTGTCAGCCACGGAAATTCTTCCCTATCACCCTGCTAGCCACTCAAACTCTTCCCTATCCCCTTGCCAGCAACTCAAACTCTTCCCTGTCGCTGTGCCAGCCACTAAAATTCTTCCCTGTCACCCTGCCAGGCACGCAAACTTTTCCCTGTCACCCTGCCAGCCACTAAAATTCTTCCCTGTCACCCTGCCAGGCACCCAAACTCTTCCCTGTCACCCTGCCAGCCACTAAAATTCTTCCTTGTCACCCTGCCAGCCACTAAAATTCTTCCCTGTCACCCTGCCAGCCACTAAAATTCTTCCTTGTCACCCTGCCAGCCACTAAAATTCTTCCTTGTCACCCTGCCAGCCACTAAAATTCTTCCCTGTCACCCTGCCAGCCACTAAAATTCTTCCTTGTCACCCTGAAAACCACTAAAATTCTTCCTTGTCACCCTGAAAACCACTAAAATTCTTCCTTGTCACCCTGAAAGCCACTAAAATTCTTCCCTGTCACCCTGCCAGGCACCCAAACTCTTCCCTGTCACCCTGCCAGCCACTAAAATTCTTCCTTGTCACCCTGCCAGCCACTAAAATTCTTCCTTGTCATCCTGCCACCCACTAAAATTCTTCCTTGTCACCCTGCCAGCCACTAAAATTCTTCCCTGTCACCCTGCCAGCCACTAAAATTCTTCCGTGTCACCCTGCCAGGCACTAAAATTCTTCCTTGTCACCCTGCCAGCCACTAAAATTCTTCCCTGTCACCCTGCCAGCCACTAAAATTCTTCCCTGTCACCCTGCCAGACACTTAAATTCTTCCTTGTCACCCTGCCAGCCACTAAAATTCTTCCCTGTCACCCTGCCAGCCACTAAAATTCTTCCTTGTCACCCTGCCAGCCACTAAAATTCTTCCTTGTCACCCTGCCACCCACTAAAATTCTTCCTTGTCACCGTGCCAGCCACTAAAATTCTTCCCTGTCACCCTGCCAGCCACTAAAATTCTTCCCTGTCACCCTGCCACCCACTAAAATTCTTCCTTGTCACCCTGCCAGCCACTAAAATTCTTCCCTGTCACCCTGCCAGCCACTAAAATTCTTCCCTGTCACCCTGCCAGCCACTAAAATTCTTCCTTGTCACCCTGCCAGCCACTAAAATTCTTCCCTGTCACCCTGCCAGCCACTAAAATTCTTCCTTGTCACCCTGCCAGCCACTAAAATTCTTCCCTGTCACCCTGCCAGCCACTAAAATTCTTCCCTGTCACCCTGCCAGCCACTAAAATTCTTCCTTGTCACCCTGAAAGCCACTAAAATTCTTCCGTCACCCTGCCAGCCACTAAAATTCTTCCTTGTCACCCTGCCAGACACTAAAATTCTTCCTTGTCACCCTGCCAGACACTAAAATTCTTCCCTGTCACCCTGCCAGCCACTAAAATTCTTCCTTGTCACCCTGCCAGCCACTAAAATTCTTCCCTGTCACCCTGCCAGACACTAAAATTCTTCCCTGTCACCCTGCCAGACACTAAAATTCTTCCTTGTCACCCTGCCAGCCACTAAAATTCTTCCCTGTCACCCTGCCAGACACTAAAATTCTTCCTTGTCACCCTGCCAGCCACTAAAATTCTTCCTTGTCACATTCTAATCAACGCAAACTTCCGGGTCACCCTGCCAGTAACGCAAACTCGTCCTTCTCACCGTGTCAGACTGCCAGACACTCAAACTGTTTCCTTTCACCCTGCCAGCCACTCAAACTCTTCCTGGTCACCCTGAAAGCACCTCTAACTCTTCCCAGTCACCCTGTAAGTCTTTCAAACTCTTCCCTGCCACCCTGCCAGCCACTCAAACTTCTCTTTCACACTGCGAGCAACTTAAACTGTTCCCTGTCACCCTGCCAGCCACGCAATCTTTTCCTTACCAAACTGCCAGTCACTCAAACTCTTCCATGTCACCCTGCCAGCTAGCTACTCACACTTTACACTGTCATCCTGTTGGTCACTCAAACTTTTGCGTATCACAGTGTAACCCACAGAAACCATTCCTTATCACCCTATGAGCTACGCAAACTTTTACCTGTCACCCCCCTGCCAGCCATACAAACTTTTCCCTGTCACTCTGCCAGCCACTCAAACTCATCCCTGCCACCCTGACAGACATTTACACTCTTCTGTTACCCATTCAGCCACTCAAACTCATTCCTCTTACTCTATCATCCACTGAAACTCTTCCCTGTCACTATGTAGTCCACTCAAACTCTTCACTGTCACCCTGCCAGGAACTCAAACTCTTCCCTATCACCGTGCCAACCACTGATAATCTTCCCTGTTACCCTGCCAGCCACTCAAACGCGTATACCTGTTACCCTGCCAGACACTCAAACGCATATACCTGTTACCCTGCCAGACACTCAAACGCGATGACCTGTTACCCTGCCAGACACTCAACTCTTCTCTGTCACGCTGCTAGCCACGCAAACTCTTTAATGCCACAATCCCAGCCACTACTTCTTCTTCCGCCGCTGTTTCTTCTTTCGCCATTGCTTCTTCTATCGATTCTCCTTCTTCGGTGGCTTTTCCGTCTCTGCTTCTTCCGTCGCTTCGTGTTCTTCCACCACTGCCTCTTTTTCCGCCGCTGCTTCTTCTTCCATTTCTGCTTCTCCATCCGTCGCTGTTTCTTCTTCCGCTTCTGCTTCTCCCTCCGTCGCTGTTTCTTCTTCCGCTTCTGCTTCTCCCTCCGTCGCTGTTTCTTCTTCCATTTCTGCTTCTCCCTCCGTTGCTGTTTCTTCTTCCGCTTCTGCTTCTCCCTCCGTCGCTGTTTCTTCTTCCATTTCTGCTTCTCCCTCCGTCGCTGTTTCTTCTTCCATTTCTGCTTCTCCCTCCGTCGCTGTTTCTTCTTCCATTTCTGCTTCTCCCTCCGTCGCTGTTTCTTCTTCCATTTCTGCTTCTCCCTCCGTCGCTGTTTCTTCTTCCATTTCTGCTTCTCCCTCCGTCGCTGTTTCTTCTTCCATTTCTGCTTCTCCCTCCGTCGCTGCTTCTTCTTCCGCTTCTGCTTCTCCCTCCGTCGCTGTTTCTTCTTCCGTTGCTGCTTCTGCTTCCCTCGCTCCTTATTCCTCCGTGTCTGCTTCTCCCTCCGTCACTGCTTTTTCTTCCGTCGCTGCTTCTTCTGTCCCTGCTTCTTTCGTCGCTGTTTGGTCTTCCGCTATCGCTGCTTCCTTTTTAGTCGCTACTTCTTCCGCTTCTGCTTCTTCTTCTGCTTCTGCCGCTGTTTCTTCTTCTGCCGCTGCTTCTTCTTCTGCCGCTGCTTCTTCTCCTGTTGCTTTTTTCTTTCGTCACTGCCTCTTCTTCCGTCGCTACTTCTTCTTCCGTCTCTCCTTCCGTTTCTGCTAGTTCCTCCGTCGCTGCTTCTTCCGTCGCTCCTTCCTCCGTCGCTGCTTCTTCTTTCGTCACTGCTTGGTCTTCCGCCACTGCTTCTTATTCCACCGCTTCTTTTTCTGCCACTGCTTCTTCTTCCATCGCTGCTTCTTCTTCCACAGCTGCTTCTTTTTCTTCGTCCACTGCTTCCCCTTCCGTCGCCGCTTCTTCCATTGATATTTCTGTTTTTCCGCTGCTGCTTCCTATTCAGTCTTTGCTTCATCTTCCGTCGCTGCTTCTTCTTACGCCCTTGTTTCTTTCATTCGCTGCTTCTTCTTACGTCACTACTTCTTTTTCCGCCACTTTTCATTTTTCAGTCGCTGCTTCTTCCGCTGCTCCTTCTTCTTTCGTCGCTGCTTCTTACACAGATGCTTCTTTTTCCGTCACTGCTTCGATCGTCTTCCGCTGCACCTGCTTCTTCTGCCACCGCTTCTTTTTCTTCCCTTCTTCCTTCTGTTTTTTCTTCTTCTGCCACTTCTTCCGTCACTGCTTCTGCTTCCGTAGCTCTTTCTTCTTCCGCCGCTGCTTCTACAGTCGTTCCTTCTTCCATCGCTACTGCTTCTTTCGTGGCTGCTTCTTCTTCCGCCACTGCTTCTTCTTCGGTCGTTGCTTCTTTTTCCGTCGGTATACTTCATCGTCTTCCGTCTCTATTTCTTCTTCCATCGCTGCCGTTTCCTCACTCGTTGCTTTTCCTTCCGCCGTTACTTTTTCTCCAGCCGCTGCTTCTTAAGGGGATTTTGAACACTTCGATTAAGTCCCCTCCTACCCTTCGTTTTTTTAAGGAAAACATATCCAATCGCTTTAATGCTCGTCATACGGTAAGCTACGGAGCGCTGGAATTTGTTTGGTTGGTCGTCGTTGTATGTTTTCTAGCAAAACTTGGTCTTTGATGTAATTCGGTGACCAGAACTGAACAGCGTACTCTAAGTGAGGTCTTACAAATGCTGAATATAATCTCTTCATAAGTCCTTTTTTTTTATATTTTTTTTACATCCTCGCCTATAGCGCCGGTAGGCTTTCTTCAGGGGCCAGATGGTCAGCCCAAGCCCGTCGTGGCGCAGGCAATTTATTATAGTGGCGTCAGTTATGGTGATTTATAATCAAAGTTTCTTGAGATTAATCCTAACATCATATTGACTTTTTTTACTCGCCGCAGTACATTGGTCGCTCATTTTAAGAGTGTTACTGATAATGACACCAAGATCTTTTTCTTGCTTTACTTCGCTGAGCTCATGTCCTTGAATCTGATATTTAAAGTTAGGGTTCTTTTCACCTATGTGCATTACTTTACATTTATCTACGTTGAAACACATTTGCCATTTTTCGCTCCAGTCGGCAAGTCTTCTTAAATCTGATTGAATATTCTCGTAATATTTATTGTTCGTTACCGTACCTCCTAATTTGGTGTCGTCGGTAAATTTGGCTACTTTTCATTGGATATCAGTCTCTAGATCGTTCACGTAAATTATGAATAGTGTTGGCCCCAGGACCGAACCTTGGGGCACGCCACTGGTTACGGGTTGCCAATCGGATGTTTCACCATTAAGGGGGACGACTACGGGGTATTTTTTTGACGAATATATTTAAAATCGGACGAGTACATGTTTTTCGCTCAGCGTGGCCGGGAAACCTTAAATTACCATGTGGTGAGGTTTGTTTTCGTAAAAGTGAAACCCCTCCCCCCGGGGGGGGCTTTTGCGTCATGGTCAGACATGCGCGTCATAAGATGCTCATGTCAACATATGCGGTATCATTCGTATATACGTAAAAATTGCATTCAAATATTTTATTTCTTCGTAAATTTTGTCATCTGTCATCCTCTCTTCTTCGCGCGGAGAGGCAGGGGAGGAAGAGAGGTGTCACCGTGCCAGTGCCAAGCGAGACACAGATGGGAAGAATATGTCGTACTTTTCTCTCCTCTCCAGCCAAAAAAACCGTCCTTACAAATGATGTACAAGCGCAAGGCAACCAGAAAAAGAGTCACCAGCATCAAGAGGGCTTATGGAGCGGCCAAACCTCAGAAAACAAGCAAGAGAGTAGCGTAGTAGCAAGGCACTCCCGCGGCACTCGCGCTACGCGGGAGTGCCGCGGGTCCAGATGCCTGATCATTCTCCAGTAAGTCAACAAGATATACACAATAATATGTGAAAATTTCATGCCAGTCAAATAAATGCAAATGGCAAGACAGAAATGAAATGTAAAAAATCTTTAGGAGCCAATATCTCGAAAATTAGTTTTTTAAAATTAAAATAATTTCACAAAATCGGTAAAAGTATGATCGACTTTTGTTAGGTATCAGTTGAAACTACAACTAAAGGGCAATTTTTTGTTGGAAATAGATTTTCAATAATGTCAAAAATAAACGGGACACAGAGAGGAGAAAATAATATTTGACAAAAGATTGTAATTTTTTCTTCGAAGACAAAACAAAAAAAAAAAAAATCAAAAAGTTACTTCCAACAAAATCTAGATAGGTAAACAAAGTTTCTATGTTTTTTTTTTTTTCAAACCGATTAACTGAAAAATAAACCCTGTGAAACAAAAAAAAAACGAAAAATACGCTTTGTTTGGGTCTCTCCTAAACTTCACCCAAATTTTATGAAATTCACAGAATAACATACCTTTACAGTAACAAACAACATACTAAGATTTCAAAGCTATTGTACGTACCATATGCGCAGGAGGACCCTCCGTAGTCGCCCCCACGCTGTTGTCTGTCTGTGAGCCAGTCATGAATCCACGCGCACAGATGGTCACTAACACCGTGGGAACACAGTTTTGAAATAAGCCTAACGTGGGGAACTTTATCAAACGCTTTCTGAAAGTCTAGGTAAATTACGTTATATTGGGCTCGGGTGTCCCAACTTGAATAAACGTCGTTAAAAAAAGTTAATAAGTTGGTAAGGCAAGAACGATTTCTACGAAATCCGTGCTGATTATCAGTTATCAAATCATTTGTTTCGAGGAACGTGATCACTTTATCCCTGATTATTTTTTCGAATATTTTAATTAGAACAGACGTAAGGCTGATAGGACGATAATTACTAGCTTGTTTTTTATCTCCTTTTTTTAAAGATCGAGGTAACATTGGCTTCTTTCCACTCAAGGGGCACGCTTGTCTGTGCTAATGACTTATTGAACGTTATGGGTAATTCTAGCTGCTGACTGCATTCTCTTAACACGCGAGGAGATATTATTAAGTTGTCGGCACCCGGAGATTTATTTGGATCTATTTTTTGCAGATACGCACGCACTTCACTGATATCAATTTCGGTCAACGCAAGCTTATGTTCTTCAGGGCCTTGGAAAATATACCTCGGGGCGGTGATCAATGTCATGTTCTCTTTTGTGAATACGCTAATAAAGGTTGAATTTAGGACCGACGCCATACCTTTATCATCGCTAATTATGTCGCCATTGTCTAATAGTGGGCTGACATTATTTTTAAGTTTTTTTTTGTTTGTTTGTTTTTGTTTATGTAACTGAAAAATAACCTGGGATTTTTCTTAGCCTCAAGTGATATTTTCATCTCATACTCGCGTTTCTGTTTTCTGATTTTCCTTTCGCACTCTCTCTTGATGTTGATGTAATTAGTATAATCCTGTGAATTGTGTGCCAGTTTATATTACTTATACATTTTTCTTTTTTCGATGATGATTTTCTATAGGGAATTAGTCATCCACAACGGCTTGTGGTTTTCTGCCCTTCTTGGGATGAATTTATTTACGCTCGCTGAGATTTGTGCAGTGAAACGGTCATACATTTCTTGAACGCTGACGGTATTGAGCAAATGATTCCAATTTACTGATGCCAATTCTCTTCTTAGGTCCGTAAAATTTGCTTTACTATAGTTAAGTATTAAAAGTGAGTTTTCTCGTGCTTTTGTTTCATTATTTAAGACACATCTGATTATGTCATGGTCGCTGCTTGCAAATGGCTCACCGACCTCACAGTCATTTATGAGGTGGCTGTCGGTCGTGAAGACTAAATAAGAATGTTGTTTCCACGTGTCGCCGTGGTAACTGTTTGATAAAGAAATGAGTCTTGTGCAAAGTTTATTAATCTAAAACCTTCTCTGTCACCAGTGAGCGCAGTCCAATTAACAGAGGGGTTACTGAAGTCACCGCATATTACTGCATTTCTATTTTTGATAACTTTCCATCAATGTCTTCATTTGATTTAGGAGGTCGGTAAATTACGCCCAGAATATAGTTTTCATTATTATATATTGATCGTCGCTTGTACATACAATAAATCATAAACCTCTGTCTCGGTTGTGTTAAGTTGAATGACTTCTTAATTACTTCTCGCATATAATACTACACCTCCATCTTTTTTTGTGTAGACGACACTTAGCAAACGCATTGTAACCATTAATAGCCACTTCACTTAACTGATGCTTGTCGCGCGTATTCAGCCATGTTTCTGTGATCGAAATGAAGTCGGGTTTTTCGGCAATTGCATGTATTATCAAGTGGCTACGCTTTTGAATAATGCTACGGGCATTTACATAGAAGATGTTTAATTTATTCGCCGAGTGTGCGCCATATATCAACTGTCGTTTCACTGAAATAGTGCGTCAGCAGGTAAACAAACACTGTCTCCTCTGAGGTAGTGACGACTAAGTCGTCAACCTTCTCAGCTACATGCTCAATTCTAACGCCCAGGGAAAACTACATGCCTCCGCCTCGCTCCCTTCCTACAAAACTCCTGGTCCTGCGGTCTAACTAAACTATCCCCGACAAGAACGATGCTAGGATCGTTCTCAACTTGGTCTCCTAACACCTGGAATCTGTTCCTCGTCACTGCACCACTGTAACTAACAATTACCTCTTTAGCCTTACTCCCTTTTCTAGCCGGCTGGAAGGAATCTAAGGTACCTACCTTTTTCTCTACCTCACCTACTCTATCTTCCACCCTCTCTACCTTCTCAACTACCTTAAACTAGCTCTCCCCGACACTCCCTACATCCAATCCTAACACACCCTTCAGAAACTGTAACTTGCTATCTAACGCTTCTAATTTTACACTTATCTTGTGTTCAGTTTCACAGAAGAAACATACAATACATTCACCGTTATCCTTGTTGAGGAAGTTCTTCGTGAACTCCCTCCTCCAAGTCACGCACGGAAATCTAGGCGCCAACGGCATCGTAACCTGTCTGCGAAACCAGTTGGGAAGAGACAGCTGCTAGCCACGTCCGCTCGGTTGAGCTCCCACGAAGCGAAGGTTGGTGAGCGAACTCAAACACTACGATGTGACATCAGTGAGAAGAGTTCAACGAAAAGTAGACGGAGTACTCACACCTACACCAATCCTGTTTATTACTTTCATCCGATTAGTATTGCTCAGGACTGTCAAGCTGGCCTGGCTAAATATGAATGTGAACCCCTATGTCCCCAACCCCAGAAGGTGCTTTTACTGCCAAGCGTATGGTCACGTCACCCAGACCTTCGGCGCTTGAAAAATGTCATTGCAAAAATTTGTGTGTCCTGTGGCATGGATAACCACGGAGACGACTGCCCTGGCCCTGTGCGGTGTTACCATTGTGGTGAGCTTCATCCTGCCTCATCAAAGGATTGCGAGCGCTACCGCTTTGAAAAGCGGTACTCACTATACCCAACCAGGAAAGGGTGGCCTTTTCTGAGGCAAAGCAACTTGCCCTCAACAAAATGTCAAGACCAGGAATGACATACGCCGCTACCCTCAATGCCCATGCCAACCGCCGTTCTGCCACTGCCAAGTCTGTTGCTCCCACAACCTTGGGTTTGCCTGAAAAGGCAACCAGACGCCTGCTGATGGCCGCAGTGAGCCCCATCAGCAAAAGCGCACGCGCAGCGAGGAGTCCCTCGGGGACACCCCTCCTGCTAAAGTACCTTCTCCAGCCCCCGCTTCGGGGTCGCTGGAAGAACCCCGGGTGCCGGCTGCAGCCGCCACCCCTGCACCAGCGGCCCCGGCTGACCCTCAGCCAGTGGCCGCTGCTGCCCAGGGTCGCGGTGCGGTTCTGCCGACGCCCGTGTCACTCGCCTCCGCACAGTCTGTGAAGGAGGCTCCACCCGCGTCACCCTCCCTTGCCGCTTCGTCGGAGTGGCGGAAGGTTTGGGGGGGGTGGGGTTCAGGGTGAGTAAGCCACCGGTAGGAACAGGAGGCAGGGGAAAATTAGGCCTTCCCCGGCCTGTCACATTGGCCATTGGGCCGAAAAAGAGCACACAAACGCTGGGGTCAACCCTCCTGCGAAAGCCCGGTGTTATAACAGGGAGGTTCCTCTCCGGGGGCTCCCTGAATAAACAAAGATAATATTCAAGATCGTTCAGTGGAACTGCCATGCAGGGTTGAGAGGAAGCTGGGAGGAACTCCAGCTCCTAATTAAAGACTCCCACCCACAGTGTCTCTGCCTCCAGGAGACACTGTTAGGAGCATACGCTCGTCCTCCCCCACGCAATTACAGTGCCATATACTCGCCACCAAATCCCACACAAGCTTCTTCGGAAGGTACTTGCCTTCTCATCTCCAACGACATAGCACACATTCCGCCCTCACATAACACTCCATTGCAGGCTACTGCTGCTCAAGTCCACATAACACGTACCTACACTATATGCTCCCTGTATCTCCCACCCAGTACACCACTCAATCAGCAAGACATCCAAACACTGGTACGCCAATTGCCCCCACCCTTCCTAACGGTTGGCGACTTCAACAGTCGCCATACACTATGGGAAGATACCACCAGCAACCCAAGAAGAGTCACTGCTGCATCTGTAATTGAAGACCTAGACCTCTGCATATTGAACACCGGTCATCCAACACACTACCATGTGCAAACAGATACACGGTCAATTATTGACCTCTCACTCAGTTCCCCCGATGCATACCTGGACTTCAGGTGGGAAATATCAGAGGATCTACATGGCAGCGACCACTACCCCATCTTCATCTCCCATTCCACTTTCCAACCGTCACCTCGATTACCACGCTGGAAATTAGATCGAGCGGGCTGGGAGCTTTTCGGACAATGACTCACACGGAGACATCAATTGATGACTTCGACACAACCGAGGATGCAGTTAATACTTTTTTTTACGTCGCACATTCACCGGGCGGGAGAACTCACAATCCCACAGACAACAGGACATGCCTCACTTCGGCCGGTGCCTTGGTGGTCAGACGAGTGCAAGCAGGCAGCGGCTTGCCGACGCCGGGCTTTCAACCGCTACAAGAGGCAGAGGACAGAGTTCATTCCCCTTTCCTCACTCCCCTCCCTTCCACTCCCCTCCCATCCCCTCGCCTTACTTTCCTGTACTATCCCCTCCCCTCCCGTATCCTCGCCTCTCCCCTACCTTATCTTCATGTACTATTTACCTTTGCTTGGGTCTTTGTACTGATCCGCCCAAGTCCCTCCCGCAGATTGTGTCTAACCTTTTTATTTTATTTTGTTTAAGGATGAGTCATGAACAGTTTCTTCTCTGGATGTTGTTTTCTGCTCCTATTATTTTTTTTACAACAAAGGAGACTGCTCCAGGGCAACAAAAAGAGTGCAAAAAAAAAAAAGCCCGCTAATCGCCGCTCCCATAACAGACATTACTAAAGAATAGCCAAAAGAGAGGTCAATTTCGGGTGGAGAGGTGTCTTGATACACTCTTCTTGAAAGAGGTCAAGTCATAGGCAGGAGGAAATACAGACGAAGGAAGGCTGTTCCAGAGTTTACCAGTGATGGGGATGAAGGAATGGAGATGCTGATTAACTCTTGCATAAAGGGTTTGGACAATATAGGGATGAGCATGAGTGGAAAGTCGTGTGCAGCGGAGCCGCGGGAGGGGGGAGGCATGCAGTTAGCAAGTTCAGAAGAGCAGTCAGCATGAAAATATCGATAGAAGATAGAAAGAGAGGCAACGTGGCGGCGGAATTTAAGAGGTAGAAGACTATCAGTAAGAGGAAGAGAGCTGATGAGACGGAGAGCCTTAGACTCCACTCTGTCCAGAAGAGCTGTGTGAGTGGAGCCCCCCCACACGTGAGATGCATACTCCATACGAGAGCGGACAAGGCCCTTATAAATGGAAAGCATCTGTGCGGGGGAGAAGAACTGGCGGAGACGATACAGAACGCCCAACCTCGAGGAAGCTAATTTAGTGAGAGAGATGTGAAGTTTCCAGTTGAGATTTTGAGCTAAGGATAGACCGAGAATATTTAGTGTTGAAGAAGGTGACAGCTCAGTGTCCTCGAAGAATAGGGGATAGATGTTTGGAAGATTGTGTCAAATTGATAGGTGGAGAAATTGAGTTTTTGAGGCATTGAAGGACACAAGGTTCCTTTTACCCAAATCGAAAATGAAAGCAAGGTCTGAGGGTAAGCGTTCTGCAGCCTCCGGTCTGGAGTAATGTAATTCCTGTTGAGAGGGTTTTCTGTTGAAAGAAGTTGAATAATGCAGAGTGGAGTCGTCGGTGTATGAGTGGATAGGACAGTTTGTTATGGAAAGAAGATCATTAATGAATAACAGGAAGAGAGTGGGTGATAGAACAGAGCCCTGTGGAACACCACTGTTGATAGGTTTAAGGAAAAAACAGTGACCGTCTACCATCGCAGAGATAGAACGGCCGGAAAGGAAACTGGAGATAAAGGAACAGAGATAAGGATAGAATCCGAAAGAGGGCAGTTTAGAAACCAAAGATCTGTGCCAGACTCTATCGAAAGCTTTCGATATGTCCAGCGCAACTGAGAAAGTACCCGAAACGTCTAAGAGAGAATGACCAAGAATCAGTTAAGAGAGCAAGAAGATCGCCAGTAGAACGCCTCTTGTGGAACCCATCAGATAGAACCGATAGAACTGATCAGTTAGAAGGTCAGAAGTGGAAAGGTGCTTTTGAATCTTCCGGTTAAGGATTGATTTAAAAGCTTTAGATGGACAAGAAAGTAAAGCTATAGGGCGGTCACCTTTCTTAGGCACAGGCTGTATGAAGGCGTACTTCTAGCAGAAAGGAAAGGTAGATGTTGACAGGCAGAGGCGAAAGAGTTTGACCAGGCAGGGTGTCAGCATGGAGGCACAGGTTTTGAGGACTATATGAGGCACTCCGTCAGGCCCATAAGCCTTCTAAGGGTCGATGCCAGAGAGGGCATAGAAAACATCATTCATAAAAATCTTAATAACAGGCATAAAAGAGTCAGAGGGGGCATAAGTACCCAGAATCCCAGAATCGTCCAGAGTGGAGTTTTGACAGAAAGTTTGAGAGAAGAGTTCACCCTTAGAAAGAGATGAGACGGCGGAGCTGCCGTCAGAGTTAAGGAGAGGAGGGAAATATGAAGTGAAATTGGAGGAGATATTTTTGGCCAGGTGCCAGAAATCTCTGGAAGAATTAGAGAAAGCAAGGTTTTGACATTTACTATTTATGAAAGAGCTTTTGGTAAGCCGAAGAATAGATTTGGCACGATTCCGGGCAGAAATGTAAAGATCATGGTTAGCAGGAGTGCAAAGGCTCTGGTACCTTTTGTGAGCTGCCTCTTTATCTTTGATAGCACGAGAACAGGCGTGATTAAACCAAGGCTGTAGAGAAAGTACGTGGAATATGTGCCTCCATTCCAGAGACAATCACCTTTGTGATGCGCTGAGCACACACAGAGGGGTCTCTCTCCTGGAAGCAATAATCATTCCACGGGAAATCGGAAAAGTACATCCCCAGGTAGCCCCATCGAGCGGAAGCAAAATGCCAGAAGCATCGCCTTTTCGGTGGGTCCAGAGGGTGCACAGGAGCGATAGGACAGGATACAGAAATAAGGTTGTGATCGGAGGAGCCCAACGGAGAGAACAGTTTGACAGAGTAAGCAGAAGAGGGTTAGAGGTAAGGAAGAGGTCTAGTATGTTGGGCCTGTCTCCAAGATGGTCGGGAATACGTGTAGTTATTGTTATTTTTATTATTGGTGTTATTTTGTCATTTTTGTTAGTATTGTTATTATTATTGTAGCTTTTATGTTTCTTTCTGTTGCTAGTGCTGCTATTATGAGACCATCACTTGCATCACCACCATCTCCACTCCACCACCACAACCACAACCACCACCACCAAAACCAACACCATCACCACCACCACCAAAACCAACACCAACACCACTGTAGCGGCAGCCTAGGCCGCTACAGCGAAAACCAAACATTTCTGTTTGTATGTTTTCGAGGCAGCATACGTTGTAGCTGGTACAACGCCGTTTGGATCGCCTTGTAGGTTAAAAGACACAACTAATAACCAGTGGTGACTCCATTGAGGAAGACATTTATTTTGAGGCTATACATGTATTTGAATATTATGAATGAATATTTATAATGGTTGATATACAGTAGCGTTTATAGTATTAGCTCTTTGGTGATGTTAGTTGCACATAATGTCGCTTATAATAATAAGAATGATTATATACATTTATAATATGTAGTGACTCGTAAGAAAAGAAATTAATGTGTGATGAATATGTGTAATAGATGAAATGGTGTGTGTTGAAAGTGAGAGAAAAGAAAGAGAGCGTGATGAGTTAAGGGTAGACTGAAGAAATGGAAGATGGAGAGAACGGGATGAGCACTAGAAAATGGAGAGACTTAGAGGGTCACTACATAACTACCCCCCTAGTGACGAGGGAGGAGGAACGTTACATGTCTCTTGCGGCACTGGATTTTGTCGGTCAGTACTGGTCTGGGGGACACTAACACGGTGTTGGTGGGTGGAGGATCTGGCTGCAGGAGGTACGCGGGCTTGACCCGGTCGATGGCGATGACATCGGATTTTCCGTGGCGGTCAATGGTGACGTGTTTACGCGTCCTCCTGGTGACAGCGAACGGGCCATCATATGGCTGTTGTAGGGGCTTCTTTACGGCGTCCACCCGTACGAACACGTGTGTGCAGGTGTCGAGGTCCTGGCTCACGAACGTCTTGGAGGGTGATGTACGTGGCGGCACTGGTTGAAGTCTCTGCATGGCGTTCTTGAGGTTCCTGGCGTAGTCCTGTATGTCGCAGGAGGGCCAGAGAGAACCTCTCCTGGAAGGCGGAGAGTGGTGCCGTACAGGAGCTCTGCAGAGGAGTGGCCAAAGTCTTCTTTGAGGGACGTCCGTATGCCGAGGAGGGCTAGAGGCAGAGTCGTAGTCCAGTTGCTGCGGTCCTGAACTGTTGCTGCCAGCGAGGCCTTGAGTTGGCGGTGGAAGCGCTCGACAAGGCCATTTGACTGAGGATGGTAGCTGGCGGTTCTGATCCGCTTAATCCCCAGGATGGACATGACCTTGTCCCAAAGGCTCGACTCGAACTGGCTTCCACGGTCGGATGTGAGGCTGAGAGGCGTACCGAAGCGCGACACCCAGGTGTTGACGAAGGCTCTGGCGATGGTGTCCGTTGTTACGTCTTCGACCGGGCCAGCGTGTGAACCTGTCAACGCAGGTGAGGAGGTACTTGAAGCCGTTGGAGTGTGGAAGTGGGCCGACGAGGTCGACGTGGACGTGTTCGAGTCTGGAGGACCGGGGCGTGAACGCTGCTGGAGGCGAGACGGTGTGGCGCGTCACCTTGGAAGCCTGGCACTGGACGCAGGTGCGGGTCCAGTCTCTGACGTCCTTGTTGATCCCCGTCCATATGAAGCGTGAGGACATCATCCGTTGTGACGCTCGGATCCAGAGGTCGCAGCTGGCGGAAGAGTGGGTACCGGTGGTTCTTCGGCAGGTAGGGCCGGATGGTGGCGGTAGATGCGTCAGCGTACAGGTGCACGCTAGTCTGGGAATCCCGACTCGCCTCATCGACAAAGCGGGTTATCTCAATTGCTGCAGCTCGGCGTCGTCGACTTGGTCTGCAGCAATGGCGGCATAATCGATAAGGGAGGAGGATGTTGCAGAGATGTTACGGGAGAGCGTCGGCAGGATGTTGTCTTCGCCTTTGACGTACCGGATGTCTGTCGAACTGAGCGATGAAGTCGATGCGCAGCTGCCTGGGAGAGTAGGTGGACTTGTTGTTGATGAAGGTTGTGGCAAGAGGCTTGTGGTCGGTGTATATGTGAAATTGGCCTTCGACGAAGTATCTGAAGCGCTTGACAGCCTTGTAGATGGCGAGAAGTTCTCTGTCGAAGGCGCTGTACTTCTTCTCGGCGTTGTTGAGTTTCTGTGAGAAGAATGCAATGGGTCTCCAGGCTCCGTTTACGCTGCAAGACTCCACCAACACCGGTGTCTGAGGCATCAGTGGAGATTGAAGTAGTGGCGTCTGGAGTAGGGAAGCTGAGTGTGGTAACAGCCTTCAGTGCCTCCTTGGCTTTGAGACAGGCGGCGTCAGCTTGGAGAGTCCAGGCGAGTGTGACGGACTGGCCTCTTGCAGGGCTTGATCATGGAGTAGAGTGGCTGAAAGATGAGCGCGCAGCGTTGAATGAAGTTGTTGTAGTAGTTGATCATCCCGAGGAACTGCTTGAGCTGGCGCTGAGTTGTCGGCTCGGGAATTGTTGAATGGCGTCGCAGCGGGAAGGGATGGGAGGATGCCTGAAGGAGACGGTGGCCGAGGAAGTCGACGGAGGTAACACCAAACTCTGACTTCTCAACGCTTATCTGGATTCCATAGTCCTGAAGACGGGTGAAAACTTGCTCCAGATGTTGGCGGTGTGTGTCGGCGTCAGGACTGGCGATGAGGACGTCGTCGATGTAGGCGAAGCAGAATGTCAGTCCTCGCAGCACTTCGTCCATAAACCTCTGGAAGGTTTGGGCAGAGTTCTTGAGTCCAAAGGGCATCCGTACGTACTCGTACAAGCCGAAAGGTGTAACGATGGCTGTCTTCGGGATGTCTGCTGGGTTGACTGGGATCTGGTGGAAGGCTTTGATGAGGTCGATCCTGGAGAAGATATTGGAGCCAGCAAGCTGTGAGGAGAACTCCTGAATATTCGGCACCGGATAGCGATCCATGACGGTGCGCGAGTTGAGGGCTCTGTAGTCGCCGCATGGTCGTATGTCACCGTTCTTTTTGGGCACGACGTGGAGGGCAGACGACCAGTTGCTTGAGCTGGGGCGGATAACACCTTGGCGCATCAGCGACTCGAATTCGGCCTTGGCTTGTTGGTAGCGTTCTGGAGCTAAGCGGCGAGCCTTGGCGTATGTTGGTGGTCCGGTCGTCTCGATGTGGTGTGTGACGTGGTGCTTCACAGGCTTGTTCGCTGTGTGGGGCTGCGTCAGCGTCGGGAAGGACTTGAGGAGAGACGCGAACCGGTTGCCTGCGCTGATGGTGGAGATATGGGTGCTTTCGCCTGCTGCTGCTCTCGTTCTGGTGGAGACGGATGTTAAGGGATCCAGGAGCTTGCGACTTTTGAGGTCGATCAGGAGATTGTAGTGAGACAGGAAATCGGCGCCCAGGATAGGTTGTGAAACTGTTGCCACGTAGAAGGTCCACTCGAACGACCTGCGAAGGTTGAGGTTGAGCTGGAGCGTCTGTTTCTTGAAGACATGGCTCCCGTGCCGTTAGCAGCGTAGAGGCGAGCGATGGTACCTCTGGCTCGGTGTGGCGGGGAGAACGCTGACTTCGGCTCCAGTGTCAATGAGGAAGTTGGTGCGGGAGAGTGGATCGAAGATGTGGAACAGCTTCGAGGTGTGCTGGCGGACGCTATGAGCTGTTAGTGCACGCCGGGGCTGTTGTGACGAATCCTGGAAGCTGCAGGGAGATGTGCACTTCCTGGCATCCTTGCCGAACCTCCTGTGGTAGTAGCAGACGCCGGAGCTGTGTGAGGGGCTACTACTGGAGGTGGAGTGGCGTCGGGGTGACGAGGAGTGGTGTTGTGACGAGGAATGGTGGTGTGGTGACGAGTGGCTGTGTGGTGACGAGGAGTGGCTGTGTGGCGACGAGGACTGGCGTCGTTGGCTCCTGATGTCCTCCCTGAGCGTGTTGACCTCCGTTCGTAGCTTGGTGATAAGAGCCGTGAGCTGGTGGGTCAGACTGTTGCTGGTGACGGTGGGAGCATGGAGGCTGGCCACGCCCTGCGCAGCGTCGTCGTCGGACACCTTGGAGGGGCACGTTAGGGCAGGGTCGGTGTCGGTTGTGGAGGCCATGACCGCGTCTAGAGACGCTGGTAGTGTAGCCAGGGGCCGCGGCGGCTGGAGGCCGAGAGTCGTGTCAGGGATCCCGGAGGTGTTACGGAGCACAGCACTAAGCGGTAAACTACGTCGGGGAAGCACTGACTACCGACGGGGAGCACTGCCGTGAGGGGCGTCACTACACACACACTCACTCACTTATGGCTTGTTACATGCCATGGGTGTCACTGCACAATCACGCACTCGCTCAGTGTTTGAAACAGAGTGGTGGTGGGGAGGGGCGGAACGGCACTAGTGTTGTTGTCGGGGCGTCACTGCACATGCATGCACACATGGCACGTCACTGAGCACTGCTGGACGCTGCACTCGATGTCCGCGGAGCAGGTAGAGGCGCTGATGGACGGAGGTGAGTTACCAGGAGCGGGTGGCTGGGCTGGTGGGGCGAGCGCAGGGCGGCGTCGGAATGGCTGGCTGGGCTGGGCTGAGGTAGGAGTGGCGAGGTACAAGTGCGAGTAAGGCGATACCTACGTGGGGGCCTGGGCTGCTGGCTGAGTCCTTGGGATGGGCCGAGGCGAGATGGCGCGGGCGAGGGCAGGAACTGGCCGGCGGCAGGAGAGGTCACGTTGGGAGGGCCGGAGGCGGAGCGCGACCTGCTGCGGGCCGGTGGATCCTCCGGGGGCGGTAGCTTGGGCCGCGACGGAGCGGACGAAGCATGGCCAGCAGCGACAGCAGCAAATACCCGAGGTGTACCTCGTAAGTCAGGTCCGGAGGTCACCAATTGTAGCGGCAGCCTAGGCCGCTACAGCGAAAACCAAACATTTCTGTTTGTATGTTTTCGAGGCAGCATACGTTGTAGCTGGTACAACGCCGTTTGGATCCGCTAAGGCCGCCTTGTAGGTTAAAAGACTCAACTAATAACCAGTGGTGACTCCATTGAGGAAGACATTTATTTTGAGGCTATACATGTATTTGAATATTATGAATGAATATTTATAATGGTTGATATACAGTAGCGTTTATAATATTAGCTCTTTGGTGATGTTAGTTGCACATAATGTCGCTTATAATAATAAGAATGATTATATACATTTATAATATGTAGTGACTCGTAAGAAAAGAAATTAATGTGTGATAAATATGTGTAATAGATGAAATGGAATAGTGTGTGTTGAAAGTGAGAGAAAAGAAAGAGAGCGTGATGAGTTAAGGGTAGACTGAAGAAATGGAAGATGGAGAGAACGGGATGAGCACTAGAAAATGGAGAGACTTAGAGGGTCACTACACCACCACCAACAACAACAACAACAACAACTACTACTACTTTTACTACTACTACTACTACTAGCTACTACCACCACTGCTGTTAGTCCTGCTACTACTACTACTATTACTAATACTATTACTGTCATTATATCTACTATTACTACTCTTAGTAGTAGTAGTAGTAGTAGTAGTAGTAGTAGTAATAATAATAAGAATAAGAATAAGAATAAGAATGACACTGATGATGACTAATAGGAAAATTTTCTACCCTTCCGTTAAGAACAAACATTATACATCACACCACCGTCTTGACAATCCAAATACTGAACAGCCGCTCTTCGGTGCTTAGTGCGTAGTTTTGGGCCCTTCGTTCGTAGTTTTGAGAACATCGAGATTCACAAAGCTCGCGCGGCTTTAACTACCAACTAATCGATGACGTCACGGGTTAGCGCGCGGATCTACAAACGTTTACCGCGCTCTGTGTGACGTTAAATTTGTTGTTAAATAACTACTGCCTCGGAGCTGACGGTAACGCTAACAATATTATCGGATTTACGTATAAATGCTTATAAATCGCGTTTTTCAACTTGAAATACAACTTTGCGAGTAGAGGAGGCCCATTTCTTTATAAAATGTTGAGATATGCACCCTTTGAGAGGTATATGATAAGTGTAGGCGGTATGGCAACACCCGGCCAGGGGATTGCCAGACCTCCCTCCTCTGCCTGCCGTGGAGGATGGCTTGGCGACGAGGAAAAGTTGCCGAACTTTATGTAATTTCTGATTTACTAGGGAGAATTTTGCGTTTTCCTTCTATATGTAGATACAGAAAGCGTTAATTTACCCATACATGTCAACAGAACGATCTTACAATATAATTATAATAGCGAAGAAATCCGAGGCATATAGATGCCCAGACTCAATTCTGCCCGAGGCTCAATTTTGTCGATGACAGGGGCCTATATTTTTCCTTCCCCTGTCATTATTAATGAATCTCAGGTCTCGCAACTTGGTGTGAACATGCCCTAAGTATTCACCTGTGGAAATATATTGATGTATATGTGATTGGTATCCTATTTTCTGAGAAAAATGAATGTGCGATCATGGGTGTCGGAGTGCTGCTCTGGAGGATGGCTTGGCGACGAGGAAAAGCTGCCGAACTTTATGTACTTTCTTATTTAATGAGGCAAATTTTGACATGGTCTTTGTCATCATAATAAAGAATGATGATCATGCTAGTTCTAGACGCCGTATCAGTTGAAAAGAACCCCACATACACGAGCTTGAGCTAAGATAACAGAGGCATGTGGATGCCCGTGCTTAATTTTGCCCGAGGCTCAATTTTGCCCGTGACACCGCCCCCATCCGTGGAGGGACCATGGACCTTTGTCGGGTGACAGCTGGCCCATGCGTTGGGCCGCAGATATGGCAAGACAGTCTTAATTTTCCCTATTCCTTCCTTCCGTCCTTCGTTCTGTTTGCCTCGATAGCCTATCTGTCCCATATTTCTATTTGCTTTCTTCCTGCCTCAATCTCCTCCGTATCTTCTTTTTCTTCATCTTAAGCATGTTCGTAGGTAATAAGACATCGAACAGCAGAGCTACTTTGACGTAAATGTGCAGCAAACAACGAAATAATTGAATTCGTAGATTACGATTTAGTACAGTTTGCCTTGAAAGGAAGAAAAATGGGAAAAGAGAATGGGTTTCTTGAACCAGCAGCTGGAGGGGGCTCCCTAGGATTGGCTGACGGTTCTGTAAACGTGCTTGCGATTCGCTGCAAGGCCAATGACGTCATCAACCAATCAGCGGCCTCGCTGACTTAGCACTTACACTTAAGTACACTTAAGTACATAACGCAGTCCAGTCAAAATGACTCTATGCTGCGCTCACTTGGTGATCCTCGATGTGTTGACAGTGGGTTGGCTGTGGTGGCGGCTTGGCGGGGTCATATTTAAATGCTAATCTCTTCCAATGGTTATCCAGACGATTTTTGAAAGAAATCAGCGATCTGGCCTCAGCAACCTCAGCTGGGAGATTATTCCATAGTGGGACTGTTCTGTAGTAAAAACTGTTCCGCTGCACTCCATAGACACCATCAACAGGGCGATGTTGGTAGATTTGTCTTGAATGACGACGGCTGGGTCTGTCCAGGGGTCTAAAGGTTGCTGGGAGTAACTCCTTTTTGTATTGGTTGAGATGTTTCCACAGTTCTATCATGTCCCCTCTACAGCGTCTGTATTTCAATGTTGGCATGTCCAGAAATTTAAGTCGATCTGAGTAGTCGAGGTGCTGGAGACCATCCACTTGTTGGGTCGCTCTTTTTTGGACGTGTTCAATTTTGTCTGCCAAACTCTTGTATCTTGGTGACCATACAGCTTGTGCGTATTCCAGGTGGCTTCGGACAAAGGCTGGGTATAGGAGTTTGAACATATCTGGACTCAAGTATGAGAAGACCCGTCGGATAAGACCCATCATGGAGTTGGCAGTTTTAATTTGGTTAAGGATGTGTTGTTCAAATTTCAAGGTTGAGTCAACTAGTACACCCAGGTCTTTCTCCTCATCAACATGTTCAAGTACCTCTCCATATATTTGGTACTGATGTGTATATACAATATTCTCAAGGGCTCCCACAGATATTACTTTGCACTTTGATGGATTGAAACACAGTAGCCAATCGTCAGACCAGCTCTGCATCATGTCTAGGTCACGCTGAAGCTCATATGCATCCTCAGATTTTGTTATTTGTCGTAGAATTTTTGTGTCATCAGCAAACATATAAGTATCTGATTTTAATGAGATTGGCAAATCGTTTATGTATATAACAAATAATGTTGGGCCCAGGACACTACCCTGGGGGATGCCGCTCAACACTCCAGATCTGGAAGACTTTTCACCATTGACAACAACTGTTTGAAACCTTCCAATAAGAAATTTCTCAATCCATGCAAGGGTCCTCCCCTGTATGCCATAACTCTCGAGCTTTGCTAACAGACGTCTGTGAGGGACAGTATCAAAAGCTTTGGCGTAGTCCAGGTATACTACATCCATTATACCACCCTTAGCTACCACTTCAGCACAGTGGTTAATATAATGTAAAAGCTGCAAAGTAGTAGACCTTCCATGTAGGAAACCGTACTGTTGTGGAGATAGGGCATCGTTGGAAGAGAGGTGGTCTAGTAATGCTTCACATATAAAGGACTCGAGGATTTTACAAAGAACTGATGTAAGGCTTATAGGTCGATAATTGGCTGCCAGTTTCTTGGAGCCTTTCTTAAAGATGGGCGTAACTGTAGCTTCTTTCCAATCCGACGGCAGTTCTCCCGTATCGATGCTTTTGCGGAATAGAATAGTTGTTGTTGTTTCCAATTGTAGCTGTTGGGACAAACTCATCTCTAAGCTCTAGAATTTTTTGTTTTAAATTAGTCCAGGTATCTTCCATGTTAAGATTGCTGACTATCTCCTCAAAGTTAAGCAGCCATTCTGACCCTGCAAGAGATGCTCTCATCCCGTCGTAGTCCCCATTGTTGTACTTATAATATAATTTCACCTTATTATTGGTACGGTCACAATAGCAGTGATACTTAAATACCAGTAATTTATGCTCACTCGCCCCAAGGGGTGCATGATACTCAATGTCTGACACCATATTTTGTTCATTGGTAAGGATTAGATCCAGAATTGAAGGAGTGTTCGTTCCTCTCGCTCTGGTAGGTTGGTCTACGTGCTGGTAGAGAAAACAGTCCTGAACAGTTTGGAGAAACATTGATTCATGGGAATGCTCTGGTTGAGATGTGGTATGAAGATCCCAATTAATATGGGGGGTGTTAAAGTCCCCCATCAGACAGATGTGGGAATAAGAGTTGCCACAGATGTTACGCAAGAGATCACAGAGTTCTTCATTTTTGTCATCAGAAGAGTTTGGGCTTCTATAAAAACACCCAAGTAGTAATTTATCCCCCTTCCTCAAACATACTTCAAGAAGTGATACTTCTCTAAATGATGTTAAGTCCAGAGTGCTGATCTGGGATACAGATTTGGCAAGACTGTCATGTATATAAATTATAATTCCTCTTTCATCGTTGGCTTCCATATTGCAAGGATACATTACAAAGTTGCTGATAGCAAAACTAAGCAAATTCTTCATTCAGCCTCTCCCTATAGTTTTTGGGTTTCACCTCTGTCACAGCAATAATGTGTGGTTTAATTTGTGGGATCCTAGCCTTAAGTTCAGAGAGCTTGTTAGAGGTTAGAACATCAGCATTAGTATAAGTCACAGTTATTGCGGGAAGAGTAGATTTAATTTTATTGACAGTTGCGGTGTGCGAATCCGGGCATGAGGACGGAGTTCCTTTGTTATCTGAATTGGTGTTCCTTAGGTTTTGCTTCGAACTACCAGGTCTATCTGGTAGTCCAATACGTTTATGCTTAACAATCAATTCTTCAATTGTATCCTTAATTGTTTGGCTCATCTCATTTAATCCTTCAATGTCATCACTATTATTAATAACATTTATGGAGACCCTTGCAGAGCTAAAGGTTTTGAATAAGCAAAGAGTTTGATAGTACTGTTTTAGATAACATTTAAACTTAAAATTATAGGGCTGCTTATATAATCTTACTTCCCCCTTGTTTATAAGGTTTCCACATTTCTTACATCTAGCCCTTCCCGAAACTGCATATTGGATACCAAAGTTTTTACGATTAGCACACCTCTAACTACAATCTAAGGTTTGCTTCGTGAATCTGACGCTAACGTCGGTAGCTAAATCAATAGTGCGTAGTTATGTTAGTTCGTAGTTACTGAGTCTGTTTGTGAATTCGGGCCCGGATTCAAATACCAGTGATTAGATCAGTCGGTCGTTTGGCTGGAAGGAGTCATCACCCAGACGGTGAGGTCCACGGAGGTAGGAGTGTCAGGTCACAGGTGAGGGAGGGAGTACACGTCACGTGTTTAGTGCTGCGGAGGACGTCAAGACCCGCAGGTTGGGGACACTGAGGTAGCGGTCAGGTCAACAGCCACACAGGTAGTTGATGAGGTAGAGGAAGTTGTAGATAGTCAGGTCTGATTACGTTGTCGTATTACTTCGGTACATACAAGGCACGGCCCGTGCTCCCTTGTGCAGGGGGGAGCAATCTTTTCCCTCTTAACGGGCCGTCTTCGGACAAGGGCCCGTTCTACTAGTGATGCTTAGGGATAAATATTAAAAATAAAAAAAAATAAACTACGGCAGTCAATGTCACAGAAGTGTTCTGTGGCGTGGCCGACAGTCGTAGGAGAAAACTTGTGCTTTGCAGGGTAACTAATTTAAGTCTTAATTACCTGTCATTTGTCGAAAGTTGTGGTGGAATTACCACGGCCCACTTGAAAAACCACCGCCTCCACATTTTCTTCTTTCTCCTTGCATTGTAGTTGGTCAATGATACAATTTAACACTGCGTCGTGGGCATGGGCTGGGTGGTATAGGAGGCTTGTCCGGAATGGTTTTCAGAAATCTGTCGATCATCCTTTTGAATGTCATTTCCCTGATTTCTCTTGGCAAGCAGTTGAAAAGCCTGGGACCAAAGTTAATGAAATGTTCGGCCTCAACTGTTTTTAGCCGTTAATTGTGTCACTGAAGAGAGTTTTTCTGTAGCATGTTCTGCTCCTCCTCTTCACGTAAAGATGGGCAGTGAACCAATCCTTCTAGCATATCTTCCAGCAGGTGTATATGATACAATATTTCTCGCCTTCTTTGTAAAGAATACATTTTCATTTTTATTAATTGGTCCCAGTAACCCAGCAAACTCTCCCCCAACGCAGGTTCGACGTTAAAATGCATATATTTATAATATTTTTACCTAAAGCTGTTGCGCAGTAGTATATTAACGGCCGCCGCTGGCTGTGGATAGGACATACGTTCAGTAAAGCAATACCTATCAAGGAATTTTTGCAAGGCTAAATCTCGCTTCTATAGTGACATGTTAGCCTTTATATTGGAATCTATGTGACCTTACGGCAACCACTTAAGTAGGGTAATGGTTCTAATAGGATAAGAGGAGCAAGTGTATGATTCAGGAATGGAGGGAGGGATAGCGGTTCATTTTGTGGTCATTACTGGCATAGACAAAGAAATAATGACGTCTTAGATTAGCTCCACCTTGACCTGGCCCTCATTATCTCCCCGTCATGAACTCGGCCATTTACTTAATCATTAACAAGGAATTACTGCTCATTGGCAATTAACGGTAATGGCTCAAATAGGAAAAGAGGCGCAGGTGTGTGATTCAGGAATGGAGGGAGGGATAGCACTTTATTTTGAGGTCATTACTGGCATAGACAAAGAAATAATGACGTTTTAAATTAGCTCCACCCGACCCACATGATCTCCCTGTCATGTCTGTCTGAACACCGCTAGGGAGGGTTGACTGACTGATGATTTATTGTTACAAAGTTATACGTACAACAAAGGAGGCAATTATATCTGTTTAGTTTCATGCTGCTACCTACGGATATATCAATAGTCGCTAGGAAGGGTTGATGATTGATAGTTTATTGTTGCAGGTATACAACAAAGGAGAAGGGAGGAACCTGCCATCCCAACCCCCAGGCAGTGCATAGTGTGATTGTACAATTACTGACATATATGTAGGTAGCACCATATATCGGGGCAAATACAGGATACACAACTATCAACATATGTAAGTAGCTAGGAAGGGTTTCAGTAAATCACACTTTAATGTTTTGCAGCTTTATTATAAACTTTTTAAACTTAGTGAAGTGGTCCATGACACTATCACTTGAGGCCACCTGTGAACACAACTGAGATGAGCCGGAAGTGGATCTAGGCTGGAGTCACGGCTGGTGTGCTGCTCCTTGAAGGTGGAAGGGTTGGGGGGACCTAGGCAGCAGCAGCAGCACTGTTCAGCTACACTTCACATTGCACACTCGTGTTATCCCAGGGAACAGTCACTTCTTAATTAAATCATACACAACGGACACAAATTGCATATACTGGAATGACCTATTTGTGAAGGTCAAAAGTGTCACTGCAGTATGGCTAGCAATACACCTCTTGCCTATAGTCTCTGTTTTATTTCATTTGTCCGTCCACAAGCAAGAATTTCACTGATGTGGAACAAGCACATTGCAGACTTGTGAGTGGGTTAAAACTTATCTGTATTATTTGCTACTTGTGGTAAATATTCAAACTATTTCCTTATTAATTTCAGGTAAATAAAAAGACATCTGGCTCTGTAAGTGCAAGTAAAAGGTGTTTTAACCCGGTAGCAGCGATGGGCCAATTATATGGCTTTACTGTGTACCAGCGACAGGCTGATTTCTTGCCATAACATAACCCCCCCCCCAAAAAAATATATATATATATATATATATATATATATATATATATATATATATATATATATATATATATATATATATATATATATGCATTTGATCGCAAATGCATTGATACATATAATGGTTTGTGAGTGATGGTTTTTTCTCATTAATTCGCTTAGAGGGGTCTTTAAGAAACATGATTGCAGCAGCTACCGGGTTATTACTTTATTGCATGTAAACCACATGGGTAAAATTCAAACCAGCATTTTTTTTTTTTTTTTCTTTCAGAAAACAATATTTCATGCTATTTTTATAAACTATGTGATTTACATGCAATAAATTAATGCCTTTTATTTGCACCTAAAGAGCCATGTCTTTTTATGTACCTTAAATGAGATATAGCATAATTATCTAAAGCGCACTGTTCAGTCACTTATGATCTGACTATACAGTTGGTTGCAGGCTTGCAAGGTATATCAATGCAAATTGCCATATCTGGGATTTATATAAGGTGTGAGGGTTTTAAATAAATTGGCATTGAAATGTATTATTGAAGATATTATGAATATTTATCACATGTAGCCAAAAATATTGGATACTATTTTCACTCCATCCTGCAATTTGCACGTGCCACATCTGCGCTTGTGAGTGGACAGATGGAATGGAACCGAGTATAATTCTTTGTATTTACACTTTGGTGCACTTTATCATCTATACATTGATTCCTCTACTATAGACTTATCACTGCTTCCATAATTTAGGCATTACTGTACCAGCAAAAAATAAACTATGGAGTGCAAGACTTGATTGCTAAGTGTTGTTACAGTTAGTAGTAAATATGTACTGATGAACATCACTGAGGATAGAAAGACATGATCTGACACTTGGAATTAACTGGATAAACTCTAAAGACTTGTCTGAACACTTGCAGGACTTGGAATAGCTAGGCTTGGTGATAATGAAGCCTGGCTCCCCTTGGCAGTGAGCCGCTCACACAGGGAACAGTCATCATCATCATCAACAGGAACTAAGTTCCTGCACAGGCTGGACAGTGAAAAAAACTCTTACCCTAACTATACAAACATCTGAGGGCCTTCATAAACACACAGCCAGCAAATGCCTAGTAGGTAGGCAGAGAAATTATATGTAAAAAACCTATTTACAACACCTATAAATGTATTTAACCAAAAAATAGCAACTTCTCAGTTTAAAAGCATTTCTTACTTAGGGAGAGAAATCGTAATGAAATACAAAAAAAAAAAATCTATAAAATTGAGGTTTATACTCTGGAAACTTTGTTTGGCCTGAAGACATCTAGTAGTGGAACTTCTTGTTATTCCGTAAACTTAATGCCCACAGCTGGTGGTTTACACAGTCAGCGTGTGGGCGTGGCTGGTCGTAGTGCGTTTGGCAAGTCAGTATTGTGCTATTGGCGAACACTCACCTGTAAGCATTTCTTTCTAATACACAATTTTGTAAACATAAAAGCAGCTAATTCTTAGATTAAAATTACTAATATACATAATTCTGAAACCAATAATAGCAAATTGCCAAAAGTTTGAAATAATTCCTTACTTAACCCCTAAAGACAAGGTGACGGGTTTTCCAGTCTGCCTTTTTCCTCCATTATGTTGAAGTTTGCGTGGGTATTTTTGGGTCAGCGTGACTCCTAGGCTGCCACACAACTCCTCTGTGCCATTCTCAGTGTTTCTGTGACTGTAACAATGGCAGGAGTTTTTTGGATCTCCCTCGTCTGATTTCGTGCTCAAGTATCCACGGCCAGCGACCTCAACTCCTCACAAGCCACCTCTTACTCCCAAAAGAATTCTGTGTGAGTGCAATTAAGAGAGCTGAAAGTAACTTTTCCAAGCCTTGAAAGTACTGGTAGGAGTGAACACCGTGATGGCAGAAGTGTTGAACTCCAACCCCTCGTCTTATCAGGAAGGCTGAGCCCAGTTATTGTACAAATCTCTTTGGTGGTCATCCTGTAGATCAATCTCTATTACTATGATGGTGAAAGTGATGATGGAAAACCTGATGATGCATCCCACCACCCTTCAGTTTTATCAAATTCAAAATATGAGAGTAATGAAGGGGCTTTGTAGCATGGGGAGGGGGAGGGCCGATTGCCACATTGTGCCACCCACAACCTACACACTGCTCTGAACAAAGGGCTGCTGTGAGCTAAAATTTACTGCACTTCATCACGCCACCATGGAAACTACTTGACATAGACTTCAGGTTTGTGGCAGACTTTAGAGGAAGGATGGATAAAGGAAATACCCATTAATTTAAAGCTATGGGCTTAGGCAGAGCTGAGATATAGATAATGGAAAGTGAGGAGTTTTTGGAAAAATGTCAGAACACCTCTAGGATACGGGTATTTGCTCCCACGACTCCCACATGTATATGCACCCAAGGTTTAGTGGGAGCAGCAGGTGGGAACACGGGAGAAAGTGCAATGGCTGTGTGTTGATATTTCTAGATGCAAAAAATATTCCGATTTCAGCTCGATGCAGTTTGCTAAGTTACGTTCAGTAATCTCAGAGGTGAAAAACGTTAAATTTTGCCTTGGTGGTTTTATTCTCCATAGCTATATAATTACACCCGCAGTCTAAGGGTTAATAAGAAATTATTTTTCACTAATTCTACATAATTTTGTATTTGTCTTAATCAGCACAGCATGAAGGAAACCCTCTTGAGTAGTCACACCCACACAAGGCAGCCCACAGGTTGAGCAAGAGTGCAACTGTTGACAGACTAATAAATGCTCCACTCGGCGACGGCCACTGTGGGGGTAATGGCACTGCCGTCAACTTGATAGTTCATGCACCTTCCTTCCACTCTTCCTTCCCACAGCCATGAGAAAGCACAGACATTGTATGGAACCTTTAAATGAGGAGGTGCCACTTCTCTGCAAACTGAGCACCAAGTCTTATGAGTCTACTAAACTTATCCACTCACACACATATATAGCTTGCATTTGATTACTAATTGTCCTCTTCGTCCTTCTTCTTCTTCTTCTTCTTTTTCTTCTTTTCAGCACTCTACAATAAACATAATGGTTAGAATTAGTAGTCGTTCTAGAGAAGGCTGAATAATACGTGAGGACACTGGGAGGGGGGTTGCTGTTATAAAAAAGATGGCAGGAATAGGAATTCTCACCCTAGAAGAAAGCCCAATGCATCAGAGTTGTAGGTAGATAAATGTAATTAATGACCCTCCTTTCTATCAGGGAGATTCAACAAAAGAAAGATACCAAATGGATTATCTTACAAGCTACTGGGCCACACCATATACATTTAAATAACAGAAGATTCACCTAAGGATCAGGAAAGAAATTCTGACCCCATATGAGTAGTAGCCTTGTAAGAATTGACTCTCCTTCCTTCTCCTCTTCCTTGGGCCTATGGTAAAAGATGACCCTCCATTCTCCCTTCCCTTGGGCCTATGGCAAAATAATAGACCCTCCCTTATTCCCCTTTTATGACCTATGATACAACATGATGACACTCCTTTCTCCCCTTGGGCCTATAGTAAAAGAAAATGATCCTCCTTCTCCCAGTTAAGTCTATGGTAAAAAATGATCCATTTTCTCAATAAATAAAAAAACAGTTGATCCATTACTTACCTCTTCACAAGCTTCCTCCTTTACTTCCACCTTGATCTTATCCTTCTTCTTCTTCTTTTTCTTCTCTCCGCCCTGAAACGCGAGGTCATGAATCAGTGTCTTGCTGATCACTCACCCAACACAGCCATACATGCTCTCGGTAGCAAGGACAGTAAGAAATCAATCAGCAGTGTGTGTGTGTGTGTGGTGTGTGTGTGTGTGTGTGTGTGTATTTACCCAGTTGTGAAATACAGGAAAAGCCGTACTAGGCTCGTGCTGCCCCGTCTCTATAACGCTTATTATCCAGTTTGGCTTTAAATTCATGAATCGTTTTTGCACACACAGTCTCCTCGTCAAGTCCGTTCCATGTTGTTATGCTTTGTGTGTGTGTGTGTGTGTGTGTGTGTGTGTGTGTGTGTGTGTGTGTCACTTCAGCACACTCCATAGGCTCTTCCGAAGCAGCTCTCTCCTTGATCTTCCTTACTTTACCCTAAAAATAAGTAAATGAAAAAATAATAATAAAAAATAATAAATACGGAATGTAAGAGGAAAAATTCATCGGAACTGAAGCACGGTAAATAAAAGTGCAATTTCTAATCATGATAACTTTTTTCCCTAAGCTGGACAGTCGGGGAAAAAAAAAAGAATAAATAAATAAATAATAATAATAATAACAAGTAAATACATAATAATAATAATCTGTAAATCTGAGTAAAGGCATAAAACAAACCACAGCCATAACAGATGCACTTCTTTTTACTTTTTGGCTTAATTTCTAAGTGAATGCTCTTTAAGATAGCAACCAGAAGAGTGAATCTGTCTCGGCAATCACACCCTCTCTACCTGGTCTGACGATGGGCTGTCTGGTTCCTCCTCCTTCTTCTCCTTCTTCTTTTTCTTCTTTTTGGTGAGGGACGTGTCAAGAGCTGCCTCCTCTGCTGATCCCTCAAAGCCTCCGCTTACCTTTGGCTGTGGATGGAAAGAAGGGAGATGAAAACATTGTAAAAAAAGAGCATGACAAAAACACTCAACAAACTACATTTTCAAGGAAGAAGGTATGAGTTGCAAGGGGAAAAGTGACCCTCAGTGCACCAAGTAAAAGTAGACAGAAGTAAGACAAGAGATAAAAAAAACCATTGTAAAAAAAAAGAGGATAACAAAAACAGCATCTAGCGGGCTTTTTTTATTATTATTTCCTCTTTTTTGTGCCCGTGAGCTGCCTCCTTTGTTGTAAAAAAACTACGAACTACTTATCCAAGGAAGAAAAAGGTATAAGTTGCAAGAGAAAAGCAACCCTCAGTGCACCAAATACAAGGTTGCTTTTCCTTTGCCACTAACTTTTTTCTCGTTTTTCCAGGGATGCGTAAACCTGCACCTGCCTTTCCCAGTGCAAGCTAGAAAAGAAGGGCTCTGTCCCTAATGTTCACTTTCCCCGTATGCCTCAAATGTACCCACAAAATCAAACGCCTCAAGACATTATCAACCCAGTAGCAGCGACGGGGCAAATTTGTGGCTTTACCGTGTAGCTAGCATCAACGGGCCACATTTTTTTGCCATGATAAAAAAAAATAGATGATGCATAAAATGATCACAAGTGCGTTAATATATATTATGAATTGATTTGCGAGAGCGATGATTTTTTCTCATTAATTCGCTTAGAGGGGCCTTTAAGAAACATGATCCCCACAGTTACCAGGTTAAGTGACCTCTGACTGGGTTTGAGTTTGTGTGATGAAAAAAAAAAAATAAATAAAAAAAAATGCTAGTATTTTCATGGTTAACCCGGTAGCTGCGGGGATCATGTTTCCTAAAGGCCCCTCTAGGCGAGAAAAATGAGAAAAAATCATCACTCGATCCCACAAACCATTTCATAATATATATCAATGCATTTGTGATCAGTTTATGCATCATCTATCTTGGAGGTTTATATCATGGCAAAAATTTGGCCCATTGCTGGTACACGGTAAAGCCACAAATTTGGCCCGTCGCTGCTACCAGGTTACTGAATATGAAAAACTAATAAACAAAAACTCAACATAGGAAATAAGTAAAGATAACAGCAAGAGAAAGGCAAATAAAGCGATGAAAATATAACTATATATAATAATAAAAACTGCAGATAAGGAATAAGCAACGTAAGATCTCTTTCCTGTACTTTATGAAGAAGAAGAAGAAGAGAAAGAGATGAATGTATATTTATCTTAGTGTGTATTGCTGCTACCGGGTTAAGTTCACATTATGAATTAAGATTTTGGTTAAGTTGCCTGGGGTGAATATTTTCCTGGTGCTTACTAACTTACTTTGGTTACATTAGTTTAAATTGTCATGCGGGTAATTTTCCATCAAACCCCACCATAGTAAATCCGTAATTTCTTTTTTTTACAACAAAGGAGACAGCTCAAGGGCACAAAAAAAGTAAACAATAAAAAAAAAAAGCCCGCATTACACCATATTTTCTATTTACCAATGCGATTTATTTATTCATTTGCCAATACTTTACGGCAATGAGAAATCTGGACAGTATGCAATAATTAGAACATGGCTCACCTCCTGAACAGGGATCTCCGCTGCCTTCTTCGCTTCCTTCTTCTTCCGCTTCTTTTCCTTTTTCAAGAGGAGGGCAGCACTCTGAGGTGATACTCCCGCCTCCATAGTCGTATTGCCCACCGACCCTTCACTTAGTTTCCGCTGTGAATAGAAAACGGGGGTAAGGGTAAATTTTTTTTTGGGGGGGACGAATACATTTTGCTATTATGACGGAGAAAAAGGCTACATTAGTTTATTTCTTTAGTGCAGTCCTTAACGTCAGTATTCTCAGATGCCTCCGCCTCTCACCTCAACTATTACCAAAGGACAAACATAAGGTTAATCAGGTTCTCAGAAGGGAGTATGGGTAAAGTTGGGGGGGCAAACACATTTAAAGAGGAGCATAAAAGCACTACAAATGAAGACGATTCCCTTTGGATTTTAGGACAAACAAAAATAATGGTAATACTTTATCTTTTTATGGAATTAGATTACTATATCATTGAGCCTTTGTTACTGTTTTGGTTGCATTGAGATGATTTTTTTAAATGTTTTTTTTTTTTTTAAAAAAAAAAAATAAAAATATATTAATATAAAAAAAAAAAAAATAAAAAAAAAAATGATGAGAGAATTATTTCCTCCCTTTTTTCTTTTGTTTCATTGAAATCAATCTAAAAAAACAAAAAAGGTTAACGGTTAACGTTAATAACTTATGTTTGTTTTGAGATATGGGGCTGAAAAAGTTTATTGATGAGTGATCCGAAAAAACAACACAAGCTTTTTTTTTTTTTTACTATGAGTTTTTTTTTTTCTTTTCAATTCAAAGATAGTTGCCAAAATGTATACCTACCAAATATATTTTTTTCACAAAAAGTCATTTTTTTTATATTTTTGGGGTCTCCAAACCGGACTCTCCCCTTAAGAGCTATCAGGTTCTCAGGAGGGTTTTTTCACATTCATGGTACAGAGGCTTTGTCATACTACCACCAGGGTCATAAAACTACCCTTAGAAATGCCCACAACTCCTATGAAACCCTTGTCAAATGTGTGTAGCTGGGCGCAGAAAGCTTTGTCATACTACCACCAGGGTCATAAAACTACTCTTGGAAATGCCCACAACTCTTATGAAACCCTTGTTAAATGTGTGTGGCTGGGCATAGAAAGCTTTGTCATACTACCACCAGGGTCATAAAACTACCCTTGGAAATGCCCACAACTCCTATGAAAGCCTTGTCAAATGTGTGGAGCTGGGCGTAGAAAGCTTTGTTATACTACCACCAGGGTCATAAAACTACCCTTGGAAATGCCCACTACTCTTATGAATGCACTGTCGGATGTGTGTGATCCGGTGCCGAAATGTTTAAGAATACCCCTTCGTCTTAAGACTTAAATAACAATTTGGACATTCCGCCCACTCACCTTCCTCTGCTGGGGTGTATCAGGGTCCTGCTTGATGGCCAAAGGCTCCTGCTTGATGTCCTGAGGCTCCTTCTTGACACTGTAGTCCACGTAGTTGTTGAGCCACTCGGCGGGCGTCTTGTCGGTGGGCTTTCCGTATTTGTCGAGAAGCCCGGCCACGATCATGTTCTTCTTCTCAATGGCCTGCAGGGAAATGTGAATATGAGTTTTTGTAGTATTTTGTGGGTGTTATTGTGTTTGTTGATACCCATAACCCGACTTAAACCAACCCATGAGCTTTTTGTTGAGTATTTTTAGTATTTTGTGTCTTTAATTGTTTATTTGTAGATACAACTTGACCTAATCTAACTTAAATTGCAATCTTTGACATTGAGCTGCCTTCCTTGCTGTAAAGACAAAATAAAAGAAAAAAGAAAAACATTATATTGGTATACTCAAATTCATATAAGCTTCTTCAGTTGCCTGTGTCATTATATTTGTTTGTAGATACCATTAACTTTAACCCAAACTGTCATACTGGTATACTCAATGAATTCATATATGCTCCCCCAGGTGACTGAGTTGAGCCTCCAAATGTCTAAAGGGAGAGGGAGGACGTACCTTAGCGCCGAGTCTCCACTTGCGAGGGTATGTATCTCTCTCCATGATGTTGCGCTTGATCCTGGCTACGACGCCGTGGTCACAGGAGGACATGGTGGCTGTGGTCATGAGGGCTATGGCTGCACAGACAAGATGATGATAAATAAGATAAATGACTTCCTCTTTCTGGTAGGGCATAAATATCAAGAGCAAAGGAAAATAGAAAGTAAATAATGCAACTCCAACAAAAAATAACACAGCACTGCAAAGATATGGTGGTGATACATAAATAGTAGAGAACCTGGCATTTACAAGGCAATATAGGGATTATTTCTACTATCATTAAGATCCATAGGGGCCAAAAATTACTCACCCAGACAGATAGCTTCGCCCTTAGTTGTGATCAGGACAATTTCCTCGTTCATTTCAATGCCATTGTCGTAGCGGAGGACGCCCGGCAGCATGATCTTGGCCCCGTAGCAGACTGCATTCACCGCTGAGTCCTGAAGGAGAGACAGAAAGCCATTAGGAGGAAATTCAACCTCACGGCAATTTTTTTTCACATCCAATCACTTGATGAGCAACATAATTCTTTGATGATATATAAGGTTTTGCTGTGTCGCTCTTATTTTGTTACTTGTTCAGCTTTTGGTAGTACCGTATGTTAATGTGCATATCTAGTTAGTACTGATAATGATAGTGATGACCATGGATCTCCAACTCCATAAGGGAAAATAATGAGGTTAAACGTAAAGAAGTACAAGAAGAAATAAGAATGTTAAATGAAAGGAAGAAGAGAAGAAGACTTAAGGATGTTAAACAAAATGAAGGAGGAGGAGAAGAAATAAGGATATTAAATGTGGAGAAAAAGAGAACAAATAAGGATGTTAGAAAAAGAAGAAGAAAAGACAATGGATATGGTGATAGAGTCCAGTTCTGAGCCTCACCTTCATGACGATCCGCTTGTGGTTCACCAGCAGGGCTTCGAGGGGCTTGATGGCTTTCCGTAGGTACGACTCGTCCCCATGGTGATCATACAACCACTTGGCATCAAGGACGTCATGCATGGTCACAGAGTCGTTCTCATTCTGGATACCTGGACACAATGAGACTCGTTAATTACACACACTACGCATGCCAAAATATTAGCTACCGTATGAACGTTAGAAAAGTGAGATAATTGTAAATGATATATACTTTTTACTTTTCAAGCTTTATGCACTAAGCTAGAAGACAATAAAGACTTTATTCAATTCTGTCAACATGCAAACTGACAGAACACGGCTGTTACCCACCTGAGCGCACTCTCCTCAGCTCCTGCATCTGCGCCCCCGTGCCCAAGTGCAGACCCAGGTGTACGCACATAGTTCTGATGTAGGTGCCAGCCTCACAGCTCACCCAGAACACACCTGAACACATTTATATATGTAGTTATGATTGTGATGGTAAACAACAACAAAACTGAGACAATAACATTGCCAAAATCACAGTGTGGGAGAAGTTGGAACATCTGATTTAGACTGTACCTCAAGCCTATAACAACATGCCTTCATTTTTCATCTTCAATCATAAGCAAGAGAATTTTACCTAAATTTTTCTCTGTGTCAAACTCCAGAAGGTCTGTTTTGTATACTCTTCTGACTCGTAGCTGCCTCTTGACCGCAGAGATCAGTGGTGGTCGCTGGAACTGTGTCCCTGTGAGTTTGTCCAATGCCTGGCAGAAAGACAAAGACCGGGATAGCAATTAGCACCTTCTGAAGAGTTAAACAATCACACAATAATTCCAAATAGTGGGATCGGATAGAAGAATTACTTAAGTCACTGTCTCATGAAACCTATGGGACTGAAACTCAACCCCACCAAAGAAGAAACCTTGCTCCACTAACCCTGTCAAAGCAGCAAGTCTTCAAAATTCATGACATATAAATAAATAGGTCATTCATATCATTCTTTAAAGTCATAGGTAGATGTCACTGCCATTGAGAGCTTACCAGTTTGAGTCTGTCATCACTCTTCAGGTTCTCGTGGAGGCGGAAGACACACACATACTCCTTGCCGGCGCTCTGCTGGGACTTGACAAGCCGCGTGGCCCTCTCCAGACACACGATGAGGCAGCCTAGGGAGAGGCGTGACAATAGGAAGTGGTTTTCAACAGGACTTACTTTCCAAAATCAAATATATCTTGCAAAGGTGATAGGCAAAGTATTCAGAAACTACTGGTATGTAGATATGATCAGGTAACTTATATCAAAGTGAAACTACTAAGACTTCACTCTATATGGGGAAAAGAAAAATGAGAAAAATGCTGAAAGACAAGAAAAAAACAATAAATAAGAGATGCCGTGAAGTTCTAAGGCCCTTGAAACTAATAGCATAGGCAAAACAGAAGAGAAAAAAAGCTGAAACAAGAAAAAACAAAAAAACAAAAATAAGAAAAGCCACCAAGCTCCGAGGCCCTCCATAACCAACCTGTCACTTTGGGGTCCAACGTCCCCGAGTGTCCCGTCTTCTCCAGGCCCAGGATGCGCTTGATCCAAGACACTACCTCATGGGACGAAGGGTTGGCGGGCTTGTCCAGGTTGATGAAGCCAGACTTGATGTACTGGGTGATGTCGCGCTTCAGTGGCGAGCACCCGTAGGTCAGCGGAGTGTAGTGGCATGTCCGCACATTGAGCTTGTCGAAGTTCTGTGGGTATGTATATGTAGTTATGTTCCGCCAAAGTGCAACAAGACATGGAAGTGTTAAAAATAAAGGAAGGATTAGCACTGGATCGAGCAAGATGGAGGAGGACATTGCAAGTTCGACCCTAAGAATGTGAGATGAAGAAGAAGAATATAACATTATGTTCCGTCACGTCAGAATGCAATTTACACCCTCATATTGTAGTCAGGGGAGGAAAATGCAGCCCCTTAACTTTAATATGAAGGCACAAATGAATAAAAAATACTGCAGAATATGTTGTGGCTGTGGTGTTGTGGTGAAAACTGCTTGACACGTTAATATTATATCTCTGTGGACTAGAATTTTGACATTTTAATATAAGCTACATTTTGTCATGGCTGAATAAATACTGATGAATAAAACTTCCATGTTCAGACTATTCCTAAGGTGACATTCACGTTTCTTACTGTCAAAATCGGAGAAGTCTTCATCGACGAGTAAACATGATATACGCAACCACATAAAAACAATGCAACAAGATATAAATGCAATAATAAAATCAGTTAACAATACAAATCCAAGAAAAAGCGACGTCTCACCTTCAGCAGCAGCGGCCATTGTGAGGTGTCGATGGTCTCCACCTTGGCCTCACTGGGCTTGATTTGAAAGTCCAATTCCTGTTGAAGTTCCCCGAGGTACTTCATCTTCTTTTCACCTTTGACCTTTTCCCCTTTGCCCTTCTTTTCCTCTCTGACCAAGCCTGAAAGAATGACATTTATTAGAGCCACAGAAATTAGAACTCGCATGAACACTGGCCTATATTAACTGCTGTCTGGTCTTTGAGTCTTGAGATATTTCCCTCTGAAGGCATGTTGTGGAATGACAAGAGTAAATATGTACTCACTAAGAACCTACATCAATAACCCCTGACCCTATCCAACAACTATGCTCTTTTTGAACCCCAGACAGCTTCACCCAGCCACCTAGGAAACATGGAGATCCTAGTGACACGTTTAATACACGTACTCACCATTTTCAGCATAGCCCTTACCCATGATTTCTTTACAATGACCTCACATTGACCTAGCTCCACCCTGACCTTGCACCATCACCAGACAGCCTCACCCAGCCACCAGGAAGCCATAATGACCCTAATAACATAACTACTTGATGTATGAGGAAGTAATTAGTGTTTTCTGCATAGCCCTTAACCATGATTTCTTTACGATGACCTCACACATACTTAGGCCAGCCATGCTCTCTGCTCACCCTTCACACACTTCAGCATCACCAGACAGCCTCACTCTGCCACCAGGAAGCCATAATGACCCTAACAACATAACTAATCACCATATTTACCATTTCCAGCATAGCCCTTCACCATGATTTCTTTACGATGACCTCACACATACTTATGCCAGCCATGCTCTCTGTTCACCCTTCACACACTTCAGCATCACCAGACAGCCTCACCCAGCCACCACGAAGCCATAATGACCCTAACAACATAACTACTTGATGTATGAGGAAGTAATTAGTGTTTTCTGCATAGCCCTTAACCATGATTTCTTTACGATGACCTCACACATACTTAGGCCAGCCATGCTCTCTGCTCACCCTTCACACACTTCAGCATCACCAGACAGCCTCACCCAGCCACCACGAACCCATAATGACCCTAATAACATAACTACTTGATGTATGAGGAAGTAATTAGTGTTTTCTGCATAGCCCTTCACCATGATTTCTTTACGATGACCTCACACATACTTATGCCAGCCATGCTCTCTGTTCACCCTTCACACACTTCAGCATCACCAGACAGCCTCACCCTGCCACCACGAAGCCATAATGACCCTAATAACATAACTAATCACCATATTTACCATTTCCAGCATAGCCCTTAACCATGATTTCTTTACGATGACCTCACACATACTTAGGCCAGCCATGCTCTCTGCTCACCCTTCAGCATCACCAGACAGCCTCACCCAGCCACCACGAGGACATAATGACCCTAACAACATCATGAATCACCATATTTACCGTTTTCTGCCATGTTTGTAGTGAGCACGTGTGGCCCAAGACTGACGCCGCTAAGCACACCGTATTGCACCCCGCCGCCACCACTGTTGCCACCACTCTGACCCCGAGGGATAACACACCACCTATTTTACCCCGCTAGATTGTCGTTCTCAGCTTATTATGAAGATTATAAAGTGCCATAGTGTATTGCATTAAGGATAGATGGATAGATATATAGCTAGACAGAGTGAAAAATATTTAAAGTCACGTATATTCTCACTCTCTCTCTTGCCATCCACCTCTTTTTGCCCACTAGATTGTCGTTCTCAGCATATTATGAAGATTATAGTGAAATATGTATTGCATTGAAGGTAGATAGATAGATAAATTGATTGAAAAGTAAAGTGTTTGAATAAGCCACCCACCAGATTGTCGTTCTCAGCATGTAGTGTATTATAGTGAGGAAAGATATATAGTGTGAAAAGAAAAGTGTGTGAATAAGCAGAAGAGAGAATGAAGGGAAGGACCTACAGTATATACGAAGCTATATTAGCGATACAGCTAAACGAGGATATGCGTGTATACGCAGATTTTCGCCCAAAGCTGTCGCACCCACACAAAAAAGTGATATTCAGCTATACTTATTATTAAAAACGCTTATGTTAATGTTTTTTGCGAGTTGGAAGCATATGGCTCTACGTTCCATATAAGCTAATCTGGTTATCGTACCTTGCAGTTAGTTATCACACATCTAAAACCACCGCCTCGTGCCTCGTATCTTGTCCACAACCCTCTACTTAAAAACTACTCATTAAACTTCATAAATAGATGGATATTTCGAGTCTCTATATTATAAAGAACGTTTAAGCTCCTACTGTTTAAAAAATAATTATTACTACATTTAGAAAAATGTTTTTATCTGAATTTATCGACACAAAAGCTAAATTTAACTTATATGTTTGTAAATATGAACCATTCAACAACATATCTATTTAAATCCTTCATGAAATAACACTACAGTAGGAAAGCTGACAAATTGTTAAAAGTAAATATGCTATCGTTCTATATATTATGCAGAACTATGTAATATATATGCACAGTGCAGACTATGAGAAAGATAACATTACAATACTCTCATAGGTTATAATATTCAGCATCTCCCGGTAGTGGAAACCTCGGCATCGTCTGCTAAATGATCTAGAAAAAAAATTAATGGCAGGGACTAATCTATATCCAAAATCTCTTGCAATAATAAAAAGCCCAGGCGTTTTTCTAGTCTGTGATCTATTCTGCAATGGAAAAGGAGTGCTGCAATATGCCCTTTCTGCCCTTGAGAGGTTGGCCAAGTATCAGAGCATCAAGGTTAAGAATAATAAGCCTTGGATCCCTTACAGCCCCTCGCGCCCTCCTGAAACTCGCCATCATAAGGACTTGGGGCCAAAACCGCTGCTCTTTCCTCCCCAATCCTCTGTTTTCTCCCCGGGCTCTATAGTTTGGCTCAGCTGAGGACCCTGAGCCTGAGGAGGGGATGAGGCGCCGCTGAGGACGGGCCAGGAAAGCCTTCACGATGAGGAGCCGGAGCAACTCAGGGGTGCGTCTGGACTACTACCACCGCATCGTGTACCGCACCATCCTCCAGCACCAGGTGAGCCGCTGACACCCGCACCCGGCCCCGAGGCACGGTGCCATGCTACCCTGGCCTGGCACTCACTTTGTATTTGTGGGGTTTTGTCGCTTTTTCTGCCTCTGTGTGTGTCTGTTGAGGCTCTTAGGCTTGATAAACTGTACCGCGCCATCCTCCAGCACCAGGTGCACTGAAGTTACTAATGACATCCGAAATATAGAAGGGGGGTCGAAGGGGGCGAAGCCCCCTCGTTAGGTGGGTCATGGGGGGGCGAAGCCCTCTCGTTAGGTGGGTCAAGGGGGGTTGAAGTCCTCCATTCAGGAGGTTAGTGTCATTTTTATTATGCTTAAGGAAAGTTCAAGGTCAAAAACAATGAGAGAAAATAATGTCTTAATTACCGGTTCTACTCCTTTAAAAGGGAGTATAGATGAATGATAGTACAATGGACTCATTCAGAAAACAAATACATACTTGTCACCACAACACACCAACACTAACAATTACACTTGATTCACTTCCCTTCCCTGCACACTCGGCTCCCCCGTCCCCCCAACAGCCAACAAATATGTGTGTTATGCACCTGTACGGGTGCCCTACGCATCATTATTAATCAAGACAAAGTGAGGGTATTCCCTTTGTGTGTGTGTGTTGACAATGTGAGAGACATACACCACACAATGTCCTGAGACATACCTCCAAACTCTCCATTTCTATTACCCTCGGAGCTTAATCAAGAAGGTAGACAAGTGCTGCTATTCCCTGGGGACTGAACCCACGACCAGCGTGAGGAGGACTCTCACTCAGTCGGCCAAAGAGGTACCCCACTGGCTAAGTGGGTTATGGGAGGCTCGTTCATCAGGCCGTCGCCGCACTACAATTAATCCAGAATCCAGAAACCAGAACCAAAAGAGAGATCAATATTGGGTGGAGAGATGTCTTAATACTCTGCTCTTGAAAGCAACCAATGTTATTATTCAGTGATTAATAATTTGTTTCCCCCCTCTCCCCTCCTTACCCCAGCACCCAGTGACGGGACTCCTGCCGGCCAGCGCAGACAACGATCATGCGTGGGTGCGGGACAACCTGTACTCCATCCTGGCAGTGTGGGGGCTGGCCATGGCATATAAGAAGAACGCGGACCTGGATGAGGACCGCGCTAAGACATATGAGCTTGAGCAGGTGAGTGTTTTATATATATATATATATATATATATATATATATATATATATATATATATATATATATATATATATTTATTTATTTTTTTTTTTTTACAGCACTGAAAGTCTCTCCTCCCTGATTTTAAAAGGCAGAAGAGATGCATGAACTAAATTTGTCAACCCTATTCTAAAACATCCTTCCCTTCATTGTCCCATAACTACCTCAATTTACCTTTTTATATATATATATATATATATATATATATATATATATATATATATATATATATATATATATTTTTTTTTTTTATGCCTCTAACATCCTTCTCTTCACTGTCACAAAGTTATACTGTATATACAATTGCATTCATATATTTTTGTTCTATTTCTAACTTTATCATCACAATTTTCAGAGCTGCGTTAAGCTGATGCGCGGCCTCCTGACATGCATGCTGCAGCAGAAGGAGAAGGTGGAGATGTTCAAGCACACACAGGCCCCCATCGACGCCCTGCACGCCAAGTACTCGTCCACCACGGGCCAGACTGTGGTGCGGGACAACGAGTGGGGACACCTGCAGATTGATGCCACCTCCCTCTTCCTCCTCGTCCTCGCCCAGATGACGGCCTCGGGTATGTAGTCACTTGTGTAATCTGCCATTGTCCTTGTTATTGTATGTAATGAAAGAATAAAGTGATATTGCTTTGTTGAGATATTTATACATTCTGTTGGTAATTGATCTTGAGGTCATGTGGAATGATGTATTTGTAAGTGCTGCAAATCATTATATTTATTCATGAATTTTCTTTGAATTTAAAAGTGTCATTGTCATAATTTTATTTGTCACAGAAGTTCTTTATCATCAAATCAGCAATGGCAGCATGCTTTTTCTTCCTTGAACAGGCCTGCAAATTGTGTTCAACCTGGATGAGGTTTCCTTCATACAGAACCTGGTCTTCTACATTGAGTCAGCCTACTGTGTGCCTGTGAGTCTGCTGTTACACACCTCTTGTCAATTTACAGAAATCTGAAGTAAAAAAGAAGAAACAAAATTTTTAATTTAATTGTTGGAAAAATAAAAAAATGTTGAACCTGAATAACCTTGATCCTTCTGCAGGACTATGGTATCTGGGAGCGAGGCGACAAGACCAACCACGGCCTCCCAGAGCTCAACGCCTCCAGCATTGGCATGGCCAAGGCGGCACTGGAGGCCATGAACGAGCTGGACCTGTTCGGGGCAAGGGGCGGCCCTGCCAGTGTCATCCATGTGCTGGCAGATGAAGCACAGAAGTGTCAGGCTGTGCTGCAGGTAGGATGAGAAGTGACAACAACAACAATGACAACAATAACAGAATGAACATATAATTATAAAAAGTAGATAAATACATAAAGAAAATACGGTGAAATAAGTAAATGAAAACTAAAAAAGACAAATAAATAAACAAAGTAAGTAAAATAAGATATATAATTCCCCCATTCACAGTCCATGCTGCCAAGGGAGAGTAACAGCAAGGAGGTGGACAGCAGCTTGTTGGCGGTGATCAGCTTCCCGTCCTTTGCCGTTGACGACCCTCTGCTGATCAAGACGACTCGCTCCACCATCCAGAGCAAGCTGCAGGGTCCCTATGGCTGCAAGAGGTTCCTGCGAGATGGCTTCAAGACGGCTAAGGAGGTATTGTTATTATTATTATTATTAGTGTTAATAGTACTAGTAGTAGTAGTAGTAAACCCATTTTCTCTCTATTATCTCTCCCTCCCTTCTCCCTATCTTTCCTCCTTCCTCTCACCTCTTCTTTTTTTATCACCCTTTCTCTTATCTCTCTTCTCTCCTTCCCTTTACCTCCTCTGCATCATCATCCATTCTCTGTCACCTCCTCTCCCTCCTTCCCTCACTCTACCACCTCTCCTTCCATCCCCCCATCTCCCATCAATTATATTCCTCTCTTTTTTTATCTTTTTCTTTCTTTCTATATTACTATTTAACTCACAATTGTCACCTTTGTTCACCACCTCTCCCTCCTTCCCATCCGTCCAGGACCCCACTCGTCTATACTACGAGCCTTGGGAGCTGAAGGTGTTTGAGCAGATCGAGTGTGAGTGGCCGCTGTTCTTCTGCTACTTCATCCTCGACCACTGCTTCCACGGGGAGGAGGAGGCCGTCAAGGAGTACTCGGAGAGGCTGGAGAAGGTGGGTGTTCATTGTCGTGTCCATTTCGGCATTCACTAAGCATGCGTAAAAGGAAAATAGAGAGGAGGCATTGATGAGACAGACAAGGATAGGAGAAGAGTCATTTATTTTCTTCCTTGGCTTCTTTTCTCATGTTTTTAATTAGGTACGTACTGTTTTTTTATGGCTTTATATTGTAGTTTATTTTGTATTTATGTTCTGTATTCGGTGCCATTGGAGTCGAGGCATTTATCTTCCCCTGCAGCTTCTTTTATCATGTTTTTAATTACCTACTGTTTTTTTATGGATTTATATTGTAGTTTATTTTGTTCTGTGTTCGGCGCCATATGACCCTGCAGTTGTGGCACCAAGAACTCCCATTAATCTATCAATCCTGCAGCTTCTGGTGACCACGGAGGACGGGCTCAGACTGGTCCCAGAGATATACTCGGTGCCGGGGGACAAGGTGGAGGCAGAGTACAAGAAACCGGGGTCCCAGCAGCGCGAGGTGGTGGGCAAGCTTCCCTTCAAGTGGGCGCAGAGCCTCTATGTCGTGGGGCGTCTCCTGCAGGATGTAAGGACCTCCCACCTGGTTCCTCTGTATCCTTCCTGACCCTCTGTTCCTATGTTATGTGTTGATTTGTTTTACTGTTATATATTTGTTATATGTTATTTTTACCCAAAGTTTATCCGTTGCTGTAAAAATAAATGTATTATCACTCCCCATTTTTGTCATTTGTGTTTTTATCTGCTGCATATTTTTAGTGCTACGTTTAATATCAATGTCGTACTCATCATTATTTATTTATTACTTCCTTTACCAGTCATCACTAGTTCTTCCCTATTACTTTTTTAACTATTTGCAAGAGCAGCACCAGTGGTCTCTTTTGTTTCATCTTTAGTTTGCCTTTTAGCTGCCTCCTGTACTTAAAAAAATATATATATGTATGTGTGCAAGTAACTTTTTGAGGCTCTAGATTTGGTACTCATTCTGTCCCTCATGGTGCAGAAATTCCTGGCGTGCGGTGAGCTTGACCCCCTGAACCGTCGGCTGGGCTCGGAGAAGAAGCCGGACGTGGTGGTGCAGGTGGTGGTACTGGCTGAGGACGCTTCCATCCAGGCCAAGCTGAGCGCCCTCGACATCCAGGTGCAGACCATCTCGGAGGTGTCGTCCATTGAGGTCCAGCCGGCGCGGGTGCTCTCCAAGCTATATGCACATCTGGGTGAGGAACAGGAGGCTGGGTTGTTGTTTTTTCTTGATGTTTAGCTTATTTTCACATTTAGATTAACATGTGAGAAGTGTCTAATCACTGAAGCTGCTCTTGTGTTTACTTGGTGTGTTTAGTTATTTGTATATGTCATTGTACTGTTGGGTCCACACTTTAGTTTCCTCATATATCACTCAAAGAAGCTGTAGTTCTGTTATTCTCTCCTGTTCACATTCTTACCCTATTACTGCTAGGTTATGGTTCTCCACAGCTTGTCATGTGTTCTAGAATGAGGGAACTATTATTTGATCGTCTCATTTGTGTCTACCAGGACGCAACCAGAAGCTGGGTCTGTCAGGGCGTCAGAGTCGGGACGTTGGCATCCTCTCCACCAGCAAACTCTACTCCCTCCAGGACCGGATCTTTGCCTTCACCCCACAGGTAATGCACGTGCAGACATACATGCTCATGCCAACACAGAAACATATCAGATTTTGTTGAAAGATGGTTATATATTGTTGTGCTCTTTGGCTGATTCTTGTATGTCACGAGATATGTATGCTAATAATGTATGCTGTAATCAGTTTTAAGTTTATTCAGTCACTCTAAGAAATTTAATCAGTAGCTTAATAAAATGAATGTAAACCAGACTATATGAATGCTAAATGTCGTCAAATCTTTCTATTCTTTCTCTTTCACACTTACTGAATTTCATTTATTCCTCCCCCACACATACTGCCTCTACAGGTCCCAGACTCCAAGATGTTGATTTCACCTGCATGTCTTTAATGTTATGATAATGATAATAGTGTAATGTCCATGTACTTACTATATCCGCTTACCCTTATTGCAGAGTAGGCACAGGAAGACTCTACATCAGGGCAGCAGCATATCATTGTACCTAATACTTGTTTGATTCCAACCACAGGAACTCCACTGCATCTTCAGCACAAAATTAACAGCATCTTCGATTAACATATTGCAAAACACTATCGTTACACATAGCCACTGACTTAACCCGGTAGCTGCGGGGATCATGTTTCTTAAAGGCCCTTCCCTCTAAGTGAGAATAATGAGAAAAAATCATCACTCACACAAACCATTTCATAATATATATCAATGTATTTGTGATCACTTTATGCATCATCTGTTTTGGGGGGTTTATATCATGGCAAAAATTTGGCCCGTCGCTGGTACACGGTAAAGCCACAAATTTGGCCCGGCGCTGCTACCGGGTTAACATGCACACACACCCTCCCACACCTCTGCCTGCCAAAACACACACACACTTACATCTACTGGTTTAGGAGACACATGCATAGATTTGGGCATCCACAATAATTTTTAAGGGGGAACAGAGTCAATATGTTTTAGGTCCTATACATATTTGCATCAAATTTGGTGACCCACAAAGCAATGGCATACAGTTTCTCAGTTAATGCAGCATCAGATGTCGTCTTGAGGTTTGAAGAGTATTAGTTCTGTTATAGCTTGCAAGATTAGGGCATCCACAAGAATTTTTAAGGGGGAACAGAGCTAATATGTTTTCGGTCCTATACATATCTGCATCAAATTTGGCGACCCACAAAGCAATGGCATACAGTTTCTCAGTAAATCCAGCATCAGGTGTCCTCTTGAGGTTTTGAAGCCTATCACTTTTGTTATAATTTGCACGAGAGAGAGTGAATGGGTATACAACAGATTTCCAAGGGATGGCAGTGACCCTTCCTTGCCCCCCCTCGAGACACCCATGGGGCTAGATACATTTTCACATTCTATGATCATCCACCACTTCACTTAAACACTGCACCCCATACCCTGACACCCCTCTGAATGCCAATCCGCACCGTGCCCCCCTCACCCCTCCCTCACTATCCACAGTTTGCCGACCGGGAGCGCTTCTTCATCGCCTCAGACCTGGACCTGCTGCTAGACATTTTCAAAACAGAGCTCAACTTCTTGCAGTGCACATGGAAGCATATGTTGGGGAGGCCCATTGTCACCCTGGAGATTAACAAAAGTTTCTTAGGTAACCAGAACCACCACATGCCTGCCACCTCCACCACCACCAATGACCCCTGCCTGGCTGCTGTCCCCTTGCCTGCCTGTCTGTACACCTGTTCCCTGTGCCTTGTTTTCCTTCTACTCCCGCCTTGTGAGACCTGAGGGAGGGCAGATTGGCATAGTCCTTTTGGCAGTTCCTGGAATGATATAATAACTGCACTTCTTTGGGTGTCAGTAACTTGTCCTAACCTGTTTTTATGTTTGTTTTAGTTTCCCCCCCCAGATAAACATTGCTTGACTCATGTTTATTTGGTGCTGTGGTGATGTTTATGTGCATGTATTTACACACATATATTTTTTATTTATTTTTTATTTTTTTACAGCAAAGGAGTCAGTTTAGGGGCATAAAAAAAGGAAAGAATAATGAAAAATATATAGAAGAAATACATATAAGCAAGCACATCATTATAGTCTTCAGCAGATGTTTTTGGCAAGGCCGTTAACCCTCACTTATTTCAGCTGTCTCATTGGAGCATACCCACAACTGTTGCATCATCAAGGATTTTTTATTCTTTTATTATTTGCACATTTTAATCTTCTGTAGTCTTGGAAGGTACCGACTAACATAACTGTGCAGTGTTTTGTTGTGTGTTGTAGTTGGTCAGGCATTTTATATCTCTTCTCAAACATTTTTTTAATTATAGAATCCCTTAGAATATATGTCGAAATTTTTATCCTCATTTCTATCCTATATTTATTTATTTTTTTATTTTTATTTTTTTTTCTGTTCTGTATGCTAATTTTGGCTGTAATATAGTAATTTTCCCAAACTGAATTTAGTTATGGAATGAAATTGTTATGTCGTTTTCTCTCTTTCCTCCTTTATTTTCTGTTATTCCTGTATGCTAAGGTTAATCCCTATGATTCTTTTGCTGTAATATAGTAAATGTCCACCGGTGTTACTCTGCTAATGCTCACACTATCCCTGCCTCACTCACTCACTCACTCACTCACTCCTGCACCCCGGTAACTAGTGTTTTTGGGAATGCATCTTCAGTACTTTGATAACGAGGAAAGTTACCTGTCTAATGATGTGGACCTGGGGGTGTACTTCTTTGGGGCGGCCGTGGACTATGTGGCCTCCACCTGGAAGGACCTCGGCCGCCCCACGGTGGTTCTCCGCTTGCGCTCCAATTACACTGATGGTAGGTCATGTGGCTGGGCACTGGGCACTGGCTTGGGCATGGATGGGCCTGGCTGAGAGTGGGGGGCTCATCTATATGTCTATATCTCCGACGCCCTGCTCCCTCACATGAACTTCCCTCCAGGGGGTGGCCGTGGCAGAAGTGTCTCCATCTCTCCCTGTTCTGGCACTCCCCCTCTGCACACTCAATCCTGCTGCTTCCAACTCTCTCGCTCCAGTACTCACTCATACCCTTCTGGCTTACTGTTCACCTGTTTCTTAGCCTTAATGTGTGTGTCATGAATTCTGTGGCACTCCCTCTCTGCACACTCAATCCTGCTACTACCAACTCTCTCGCTCCAGTACACACTCATACCCTTCTATATCCACCCTTCTGGCGTACTGTTCATTTGTTTCTTAGCCTTAATGTGTCTGTCATGAATTCCACAAATAGTCAGAGTAAAGCTTTCTGTATGATATTAATGAGTTTTGCAATATTCATCTGCCATAACAACACCCCAATCATTCAATCAAGTTGTCTCTTAACATTTATCCTTAATGTTGTTTTTGAAATTTAAGATTACAGTAGCAGATAATGCCATAAGGTATTTACTATAGTTTTCCAGTCTTTAGTTTGCAAGATGTGTAAAGATAAGATTTTTATAATTACACAACCTTGAATCTTTAATAATGAAGTGCCATAAGGTATTTACTATAGTTTTCCAGTCTATTTTGCAAGATGTGTAAAGATAATGAAAGATTTTTACAAATACACAACCTTCAATCTCTAATAATGAAGTGCCACAAGGTATTTACTATAGTTTTCCAGTCTTTATTTTGCAAGATGTGTAAAGATAATGAAAGATTTTTACAAATACACAACCTTCAATCTCTAATAATGAAGTGCCATAAGGTATTTATTATAGTTTCCCAGTCTTTATTTTGCAAGATGTGTAAAGATAATGAAAGATTTTTATAATTACACAACCTTGAATCTCTGAAAATGAAGTGCAGTGATAAAAAGAAACTAGTCATGTTGATATTCATCCCTCGTGTTGTTATGTGCCCACAGAGGACGGCAAGATCCCCCCAACCATGATCTCCACCCTGAAGAAGCTCAACAGCGGCTACATCAACGGCACACGGTGATTAGATGTGCCCTTATTCCCTCTGTCGGCTGTGATGAATAATGTGATACTATAGTCGGTTCCACGAGATCTGGCGAGCCAAATCCTTCAGGGGTGGACTCGCGTACTTGGCATCATTGCTTGGGTGACAGTCTCTGCGCCGCTCATTGGCTGTTGTTTACTAGATCTAACCTGCCGTGACAAAGCCTACCTTCTCTTGCTCTCTGCTGCCTCTTTAAATCAGTACCGTCACCCAAGCAATGATACCAAGTCCGAGAGTCCACCCTTGAAGACCCGCCACCTCTTTTGAAAGCGCCTGTAGTGTATAAATACCTTCATTTAGAATAATTACTTTGACCATTCTATACCCTAAATATTGCATGAAAGTTTGAAGAACCTTGAAAGAGCAGTATATAAGAAAAGTTTTTAATGATATAATCACCTTCTATATTTCTGTATTTATTTTTATATCAGTTTTTATATTTACTTATTTATGTATTTCCTTTTCCCTCCTTGTGTGTAGTGTGTCCCTGGGCAAGATGCAAGAGTTCCTCAACACCTCCTGCATCACCAGCCTCAACTTCCTGCATGACACTGAGGCAGGCTTCCCAGACAGTGAGTATTATTTTGTCTTTACAGTTGTCCCTCAAATAGTGCGGTTTCCAATAATTTGGTTTCGTTTTTTTACGGCTTGTCATGGAAGATCTTTTAGGATTTTTTTATTTCCTGCTTGTCGGGAAATTTAAAAATCCTAAAAAATCTTCTTAGAAAATCCACATAAAACTAAAACCGAACTATTGGAAACCGTACTATTTGAGGGACGTCTGTATATAGAAAAGTAGACAGCTCAAGGGCACCAAAAAAGCCCACAGTGGTGCTGCTCCTGCAATTAGTGTTAGTAGAAGGGTTAGAAATAGAGGCCAGAGTCATTTGTTTTTAGTTCATTTGCTTATCAATTTATTTTCTTGACTTACTTATATTTACTCTCCACCTTCCAGCCCTGAAGAGTGATGTGAAGGAGTACCTGGAGAAGCAGATGCGCGGATCACTGTCGTGGCGAAGGACGGACCTCGTGCGCATGTCAAACAGGTGAGTGTGGCGGCCCTTTTATGTAGTGGTGGCAGCAGGACGGCTGGGGCTCAGATGCTCACCTTAGGCATCACCACTAGACTGCTTTCTCCTCATGTAGTTCAGATACTTGACTAGACTTACTTAGAAAGATGGTCATAACTTTAATTTTCTGTTTATGATGTTTTAGAAAGTGCACCTCTTGTCTAGATATTCCTTCACAGCTTTCACTTAATGTTAATATTTTTGCACTTCTTATTGCCTTAGCCAGGAGTAAAGGAGTTTATTTACCATTGCTGTGCTGCTTTTAGGATATGATGAGTGCATAGAATCTATACTTTAGATTTTTCCACACAATGACCTTTGCTCTCATGCACATATTACCAGTCTTCCTGCTAAACTTTACACATACACACACATGGGTTTGTCCTCTCCCTTTCATAGCCTGAAGCTGCATCATGTTCTTGCTGTGATGTTGTGTGCTGGGTTGTTGCAGTCTGTTGAGGGATCTTGGGCAGGTGGTGGTTGTGTTGATGAGTCCCAGTGAGGTGTCTTGTGCTGAGGCTGTGAGGATGCTTTGGCATTTCAGTGACCATATTGAGAAGTTGTTCATAAAAAGTCATTTCTCTTTATCTCACAGGTTAGGCCAGGATGGAAGTAGTGTGTTTTCAAGGCATTGGTAACACTTACCAGTGTTGCACTAATCATGACTCTCTAACCATTTGTCAGCCACCAGTTGTTGCTCCTTGTCCTGTTGTTAACTGGGCTTGCTGTGGTTACAATCATCCTGCTTCCCCTTGATTGTCGGATGCTGCCTATAGTCTCCTGTCATATCTTCTCTTAAATAGTTGTAAATACATAATGGAAACAGAATGAGTAATTGGTCCTTGATGGAATTATCTTAAGAATTATGTTTATAGAAGTATATACTTATGAGAACCCTGGAATGAGAATACCTTAGTTCCCCCTCACCTGACCTGTCATTCTGTACACTGGCACCCATCCCACCTTGTCCCACCCCAAACATACGTCAAGCAGCCATGCATGCCCTCCAAGGAACACAGTTTATCTTTACAAATCACAAGTATTTGATGCACCTTAAATTTAAGTCCTCAAAATTCAAATAATGAGTCTTTTGTGTCCAGCCTCGGAGCCTTCTTCACAGGGGACCAGAAATACCCCAGCTTAAGGTGACGTCCCTCTTTTGTGCCCTGACCCATCCCTCCCTGACCTTCCCCTCATGCCCTCAATGCATAACACTCATGGTCCTCCTCTCTATGGAGCACCACCTATCTGTTAATGGTCCTGAACCCCTCTTATGCATCCCCTTGTTACCTTTGAGCTGTGTTGTAGTGTTGGACCCTTGAAACAACCCATAGCCTTGCCTTGTGACTAGTTAGCGTAGCAGAGAGTGGCGCTTTGGTAGAGTCGTACTAACACGCAACACGCCCCAGCTGGTGATAGGAAGCCATGCGTGTGGTGCTTATTTATGCTGTAGAGAACTCAGAAGATTGACATAAGTGATTGCTGTAGTGTGAACAAGTCTCTGTGAGGAAACCTTGGTGTGACAAGTCATTTCCTAGGGTACTGTGGTTGTGTTGATGATCCAGACATATATGGAGGCTGTTATATACAATGGAGTGTTGGTGATAGATGCGCTGTGCTGTGCTTAGGGTGCGGGTGATATGAGGTGACTGTAGATGTTAAGTTGGGATAAAATTCTAGGGTTGTGTGCTGTGAGGTGACTGTAGAAGATGTTAAGTTGGGATAAGATTCTATGGTTGTGTGCTGTGAGGTGACTGTAGAAGATGTTAAGTTGGGATAAGATTCTATGGTTGTGTGCTGTGAGGTGACTATAGAAGCTGTTAAGTTGGGATTAAACTCTAGGGTTCTGTGCTTTGAGGTGAGGTGCTGTGAGGTAAAGTTAGGTGAGGTGTTGGGTTGGGATAAGACTGTAGTGCTGCGTGGTGTGAGGCAAGGTGGTGTGAGGTGCTGAGTGGTGTGACTGGCATTGTTTGACCTAGACTCTTAGTGCTGCCTCATTCCCTCTAAACACCACATTACAAGCTTATGAACCCAACTCTCCTTAGTCTTTAACCCGGTAGCAGCAGGGATCATGTTTCTTAATGGTCCCTCCAAGCGAAAAAAATGAGAAAAAAAACCCTCACACAAACCATTTCATAATATATATCAAAGCATTTGTGATTAGGTTATGTATCATCTATTTTGGGGGGTTTATATCATGGCACAAATTTGGCCCGTCGCTGCTTCACGGTAAAGCCACAAACTTGGCCCGTTGCTGCTACCGGGTTAATCCTTCCTCTTCTCTCTCTGTTTTTTTCATTTATTTTTCCTCCTAAAGTAGTGGCCCTTTGATGCCCCTCGCTCACCCCTACCCTGCTTCATTGGCAAAGTAGAACATCAGGCAATTTAGTACAGAAGCTTTGTGATGGTAGAAGGATAGTGCTTTGTGCCTTAAGTTATTTGCATTGAAGAGTGACATAGAAGAATAAATATTGAAGCTTTGTGATGGTAGAAGGATAGTGCTTTGTGCCTTAAGTTATTTGCATTGAAGAGTGACATAGAAGAATAAATATTGAAGCTTTGTGATGGTAGAAGGATAGTGCTTTGTGGCTTAAGTTATTTGCATTGAAGAGTGACATAGAAGAATAAATATTGAAGCTTTGTGATGGTAGAAGGATTGTGCTTTGTGGCTTAAGTTATTTGCATTGAAGAGTGGCATAGAAGAATGGTAGGAGATTGCATTGTGCCTTTTGTTCTATGCTTTAAGAGTGGCAAACTGGAATAAGTACAGCATCTTTGTAATAAAAAACAGGATATTGGATTCTGCCCTCAAGTTCGTTTAGGTTTATGCATTAGATACGAAGGAATTTAGAAAAGGATGACCACTGATTCCCTTCTCACATCCTCCGCCACTTAGGTTCAGCCAGAAACCATCGCGTGAGAGGGACCCCGTCAGGCGCAAGATTTCCGGCATGCTGAGAGGCACCATCCGCAAGTCACGCTCGCTGTTCGTGGACGAGGACCGAGGTAGGCGTGGTGTGGCCCCTTGTGAGCTCTGAGGCAGGGTAGCAGTCCTCTGATGTCCCCCTCTCCCTTTCAAATCCTTAGTGCATAGCTTGTATTAGACTCCCTGGATAGAGGTGTGAGGAGTCAACAGGTAGTGTTTTGAGAGGACTGCTTGTATAGTTTCCCTTTAGAGCAGAAATAGTGACAGGCTTTTTAGAGGTATGGAGAATGGGTAGGAGTGGTGTAGCTGCTTTTGAGAGGACTGCTTTTGTGGTTTCCTTTTAGAGCAGAAGTAGTGAATAGTCATACCACTGTAGGCTTTTTAAAGTACTACATATTGGCAGTATTATAGTTGCCTTTACTAGAGAAAGACCTTTGAATTTTGTTGTATTGAAATCTAGAGTAGAGTGTGAGGACATTATACATGGATGGTCCTAAGAGGTGCAGGTCCCAGGGCAGTGATGTAACGATAGCCTCATTCAGCATGCTTGGTATAGTTCAGAGTGTGGGGCTCCCTTACCTCCCTTAATAGTGTGAAAGTGTGGGGCCCATGATGAGAGCAAGGCCTGATGTAGATACCTTTCTCGCCCTGCCCTAAAACCACCCCTGACTGTGTTTATGATAGGGATGATCTGGGGTTCCTAACAGATGCAAGGCCTGATGTACCTGTCATTCTCATCCTACCCCTGAGACCACTCCAGACTGTTTTTATCATAGGGAAGATTTTTGGCTCCTGAGAAGTACAAGGCCTGATCTGGTTGTCTCTCTTCCCTTGCCCTAAAACCACCCCAGACTGTTTTTATCGTAGGAAAGATTTGGGGCTCCTGAGAAGTCCAAGGCCTGATCTGGTTGTCTCTCTTCCCTTGCCCTAAAACCACCCCAGACTGTTTTTATCGTAGGAAAGATTTGGGGCTCCTGAGAAGTCCAAGGCCTGATCTGGTCTCTTCTCCCTGCCCCTAAGACCACCCAGACTTTTTTATATAGGGAAAGATACCACCCCAGACTGTTTTTATCATAGGAAAGATTTGGGGCTCCTGAGAAGTCCAAGGCCTGATCTGGTTGTCTCTCTTCCCTTGCCATAAGACCACCCCAGACCGTCTTTACCATAGGGCCCCTGTTAGTGTAGCCTCATATAGCACCCTTACCCCAAGTGTCTTTACCATAGGAGCCCCATTAGTGTAGCCTTAGCATAGGACCCTCATTAGTGTAGCCTTCCCATAGGAACCCCATTAGTGCAGCTTTACATATCACCCCCTCCCAAGACCCCTGAACGTAGGTTGCATGCATGACGAACACTCTCCTAGCATAGTGGATGTGGAGGAAGGAGCAGAGGAGGTGATGAATGATATGGACCCCGGTAAACAGTCCTTTCTTTGAGTCTCATTCAGTAAGTGACGACACCGACTGGCTTGTATGTGTGTGTGTGTGTGTGTGCGAGGGAAATCTTTAATCTTGTGGCTCAGCAGATGGACAGTTCTCCCCTAACCGAAGGGAACCGCTAATAAGAGTGGCGGTACGGCAGCTCCTCAGACTTCACACCTCTGAAGGTTTGTTGTTGTCACCGCCCCCGCCATCCTCGCTCGGTGGTGCTGGGGGAGCCTGCTGGGAGGGCCGTGCATTCTGGGGCTGGACTCTTCATGTGGTGTCTAGCCTTCGGTTCGGCCGGGCATCCAAGTGTGTGCGTACATGTCTGTGTGTCTGTGTCTTCATCAGTGTCTTTGTCGGCGCTAAACAATTATCGAACTTAAGCTTGAGTGTGTGAGACGACTGATGAGTTTCCCTATATCTTATCAGTAATGAAAAAAAGAAAAAAGAACATCCATTAATCCAATCATGGCTATTGGTGTGGTAGCAATGGCAACACTTCTCTTCCATTAAATATAGCCATGCCTCAAAATTTTACCAAGAACACGAAAGACTATGCCACGGAGATGGATGTGAAGGCAAGGCGCGGACGCACACAGCGAACCACTGGATGCCTGGCCGTAGGGTGGTTTGTTTGCCAGTTTGTACGCACCTTATCAATTAGTACTCATACCAATAATAAAAAACTACCCTGGGGACACTAAGTTGAGGTGTAAAAAGATGAGCTATTGCCAGAAGAACGAATGGTTATCAGAAAGACGAATTTTAATAAGAGGTTACCAGATTTGACAATTGTTTACGCATATGACAAATGGTTACTAAAATGATGAAGGTTTATATGACGAGAGTTTACCTGAATGAAGAAAGTTTATTTGACAAGAGTTTACCAGATGACAAATGTTTAACCCAGTAGCAGCGGGGATCATGTTTCTTAATGGTCCCTCCAAGCGAGAAAAATGAGAAAAAAATCAACCCTCACACAAACCATTTCATAATATATATCAAAGCATTTGTGATCAGATTATGTATCATCTATTTTGGGGGGTTTATATCATGGCACAAATTTGGCCTGTCGCTGCTACACGGTAAAGCCACAAATTTGGCCCGTCACTGCTACCGGGTTAAATGAGAAGAGTTTACTAGATTGCTGAAGGTTTATCTGACAAGACTTCAAATTCTGTGCTACTCAATATTTCAAGGTACATTTTGGTATGAGTATCATTTAACATGGTGCATTCAGACTGGCATACGGACACACCCTAGACCATTATATTGCTCCTGTACAAAGTGATCTATTCCTGTTGTGGGGCAAGGGGCAGCATGTTGATAAGTCTGCCTTCAGTGTGCAATGTCTCCTCTTGTGTTATGTATGCTTCATGTGGGTTGGTTGGGTCGTAGCTGCACCAGGCTGAGCACTCACTGACACCACTTTCCCTCACTTCACCCTTCTGCATCAGCTGTTTGCATCTCCTGTTGACAGTCACGAGCAAAACTGGTGCCCACTTATTATATTTTTGGGGCCGTGATTTTTTAGATCAAGTGCAGTCTGTGATTTCTTTACTTAACTGTCATTTCCGGTTCACACTAATGACCAAAACTGTCCTCTGAAAATGGCTCGACTTAATTGTTTTGGGCCTGTAATTTATACCAGTAACCCTTCATGTCTTTACCTAACTGTCATCTCTTGTTGGTATTAGCAAAGCCAGCCTCTGATAAAAGTCCCACTGATTATTTTTGTGGATATCTAATTTAGACCAGTATCCCTCAATCTCCTTGTTTAACTTCCATTTCCAGTTGACATTAGCTAAACCATCCTCTGAAAATGATGCCAACTAACTTCTTTGGGCTCTAATTTAGACCAGTATCCCTCAATCTCCTTGTTTAACTTCCATTTCCAGTTGACATTAGCTAAACCAATCTCTGAAAATGATGCCAACTAACTTCTTTGGGCCCTAATTTAGACCAGTATCCCTCAGTCTCCTTGTTTAACTTCCATTTCCATTTGACATTAGCTAAACCAATCTCTGAAAATAATGCCAACTAACTTCTTTGGGCTCTAATTTAGACCAGTATCTCTCAATCTCCTTGTTTAACTTCCATTTCCAGTTGACATTAGCAAAACCAATCTCCGAAAATGATGCCAACTAACTTCTCTGGGCCCAAATTTAGACCAGTATCCTTCAGTCTCCTTGTTTAACTTCCATTTCCATTTGACATTAGCAAAACCAATCTCCGAAAATGATGCCAACTAACTTCCTTGGTTGATGATTTACACCAGTAGCCTGTAATGTCTTCCTTTCCCTTCTTTTCCTTTTTAAAATCCTCAGTACGCTGGCGGCTACTGACCAACCCTTCCCCTGTCATGATATAAAAAGTATGTGTTAAGTGTGTGAGGTAAAGAGAACACTGACTAGAGGCTTAGCACTTAGATGGTACGCAGATGTTCTCAGTATGTTAGCTTTGATTAAGTCTTAGGGTCGTATTATAAGACATTTTGCTGCCCAAGATCACCTATTTGACAAGGCTTTCGCAGGAGTTGTGGGCATTTCCAGGGGTAGTTTTATGGCCCCTGGTGGTAGTCTGCCCCTTCCTCTGTACCGTGAGCCTGAAGAAACACTCATTAAAACCTGATTGACCCCCTCTTTGACCTTTAGAAATGGCTGATGTGAGAAGCGACAGTGTCTTTTAATACCTTCCTTGACCTCCTCCATGTGCATACCATTAACTTATGTTTTCTCTTTTTAAAGGAGTGGGATCGAACCTTGGATTTTCCTTGGGTATATTCATGTGGTTTATTTATTTAGTTATTTTCGCTTAATGGCTGAAACTAATAACCAAGAGGACCTGTGTTTGCGTGTGTGCGAGTCTGTGTGTGTGCGTGTGTGTGTGCGTCATAGTCTAGTGGATCAACCTTCTCCGCCATGACCAGACTCCACATAGTACAAGAAAATACTGGAATAGCTATCTTTGTAGTAAATTTGAAGCTTAGTAATGTTTGTAAGTAAGGTCAGTTTTAAGTAAAGAGCATTTCTGTCTTGAAGTAACTAATTTGAGAGTATATAGCAGAGTCGATCAGTCATGCTTATTGCAGAATATTTTTTGGATGACTCGCACTCACTATTCAAAGAGGTCAGGTTAGGTCAGAGTGTTATGCTGTGTCTGGTCCTTGCTACACGAGATGGTCCACTAGAACTTGACCCAACACTACCAGCAAACCTCAGCAGTAGTGTGAGTAGTCAGGGCAGCGTGCCATCCATCAGAGTGCAGATTTTAACTTAAAGACGAGGATACTGTTACGTTATCCACTTAATGTTGTTTTTCCGAGATCATGAGACTGGATTTTAACTTTGTGATGATGATACTGTTACGTTATCCACTTAATGTTGTTTTTCCGAGATCATGAGACTGGATTTTAACTTTGTGATGATGATACTGTTACGTTATCCACTTAATGTTGTTTTTCCAAGATCATGAGACTGGATTTTAACTTTGTGATGATGATATTGTTACGTTATCCACTTAATGTTGTTTTTCCAAGATCATGAGACTGGATTTTAACTTTGTGATGATGATACTGTTATGTTATCCACTTAATGTCATTTTTCCGAGACCTCGAGACTGGATGGTACTTAAGCCCTTAGCAATGAGTTCTCACAGTCACTAGTGCATCTGAGACTGAGACTGAGTGCTTTGCTAAGTTAAGTTGACATTAGTAACCACATTGGTTGTAAATACTTGAAATTATTAACATTAACAAAATTTAAACCATCTTCAGCACTCAGAATTACGTATCAACAGTGAATTGGTAGGAGTAGCACCTTGGTAATTAGGCATTGATGGTTACAGTCAGTCCGATACCCTTGGAAAGAGTCCACGCTAGGCTAACACGGCCTCACACAGCACAGACAGGTGGTATTGGGAGGCTGATAGCTCTCCTAGGTAGTATATCATGAGCTGGTGAGCTGTGGAGTGTGTTAGGCTTGTGACTCATTCCCCCACACACTCTTGTCATAGCAGCTAGGATATGTATGTGCTTGTGGTGTTGGTGATAAGTGAGTGTGTTAGGCTTGTCACTCATTCCCCCACACACTCTTATCATAGCAGCTAGGATATGTGTGTGTTTGTGGTGTTGGTGACAAGTGAGTGTGTTAGGCTTGTCACTCATCCCCCACACACTCTTGTTATGGCAGTGAGGATATGTACGGTATGTGTTTTTGGTACGTAGGTGAGTGGGTGAGAGGGTTGTCAGGATGTTCTGTACGACTCTGACACGAGAAAGTGAATGTTGTAGAATGAATGGAGAGTTAGGATGTTACCAAATGAATATGGTTAGGATGGGAGCGATGGGTGATTCCGTCCCTATGAATAACGTGATTGTGGGTGCTGATGACTGTTTGTATATACGTACTGTCCCTTTTTGTGTGTGTCTGTATCACCATTAGTTATTTGGGAAGCCGTACTCTTATAGTGGGTTATAGACTGCCTGTTTGATGATGGGTTAGTCCTTCCAGATTAATATTTTACCCTGGATATTGCAATTTCTGGTTCCCCTCTAAGTTAAATTGTTCCTATAGCACTGTTGAGGTGGGAGTGGCTTACCCTATGCTTAACCCTCCACCAGTTATCAATGCATTTCTCTACCCAGTGTTTCCAGTACTCTTAATATCTGTGGGCATAGGGTTTGCTTCTTCATACAGTGTGGGGACTATATATATGAATTACAAATGATGCTGAACTATCTTGACCCGCCGATGACGTATAGTATAACATTGCCTCCCTCCAGCCAATGTTTCCGGCAGTCTTAGTATCTGTGGGCATAGGGTTTGCTTCTCCATACAGTGTGGGGACTATACAGATGAGTGACAAATGATGCTGCGCTATCTTGACCCGCCGATGACCTATAGTATAACATTGCCTCCCTCCAGCCAGCGTCTCCGGCAGTCCAATAGAGTATCTGTGGGCATAGGGTGTGCTTGTGCTGCTTCTAAGGCTCAGTAACAGGCCGATGACCAGCTTAGCTTTGCACCCAGAATTAATACACTTGTCCTAATTTAAAGTGTACGGAAGTGAGTTTTGTTATGGCCTTTTCGTAACACTGACTTGTACATATTCTTTTTGTGTTCTGTAGGGTTGAGACTGACCTAGGCCGTAATGTTTTCTCTATTGTATGTGGCTGTGGCTGAGAGCTGGGGGCATAGTCTAAGTTATTATCCATAGTGTTCATTTTATTTTGTGTAGCTGCAGAGTTGTTGCCGTGATAGACAGTGATGAGCTATGTGTAACTGTCAGTTGTTGTGACGCACTCAGTGAAAGCTTTTTACACACAAGTGAATTTTGTCTAGACTGCCCAATGTCCAGTGAGCCTAGAAGTCTTTGATAGTGATATGGCTGAAGATTAGTTACTAGATATTGCGATAGAACATTTTCCTTATCAGTTTATTAATGTTGAGTCTATTACAGTTAGCACACATTTGTATAATATGGCTGAAGATTAGTTACTAGATATTGCGATAGAACATTTTCCTTATCAGTTTATTAATGTTGAGTCTATTACAGTTAGCACACATTTGTATAATAGGCAGAGTCAGCTTAACATGTAGAAGCAAAGATTGATATATGTGTAGTATTTAGGTTCATTGCAATCATTATAGCACCAGTTAATTATCATGGTTATTAAAATTTAACGACAAGATCTTTCCCAATATAGAATACATAAGATAATAAAGATACAAAATACTAGAACAATAAAAAAACATTCAAACTGCAACATAAATAATAAAACAAACATCATAAACCCACAATCAAAATTTTGCTCAAATATAAACACAACTTTGGCATCTTTCAAAATCATCTCTCAAATAATAATAATAATAATACAAAACAAGCCCAAGAATGTATTAACTAGTGAGCACCGTTGCCAGATCATCGTACTCAGAGCATAGTATTTGCCGGTTTCTGACGCCTAACTATTGCCAAGGAACACTAGGATCTAACTCTTTTAACGATAACTATAAATGAGTTTCGTTACTGGAGCCCAGAAGACAGTTTTGGGGTAGGAGTCGGGAAATATAAGCGGCTGAGTACGACAATCTGGCAACGTTGGTAGTGACAGGACAGATAGAGTTGGTCAGAATCAAGGTAACTATTTTATATATGTAGTAACGGGAATAGAAGAAAAAAAACAGACCAGCTCTAAAAGAATTAAAAAAACAAGTTAGGACAAAAAACTAGCAACAGGATAGATAGAGAGGAAAATAGAGCCATCAAAACAGTAAACTTGGAAATAATAGGACAAATAGCGAGGAACTCAGACCCATCATAACCTTAACTAGCAAACAATAGGACAGATAGAGAGGAGGATAGAGCCATCAGAACCATAACTAACAACCAATAGGACAGATAGAGAGGAGGATAGAGCCATCAGAACTATAACTAGCAACCAATAGGACAGATAGAGAGGAGGATAGAGCCATCATAACCATCACTAGCAACCAATAGGACAGATAGAGAGGAGGATAGAGCCATCAGAACTATAACTAGCAAACAATAGGACAGATAGAGAGGAGGATAGAGCCATCAGAACCATAACTAGCAAACAATAGGACAGATAGAGAGGAGGATAGAGCCATCAGAACCATGACTAGCAAACAATAGGACAGATAGAGAGGAGGATAGAGCCATCATAACCATAACTAGCAAACAATAGGACAGATAGAGAGGAGGATAGAGCCATCAGAACCATAACTAGCAAACAATAGGACAGATAGAGAGGAGGATAGAGCCATCAGAACCATGACTAGCAAACAATAGGACAGATAGAGAGGAGGATAGAGCCATCAGAACCATAACTAGCAAAACAATAGGACAGATAGAGAGGAGGATAGAGCCATCAGAACCATTACTAGCAAACAATAGGACAGATAGAGAGGAGGATAGAGCCATCATAACCATAACTAGCAACAATAGGACAGATAGAGAGGAGGATAGAGCCATCAGAACCATCACTAGCAAACAATAGGACAGATAGAGAGGAGGATAGAGCCATCAGAACCATAACTAGCAAACAATAGGACAGATAGAGAGGAGGATAGAGCCATCATAACCATAACTAGCAAACAATAGGACAGATAGAGAGGAGGATAGAGCCATCAGAACCATAACTAGCAAACAATAGGACAGATAGAGAGGAGGATAGAGCCATCAGAACCATAACTAGCAAACAATAGGACAGATAGAGAGGAGGATAGAGCCATCAGAACCATAACTAGCAAACAATAGGACAGATAGAGAGGAGGATAGAGCCATCATAACTATAACTAGCAAACAATAGGACAGATAGAGAGGAGGATAGAGCCATCAGAACCATAACTAGCAAACAATAGGACAGATAGAGAGGAGGATAGAGCCATCAGAACCATAACTAGCAAACAATAGGACAGATAGAGAGGAAGTCAGACCCATCATAACCGTAACTAGCAAACAATAGGACAGATAGAGAGGAGGATAGAGCCATCATAACCATAACTAGCAACCAATAGGACAGATAGAGAGGAGGATAGAGCCATCAGAACCATAACTAGCAAACAATAGGACAGATAGAGAGGAGGATAGAGCCATCAGAACCATAACTAGCAAACAATAGGACAGATAGAGAGGAGGATAGAGCCATCATAACTATAACTAGCAAACAATAGGACAGATAGAGAGGAAATCAGACCCACCATAACCAAAACTAGACACAGCACAGCCACAAGAACTCATCCCTACCCCCAACCACCACCACCACCCGCTAACACCCTCCCCCACACAGAGGCGCCACCCGTCGTCTCCCGCCGGGGCTCCGTGGTCACCTCGCCCACCTCGGAGCTGGGCATGCCGATCCTGGAGGTGTCAATGCCCACCACCCCCACCCGCGTCACGCCCCCGCTGTCCTCGCACTCACACTCTCGCTCCCGCTCCCCGTCACCCGAGAAGGAAGACCTGTGGGAGACCATGGTGCGGCATAGGTGAGTAGGGGCCTTTGTTTTGTTGGTGAGGTTTGGTTAGGTTTAGTAAGACAGGTGAATAGGGTTGCATTGTTTTGTTAATTAAGTTACATATGCAAGATTTAGTAGGACAGAAGTAAATAGATAGGATTGTATTTGTTTTGTATGTGAAATGGAGGGGTAATGGGAAGGCAGGAACACCATGGAAACACTTTTTATTATTTTCATTACATGTTGTGGCTGTTTTCCATTGCTAAGAGGTCGATGATTGGAACATTTGTAGGATTGCTCTGTTAAAAAAGAAGAAAATATATGAGAGCTCTGTAAAAAAGAAAATATGTGAGATAGCAATGCCTTCCTTCCTTGGGGTATATATATCCCCAAGGAAATACCAAATACCCCCCCCCAAAAAAAATTAGAAATGTAAAAAGATTAGAAAATAATATATATGATGGTGTTCTTAAAAATAAAAGAAAACGTATGATAGCAGTGTAAAAAAAGAGAAAAAAAAAGAAATAAGAAAAGATAGCCATTTAAAAACGAGAAGAAAGGAAAACTATACGATACCAATTAAAAAAAAGAAGAAACCTTAAAATAACCATGAAAAAAGTAAGTGAAAGCGAGGCAAGTCAAATTCACCCACTCACTGCAAATGAAAAATAATAGTCAGCTGATGGAAGCATGTCAGAAGCGTGATAGAGAGAGAGAGAGAGAGAGAGAGAGAGAGAGAGAGAGAGAGAGAGAGAGAGAGAGTGAGTGGTAATGTTGGCGATGGTATAATAGTGTGGGTAACGTCGAGGCGACGAGAATAACCAAGTGTAAACATAACAACGTGACAATTAGGCCTTCCGCCTGAGGCGGGCGTGTTGGCTGCATGTTGAGGCTGTGAGACGAAGCTATACTCCATTTTTAAACTTTGGAGCCTTAGCCCATCTATATGAAAAAAGTCTCGTGGAAGTTATCGGGGGGGAAGGGAGGCAAGGAGGAAGGGAGGGAATGGAGTAAGGGAGGGAGAGATGAAGGAGAGGGGAAGGTCAGAAGGTAGAGCGAGGAAGGGGGAAAAAAGGGAGAGAAGGGAGAGGAATGAAGGTCTCTTTTTTAGGAGCAGTAAGTAGCGTGCTTTTTTTATTATTGTTTTCTTATTTTATGTCCTTGAACTGTCTCTGCTGTAAAAAAAGAAGAGCGAGGGAGAGAGAAAAGAGAGGGAGATTGATTGATTGATTGATAGTTTATTGTTGCAAGTAGAGAGAGGAGAGGGCGGTTTACATGACCTCTACGGTAGTTTTGCAAGGCTTTGAAATTCGCGCTCGCATTTTGAACACGCAAAACACAAAATACCCCGACGTAGCTCCTCTCAAACCTTTAAAACCTAAGTCTGTATATACCAAGTCAAGTCACTCTGCTTCAAAACTCCTCTCAAGCCTTAGCAAGTAGTCGTAACAAGAACCCGTGTGATATGCCAGTCTCTTCCCTGTGTTGACGAAGTGTAAAGATTCGTAAACACAACACGATGACAATAGGCGTTACATCACCGCTCCCGAGTCAGCTGTTGTGAACGTGTTGGCTGCATGTTGAGGTTATGAGACGGGGCGGAATAGGTGACGGGACGCTGATAGAGGCGTGTTAGTAACGTGCTCTGTTATAATGGTGGTTGAATATACGTTTTGCTTTATATATATATAAGGAAAAGTTTGGGCGCTTATATTACTGTTTAGTCCATTTTTGTCCCTTCGTCTGCATCCTCTAGAAAAGAAAAAAGAAAAAAAGAATAGATAGCCATTTAAAAACGAGAAGAAAGGAAAAACATACGATGCCAATTAAAAAAAGAGCCATAAAAAAAAACAAGTAAAAGCGAGGCAAATCAGGGGCGTGTGTGTGTGAGAGAGAGAGAGAGAGAGAGAGAGAGAGAGAGAGAGAGAGACACACACACACACACACACACACACACACACACACACACACACACACACACACGAGACACTAATTACCGCACCCCTAATCCGCACCTTAACTCTAAATTAGGAAGGCAATTATTAGAGTTTTAGAAGAGTATTTTAATGAGGTCTTGACGAGGTGGAACATGAAGATTTCGATCGCTTATAAGTACGATGATTTAGGAAAAGAGAGAAGCGTGTATGTGTGTGTGTGTGTGTGTGTGTGTGTGTGTGTGTGTGTGTGTGTGTGTGTGTGTGTTTCAAGAAGAGTCAAAGGATGTTTCTTATGCATTGCGCCAAATCTTCTTACTTAACCTTCACATGCGCGTATATTTTCTCCTCTTTTTGTATAATCTCCTTTTCGTTCTTTTTTTTCTTGCATAATCTCTCCCCTCATGCAATCCCCTAACCCGCATCTCCCCCGCCCCCCTCCCTTCCTCTTCCCTCCTGACCTTGCTCCTCCTCCTCTCCCTCCCTCCCTTCCTCCTTCCCTCCTGACCTCCCTCCTCTCCCTCCCTCCCTCCCTTCGTTGTCTGTTGATTCTCTCCCAACCCTCCCTTCCTTCCTCCCTCCCTTTGTCTGTTTATTTACTCTTATTATCTTTTGTGTATTCGTAAGCACCAGCAAACACGAGATAGCGCACACACACACACACACACACACACACACACACACACACACACACACACACCGCATTCGCATTTTCTTTTTTTCTTTTTTATTTCATTTTTTTTATTTCGATTCTAAAATGATAGACAAGTTTATATTGATTTGTTTATTACTACTACTACTACTACTACTACTACTACTACTACTACTACTACTACTACTTTTACTACTACTACTACTACTACCTTTTGCGTGGAAGTTAATCAAATCGTTACCTGGAAATCTACCTGGGGCTTTAATACCTTCTTTTTCCTCTTATTCTACTACTACTACTACTACTACTACTACTACTACTACTACTACTACTTTTTTTTCCTTTTTTTTTTCTTCCTTTCTCCACCTCCTCCTCCTCCTCCTCCTCCTTTTTTCACTCCTACGGAAGATAATGAAGAGAAAGAAGAATCGATTGAACCCTCATGCACATAGAAGAGGAGGAGGAGGAGGAGGAGGAGGAGGAGGAAGAAAAGGTACAATTGATGATGACAGAAGAGGAACTTGAGATTGCTTCCTTCCTCCTCCTCTCCTTCTTCTTCTTCTTCTTCTTCTTCTTCTTGACCATAATAATATATACGACGCCTAGAAATAACCAATCATTCTTCCCTTCCTTCCTCCTCCTCCTCCTCCTCCTCCTCCTCCCACTTAATAACCTCATCTATTTTCTTCACCCCTTCAACATAATACTCCACAGGGCGCCCTTACAAACCCCTCCTCCTCCTCCTCCTCCTCCTCCTCCTCTTCATCTCCTCTTTCCTTTTTTCTCATAATTCGACGTTTCATTTTTTTCTTTTTCATCTTTTTTTCTTTTTAGCTCCTCCTTCTCTTCTTTTATTATCTTCTTTCTTCTCCTCCTCCTCCTCCTCCTTATTTTTTCTTTCCTCGATTCTATTTTTCTTCATTTTCTCTTTTTTTTCTTTTTAGGTCCTTTTCCTCCTCCTCCTCCTTTATTACCCCATTTCTCTTCCTCTCCTCCTCCTGCTCCTCCTCCTCCTTCATTTCTTCTCTCATTTTCTTCTTTTTCATTTTTATTTTCCTTGTTTTTTTCTCTCATTTTTCTTTTGTTTTTGTTCATGGCGATCTGAAAACAATTATTACTTAGTTAGCATCGTAAGGAAAACAAAAGGAAATAAAAGACAACATTGAAAGGAAAAAAAGGGGAAAACAATAATAGGAAAAGAATGAAAAGGAGGAAAAAAATAACGTAAATGAAAAAAAAAAAGAAAATTGTCGATGAAAATAAAGATTGTGAATAAAAATAAAAATGATAAAGAAAAGTAAACACAGTAAACATAAATAAAAATAGCAAAGAAAGAAAATAATAGTAAAAATAATAGGAAAAGAATGAAAGGAGAAACGCAACGAAAAAAATTAAATTGTAGATAAAAATAAAGATTGTAAATAAAAATAAAAATGATTGATAAAAATAAAGTAAAATAAAAATAGCAAAGAAAGAAAAAAATAGTAAAAATAATAGGAAAACAATGAAAGGAGAAAAGCAACGAAAAAATAAATAAATTGTAGATAAAAATAAAGATTGTAAATAAAAATAAAAATGATTGATAAAAATAAAGTAAAATAAAAATAGCAAAGAAAGAAAAAATAGTAAAAATATTAGGAAAAGAATGAAAGGAGAAAAGCAACGAAAAAAAAAGAAAATTGTAGATAAAAATAAAGATTGTACATAAAAATAAAAATGACTGATAAAAATAAAGTAAAATAAAAATAGCAAAGAAAGAAAAAATAGTAAAAATAATAGGAAAAGAATGAAAGGAGAAAAGCAACGAAAAAAAAAAGAAAATTGTAGATAAAAATAAAGATTGTACATAAAAATAAAAATGATCAATAAAAGTAAAGACAATAAACATAAATAAGAATAGTAAAGAAAGAAAAAAAAATAGTCAAAATAATAGGAAAGAGACCTTGTATATATATTTTTGGGGGGTATACGTGAGTCAAGGTCCAGCGTGCCACACTCACATAACCCCCTCCCCCCCCTTCCCCCCTCTCCCCCCCAAAAAAAAGGGAAGGAAAACGCAAGGAAGAAAATACCAGTAGGAAAAAAATAAATAACGAGGGAAAAAAAAATATGCAAAGAAAAACTAAAAAAAACAACAGCAATTCTTAGACCTCGAGATTACAGACAGACAGAACCGAAGGAAAAAAAATAATATCAAACAAACTCGAACAAACAAATCTGGGACCTCAAGATTACAGACAGACAGACTGACAGACAGACGAACAGACAGACAGACGAACAGACAGACAGACAGACAGGCAGGCAGACAGGCAGGCAGACAGGCAGGCAGACAGACAGGCAGACAGATAGACAGACAGACAGACAGACGAACAGACAGGCAGACAGACAGGCAGGCAGACAGGCAGGCAGACAGACAGACAGGCAGGCAGGCAGGCAGACAGACAGACAGACAGACAGACAGACAGACAGATAGACAGACAGACAGATAGACAGACAGGCAGGCAGATAGACAGACAGACAGACAGGCAGGCAGACAGACAGACAGACAGATAGACAGACAGACAGATAGACAGACAGGCAGGCAGATAGACAGACAGGCAGGCAGACAGGCAGGCAGACAGGCAGGCAGACAGACAGGCAGGCAGATAGACAGACAGACAGACAGACAGACAGACGAACAGACAGACAGACAGACAGGCAGACAGACAGGCAGGCAGACAGGCAGATAGACAGACAGACAGATAGATAGACAGACAAACAAACAAACAGACAGACAGGCAGACAGACAGACAGGCAGGCAGACAGACAGACAGACAGACAGACAGACAGACAGACAGACAGACAGACAGACAGACAGACAGACAGACAGATAGACAGACAGGCAGGCAGATAGACAGACAGGCAGACAGACAGACAGACAGGCAGATAGACAGACAGACAGAAACGAAGGAAAAAAATAATGAAGGAAAGAAATTAATTCGAAACAAACCCGGACAAACAAATCTAGGATCTCAAGATTACAGACAGACAGACAGGGCACGCTGCGTTAATCTCAGAGCAAATACAGACACACAAGCCACAAGGTCAAGGCCGCTGGGAGGAGGGGGAGGAAGAAGAAGAAGAAGAGGAGGAGGAGGAGGGCTGAAATAAATGCGGCTGATAAGATAAAACTCATTAACAATATTTTTTTCCTGGAGAGAGAGAGAGAGAGAGAGAGAGAGAGAGAGAGAGAGAGAGAGAGAGAGAGAGAGAGAGAGAGAGAGAGAGAGAGAGAGAGAGAGAGAGAGAGAGAGAGAGAGAGGAAAATGGGAAATCGCAGGAAAATGGAAGGAAAACAGGAAAAAGACGGAAAAAAAGGAAGAGAGAGAGAGAGAGAGAGAGAGAGAGAGAGAGAGAGAGAGAGAGAGAGAGAGAGAGAGAGAGAGAGAGAGAGAGAGAGAGAGAGAGAGAGAGAGAGAGAGAGAGAGAGAGGAAAAAGGGAAGTCGCAGGAAAATGGAAGGATAACAGGAAAAAGACGGAGAAAAAGGAAGAGAGAGAGAGAGAGAGAGAGAGAGAGAGAGAGAGAGAGAGAGAGAGAGAGAGAGAGAGAGAGAGAGAGAGAGAAGGACAGGAAAAAGGGAAATCGCAGGAAAATGGAAGGATAACAGGAAAAAGACGGAGAAAAAGGAAGAGAGAGAGAGAGAGAGAGAGAGAGAGAGAGAGAGAGAGAGAGAGAGAGAGTCACCAGAGACCACACATCATATAAATCAGAAATACAGTCCCTTCATACCTTACAGTGTCTACCTTACCTGTATTAACCATTGATTGCCTTCCCCTACGCTGGCCAGGTGTTGCATAACTTCTCTTACCTGGGGACACACCAGCTCTTGCCTCTACTCCAAGCTCTCCTTCATTACTTATACGGAGAAAGAGGAGGAGGAGGAGGAATGAAAAGAAGGGGAAGTGGAGATGAATGACTAAGGAGGTGGAGGTTAGTGCAGATTAAAGAAGTGGAGATGAAAGACTTTAGTTTATGGAGAGGGAGTGAGGGAGCGATGGAGGTGAAGGTCTTATAAGAGATTGCAATTACAGTATTACCAACACAAATAACAACAACCGCTGGAGATGGAAGAAGTGGAGATGAAAGACTCTGGTTTGTGGAGAGGGAGTGAGGGAGCGATGGAGGTGAAGGTCTTGTAAGAGATGGCAATTACAGTATTACCAACGCATATATTAACAACCGCTGGAGATTAAAGAAGTGGAGATGAAAGACTAGTTTGTGGAGAGGGAGTGAGGGAGCGATGGAGGTGAAGGTCTTATAAGAGATGGCAATTACAGTATTACCAACGCATAAATCAACAACCGCTGGAGATTAAAGACTTAAGTTCGTTGAGAGAGAAAGAGAGAGAGATGGAGGTGAAGGTCTTATAAGAGACGGCAATTACAGTATTACCAACACAAATCACAACAACTGCCGCCTTAAGTTAAACCATTTTCCGCCTTCGTTGATTTCCAGACTTCATTTTCGGCTCCTTTCTCACGTCCTATCATGTTCCTTGCCGTTAACCCTTCAAGGTGTTAATAGAAAGCTCGTACATAAGAACATAAGAACGCAGGAGTCTACAAGAGGCCGGTAGGGGGATCGGAGTCTGGCTGGCGTATATTGCTGGAACTGATGTCAAGGGAATTAAAAAAAGTCTGTCAAAGTAATTAAAACAGAAACGGAGGGCGGGAAAGAGACGATTAGCCGTGTGGAAGGCAGCGTTGCTAAATTATCGTATTAACCACATATCGTATCTATCATTTTTATGCCTCAAACTCTCGTACCTACACAAGTAACGTGAGAAAATCAAAGTTAGTCCCAAAACTGTTGAATATTGAGGTTTCTCGTTCTTTGTGGCTATAGTTATCGGTGAATAACTACGAAAATGAAATGCGATGAGTACGATAATTTGACAACGCTGGTGGAAGGACATGAGAAGTTAGGAGTTAAGGGAAAAAAAAACAGGTAAAGAAAAGATTGACGTTAAAACTGAGGTAAAAAAAATGGGTTAAGGAAAAGATGAAGAAGAAGAAGAAGAGGAAAGAGACAAGAAGTTAGGGAAGGCAATTGAGTCATAGTTGAGAGGGGCGTCATTAGTGGGTCTTTTTTTATGTATATGTGGGTGAGCTTAGTGCGTTTGGTCACGGCTAAGAGGAGGAGGAGGAGGAGGAGGAGGTAGAAGTAGAGAAAAGGAACGCAGGTACCCAGTCTTGGCATTCCTGGAGGAGGGTGAATGAAGGATGGAGGGAAGGAGGGAGAAGGAGGAAGAGGGGACGGTAGATGATAGAAAGGAGGGAGGGAGGAAGAAGGGAAGGAGGATGGGTAAATGAAGGGAGGAAAGGGAAAAGAAGGAAGGGTAGATGAAAAAGGAAAATGAGGGAGGATAAAAGGAGGAAGGGAAGGAAAAAGGCAGTGAAGGAAGGAGTAATGGAAGGAAGGGAAAGAGAAGGATGGATAGGGGAAGGGAGGAAGAATAAAAGGAGGTAGGGAAGGAGTAATGGAAGAAAGGAAGAAGGGAAGGAGAGAGGGATATATATTAAGAGAGAGAGAGAGAGAGAGAGAGAGAGAGGAGAGGATAGAAGAGAAGAGAAGAGAAGAGAAGGGAAGGGAAGGGAAGGGAAGGGAAGGGGAAGAGGAAGAGAGAGAGAGATAGAGAGAAAGAGAGAGAAAGGATAATTCATACTCTAATACAACATTCAGACTTTATTAACATACTTTACATTTACATAACACACATACACACACACACACACACACACCATATCTCGATGGATCACATACATAGACATATTTTCACACGCTCGACACGTCAGTAACACACGTAACATTACCATGCCTTCACGCACCTTAACACACACGCACGCACTCACTGGTATGCGCCCCCAAGTTATGTTCATTGTCAGAGTCATTGGTGAGTTAGCCATCGCAACGGGTTCACATTATACTCTTGGAAAACGAGCCTCATGTTTGTAGTTTCATTAGTACAGCCTCAAATGTGGTATTGTAGAGTTAGAAACGTTTATTGGCCTGGAGATTTTGTATATTTTTTCATGGTACGTCTTATATTTTGGGAAGTCTCGAGAATTGCTTAAATATTTTCCAGCGCGTTCAGAATCGAATGTTATTTGTTTGTTGCTAGCCACCGAGCCTCTTAGTTTGTATTTTCATTGGTATGTGCACTCGTTTTTAAGTTCAGGCTAGTTCAAGAGACTTTGGAAATATTTGGAGAGTTTTTCGAAGTCTGCCTTTTTTTGTTTTTTTTTTTTTTTACATTTTCACGTCTGTTCAGAATCTAAAGGTCATGATTAGCGTCTTTTTTTTTATCTATTTTTTTTTTTCGTTCAGTTTCTTTTGGTTCCTTATCTTTTTCACTTCACGTCTTTTTCTTCCCGTTCTCTTATCTCACTTTTTCAAAACAATTTTCATTCTGTCATCTCATTTTTCATTTAATTTTTCGTTGTTCATTTTGTTACATTTCAATTTTCCTTCAATTTGTTTTGCTTGACTCTCCCTTCAACTTCACGTCTTTTTTCTCGTTCTTTTATCTCACTTTTTCCTTACCATTTTCATTCTGTCATCTCATTTTTCATTTAATTTTTCGTTGTTCATTTTGTTACATTTCAATTTTCCTTCAATTAATTTGCTTGACTCTCCCTTCAACTTCACGTCTTTTTCTTCCCGTTCTTTTATCTCACTTTTTCCTCACCATTTTCATTCAGTCATCTCATTTCTCATTTCATTTTTCGTTGTTCATTTTGTTACATTTCAATTTTCCTTCAATTTATTTTGCTTGACTTTCCCTTTAACTCCGTCTTTTTTTGTTTTTGTGTCGTTATCTCACATTTCATTTCGTATTTCGTAGTATGATCTTACTTTTCAATTTCAGTTTTGCGTAGTTTCATTTTCTTCTCCTCTCTTCACCAGTTCGCTCGTCTCCTCACCGGCGACTTCTGAAACGCAAACTCAGCCGTCTTAAACTTATCACTCAGGATGCTCAAATTCTTCTTACTCACATTGCTATTATTACCATTAAAGTTCCTCTTATTAATACTACCATTCATACACATACTCTTACTATTATTATTATTATTATTCCCCGCGGTTATGGTGGAGAAAATCGTGTTATAAGTCGTTGTGAAAACCGGGGCGAGCTCTGGCGACCCTAAGGACTGACTATGCGTGTGCTGGGTGACATCGAAGTAGGAATTTCTTCTGCCACTCGAAGTCCCGGAGGCTGGTAGGCGATCCAGAGAGCGTGACCGCCTTTGGAGACTCGAACTTGGCGGCTTAGGGGGCGGTAGCGAGTCCTCAAACACGTCCTCAGTGCTGTTTGTTAGCGAGGAATGGGATGGAGGTGATTGGGACCGAGATGGGGGATGCCGAGTTGAGATATCGATGTTCTCCTTGTTCTTCTCGTCGGTCCCGTGGCATGGCTTGACGTGGATGATTCGGGAGAGTTTAGTTCGACCCGACTTGATGCCTTTGTTGATGAAGTTCATGATGTTAGTAGCGGCAGAAGAGGTTGCAGTAGTCTTGGTAGTTGCTGGAATAGTAGTAGTAGTAGTAGTAGTAGTGGTAGTAGAAGGAAGAGGAGGAGGAGGAGAAAGAGGAAGAGGAGGAGGAGGAGGATTTCGATATCAGTTTTTTTTTTTATTACATTGTGGAAGGAAACAAAAAAAAAACATAATTGCTTGTGATTTTCTTCAATGTTTGCGTGTTAGTTGGTCTCTCTCTCTCTCGCATGTTGGAGGTTTTAGAATATTAATCCTTCGTTATGTGGAAGGTTATGAGGTTGGTCGCTTTTCGTTCTCCGCTGGAATGTTTATGTTGCTTATTAATACGTGTGTGTGTGTGTGTGTGTGTGTGTGTGTGTGTGTGTGTGTGTGTGTGAGGGAGGGAGGGAATCAAGTTGTTAATATTTTTCTTTTCCTATTTCATCAAACTCAACTATTTATTTCTATCACTATTTTCATTATTATTCATTATTTGTCATTATTTTTTGCATCATTGAATCATTACTGTCATCATTCAGTCGAGCTTGTAATGTTTGTCTCTTCTTCTCTTCGTATTACAACAAACTTAAACCATTTATTTTTATTATTTTATCACTATTCACTACATATCATCATTATTATGCATTATCATCTTTACTCATTATTATTTTCACGTATATATCATTTCCACACACATTATTTCACTCCTTATACAATCATCAGCTTACCTTGAGATTGGGTGAAGTTCATCGTAATATATATAGCTTCAAATGGTGATGCGTGATGGTGAGGGTGGTGGTGATGGTTGTGACAGCACCCCTCACACCCCATCACCATCAACACTATCCTCTTCTCTTCCCATCTTCTTCAACACAAACACACAGACACACACACTTCAGAGGTCCCAGCAGTACTCAGAGATCGACCATAGGAACCCCGAATATTTGCTAGTGATTACGAGTCCAGTTAGTGATCAGACCATGGTGGGGCAATACACGTCGACTCCGTATATTAGCCAGCAATCACGAGTCCAGTTAGTGATCAGACCATGGTGGGGCAATACACGTCGACTCCGTATATTAGCCAGCAATCACGCGTCCAGTTAGTGATCAGACCATGGTGGGGCAATAGACGTCGACTCCGTATATTAGCCAGCAATCACGAGTCGAGTTAGTGATCAGACCATGGTGGGGCAATACACGTCGACTCCGTATATTAGCCAGCAATCACGCGTCCAGTTAGTGATCAGACCATGGTGGGGCAAAACATGTACACTGTCCCGTCATGCCATAGAGCTCTGAAGTCCATCTTGAAGGGGTAAAAGACGATGAAAAGACACTTGCTTGCTTGCTCCTGTGGGTTCTTGAGAAACAGAAGACGATCGTTTGCTTGGTCTTGTAGGTTCTTGAGAAACAAAAGACGATCGCTTGTGTAATGGTGGAGGAGAATTCAATGCTTCTTAGAGTTCTGGAAATAGAGAGAGATAGAGAATTACGTTGTGGTAGTAGTAGTAGTAGTAGTAGTAGTAGTAGTAGTAGTAATAGTAGTAGTAGTAGTAGTAGTAGTAAACAAAAGCAGTCTTATATTAATCCTTATACCCCAAACGAGACATAATAGACATAAATAGCTTAAGGCAAAGTATAAAGCGCGTGGCATCAGTGCAAATCTCCGTTACATTAGCTCTTGACACGTAGATAGATAGATAGAGATAAATAGATAGATAAAGAGAGATATAATAACCCCCAAAAGAGAAACTAATTAACATCTCAAGTATCTGAGGTAACAAAATGACAGGTTAGGTGGCGGGCGCACGATAATTAAGCAAAAAGAGATACGATAATTATAATAGTTCGATAATTAGACGAGCTCGCACGAGAATATATAATTAATATGAATCGAGTGTCCAGCGGTGTGATAAGTGTAAGATAATTCTTCTGCGGGGTACGATAATTAGACGATAGAGGGTGAGGAGGTACGTTGATGGTTGAGTGGTGTGAAGATGCGATAAGAGATGGGAGAGGGTAATTGAAGGGAAGGTTTGAGGTTGATTAAGGGAATGGGGAAGACTGTAATGGGTTCGGAATGCGTTAAAGTTATGACAGAAGTAGAAAGAAAAGAAGAAAAAGAACTGTGAAGGCTGAAATGGGTTTGGAAAGGGTTGTAGAATAAGGAGGACGATGTAGAATTATAACAAGTAGAAAGAAAAGAAAAAAAAAGAACTGTGAAGGCTGAAATGGGTTTGGAAAGGGCTGTAGAATAAGGAGGACGATGTAGAATTATGACAAGTAGAAAGAAAAGAAAAAAAAGAACTGTGAAGGCTGAAATGGGTTCTTAATGTGTTGAATGATGAGGATGATGAAGAATTATGACAGAAGTAGAAAGAAAAGAAAAAAAAGAACTGTGAAGGCTGAAATGGGTTCGGAATGTCTTGAAGAATGAGGAGGAGGATGTAGAATTATGACAGAAGTAGAAAGAAAAGAAAAAAAAGAACAGTGAAGGCTGAAATGGGTTCTTGATGTGTTGAATGAGGAGGAGGATGTAGAATTATGACAGAAGTAGAAAGAAAAGAAGAAAAAGAACTGTGAAGGCTGAAATGGGTTCGGAATGTGTTGTAGAATAAGGAGGAAGATGAAGAATTATGACAAGTAGAAAGAAAAGAAAAAAAAGAACTGTGAAGGCTGAAATGGGTTCGGAATGTCTTGAAGAATGAGGAGGAGGATGTAGAATTATGACAGAAGTAGAAAGAAAAGAAAAAAAAGAACAGTGAAGGCTGAAATGGGTTCTTAATGTGTTGAAGAATGAGGAGGACGATGTAGAATTATGACAGAAGTAGAAAGAAAAGAAAAAAAAGAACTGTGAAGGCTGAAATGGGTTTGGAAAGTGTTGTAGAATGAGGAGGATGATGTAGAATTATGACAGAAGTAGAAATGAAAGAAAAAAAAGAACTGTGAAGGCTGAAATGGGTTTGGAAAGTGTTGTAGAATAAGGAGGAGGATGTTGAATTATGACAGAAGTAGAAAGGAAAGAAGAAAAAGAACTGTGAAGGCTGAAATGGGTTTGGAAAGTGTTGTAGAATGAAGAGGAAGATGAAGAATTATGACAGAAGTAGAAAGGAAAGAAAAAAGAGAACTGTGAAGGCTGAAATGGGTTTGGAAAGTGTTGTAGAATGATGAGGATGATGTAGAATTATGACAGAAGTAGAAAGAAAAGAAAAAAAAGAACTGTGAAGGCTGAAATGGGTTTGGAAAGTGTTGTAGAATAAGGAGGGCGATGTAGAACTATAACAGAAGTAGAAACGAAAAAAAAAAACTGTACAGGCTGAAATGGGTTCTTAATGTGTTGTAGAATGACTTGAAAGAACGGTGGAGAAGAAGAAGAAGAAGAAGAATGAGTCGTTCGTGAAAAAAAAGAAAAAGAAGGAAAGCTAGAACACAAGAGAACGACTTTATGAATGAATGAATGAATGACAAATATGAATGAATAAAGTTGAAGCGATACGTGAAAAAGGAAGGGGAGCGATGCGTGAAAAAGGAAGGAGAGTGATACGTGAAAAAGGAAGGAGAGTGATACGTGAAAAAGGAAGGAGAGTGATACGTGAAAAAGGAAGGAGAGTGATACGTGAAAAAGGAAGGGGAGCGATGCGTGAAAAAGGAAGGAGAGTGATACGTGAAAAAGGAAGGAGAGTGATACGTGAAAAAGGAAGGGGAGTGATACGTGAAAAAGAAAGGGGAGTGATACGTGAAAAAGGAAGGAGAGTGATACGTGAAAAAGGAAGGAGAGTGATACGTGAAAAAGGAAGGAGAGCGATACGTGAAAAAGGAAGGAGAGTGATACGTGAAAAAGGAAGGAGAGTGATACGTGAAAAAGGAAGGAGAGTGATACGTGAAAAGGTGAAAAGGAAGGGATACGTGAAAAGGAAGGAGGATACGTGAAAAAGGAAGGGTAGTGATACGTGAAAAAGGAAGGTGAGTGATACGTGAAAAAGGAAGGGGAGTGATACGTGAAAAAGGAAGGAGTGATATGAAAAGGAAGGGAGGATACGTGAAAAAGGAAGGAGAGTGATACGTGAAAAAGGAAGGAGAGTGATACGTGAAAAAGGAAGGAGAGCGATACGTGAAAAAGGAAGGAGAGTGAAATAGAAGACGACAAAAAAAGGAGAATAAGAAGAAGGAGAGAAGATAAGATAAGAGACATGGAGGAAAGGGAAAAGAAAATAACAGGAAAATAAGAAACAGTAGAAGAAGACAATGAAAATAATAATAATAATAATAATGAAAACAAAAACAAACATTAATGAAATATATCCGAAAGTGAAGAAAAAAACAAGAAAAACAAAAAAAAAGAAGGGGGTGGAGGATGAAAATAATAATAATGATAATAATAATAATGAAAACAAACACAAAAATCAATTAAATATACCTGAAAGTAAAAAAAAAAAAAAGAAGGGGCGGAGGAGCTAAACACAGAACATAGAGTAATAATAATAATAATAATAATAATAATAATAATAATAATAATAATAATAATAATAATAATAACAATAACCAGAAGAGGAAGGAAGGGGAAACCGGTTAAGAGTGGAGGGGGAACAAAAGGAAAAAAAAAAGAGAAAAAAAAGAAAGTTGGGACAAAGGAACTAAGGAAGAAATAGAACATGAATAGAGGAATTATAATAAGTGAAGGGGAAGGAGGAGAAGGGGAAGGATGGGAAGGGGAGTAAAGAACAACAAAAACATGAATACAGGAATGATAACAAAGGAAAGGATGAAGGAGAAGAAGATAACATAGAAGAAGAAGAAGAAGAAGAAGAAGAAGAAGAAGAAGAAGAAGAAGAAGAAGAAGAAGAA
>NC_066537.1:4256527-4259027 GCF_024679095.1 Eriocheir sinensis
CACACACACACACACACACACACACACCAGGAGTAGTCGTAAGAGGAGGAGGAGGAGGAGGAAGACTAACCCAACTGGACGGAGCGAGAGATGGTGATGAACTGACTGCCCTGACTCGCTTGCACCTCCTCCTCCTCCTCCTCCTCCTCTGATCTTCGCGATGGGGGGGTTGGGGGGTGGGGGGGGGAAGAAATCAAAGGAAGGCTTATCATTATTTTAGCCCCTGATTATTATTTTGACCCTTTCCCCTTTCCCTCTTTCTCTGATATAGCGCCCACCTAATGACCCTTGAGTGACTTGTGGCGATGGGAGGGGAGGAAGGGAGGAAGGGGAGAGGAAGAAGAAGGAATAGATTGAAGGGAAGGGGACGGGAAAAGGAGAGGAAGGGAGGGAGGAAGAAGAAGGAATAGATTGAAGGGAAGGGGACGGGAAAAGGAGAGGAAGGGAGGAAGAAGAAGGAATAGATTGAAGGGAAGGGGACGGGAAAAGGAGAGGAAGGGAGGGAGGAAGGGGAGAGGAAGAAGAAGGAATAGATTGAAGGGAAGGGGACGGGAAAAGGAGAGGAAGGGAAGAGGAAGAAGAAGGAATAGATTGAAGGGAAGGGGACGGGAAAAGGAGAGGAAGTGAGGGAGGAAGCTCAGAGGAAGAATAAGGAATAGAAAGAATGGAAGCGGACGGGAAAAGGAGAGGAAGGGAGGAGGAAGGGGAGAGGAAGAAGAAGAAGAAGAAGGAATAGATTGAAGGAAGGACGGGAAAAGGATAGGAAGGGGAGAGGAAGGGAAGAGGAAGAAGAAGGAATAGATTGAAGGGAAGGGGACGGGAAAAGGAGAGGAAGGGAGGGAGGAAGGGGAGAGGAAGAAGAAGGAATAGATTGAAGGGAAGGGGACGGGAAAAGGAGAGGAAGGGAGGGAGGAAGGGGAGAGGAAGAAGAAGGAATAGATTGAAGGAAGGGACGGGAAAAGGAGAGGAAGGAGGAGAGGAAGAAGAAGGAATAGATTGAAGGAAGGGATGGAAAAAGGAGAGGAAGGGAGGGAGGAAGGGGAGAGGAAGAAGAAGGAATAGATTGAAGGGAAGGGGACGGGAAAAGGAGAGGAAGGGAAGAGGAAGAAGAAGGAATAGATTGAAGGGAAGGGGACGGGAAAAGGAGAGGAAGGGAGGGAGGAAGAAGAAGGAATAGATTGAAGGAACGAAAAGGAGAGGAAGGAAGTAGAAGGAATAGATTGAAGGGAAGGGGACGGGAAAAGGAGAGGAAGGGAAGAGGAAGAAGAAGGAATAGATGGAAGGGAAGGGGACGGGAAAAGGAGAGGAAGGAGGAGGAAGGGAGAGGAAGAAGAAGGAATAGATTGAAGGAAGGGACGGAAAAGGAGAGGAAGGGAAGAGGAAGAAGAAGGAATAGATTGAAGGGAAGGGAAGAAGGGGAGAGGAAGAAGAAGGAATAGATTGAAGGGAAGGGGACGGGAAAAGGAGAGGAAGGGAGGGAGGAAGGGAAGAGGAAGAAGAAGGAATAGATTGAAGGGAAGGGGACGGGAAAAGGAGAGGAAGGGAGGGAGGAAGGGAAGAGGAAGAAGAAGGAATAGATTGAAGGGAAGGGGAAGGAAAAGAAGAGGAAGGGAAGAGAGGAAGAAGGAATAGATTGAAGGAAGGACGGAAAAGGAGAGGAAGGGAAGAGGAAGAAGAAGGAATAGATTGAAGGGAAGGGGACGGGAAAAGGAGAGGAAGGGGAGAGGAAGAAGAAGGAATAGATTGAAGGGAAGGGGAAGGAAAAGAAGAGGAAGGGAAGAGAGGGAGAGAGTAAGGTGGGAGGGAAGGGGGGAGGGAAGGAAAGAGAAGATGGAGGAAAAAAAGATAGAAATAAAGAGTAAATGAGAAAAAGGAGAAACTGAAGGCGAGACGAAATAGCAGAAGAGAAGATGATGGAAGAGAAGATGATGGAAGGGAGGAAAGGGAGAGGGAGAGGGAATAAAGAGAAATATAGAGGGATTATTATTATTATTATTATTATTATTATTATTATTATTATTATTAGAGGGATGAGGGATTGGGGACGAAGCGAAATGGCAGCGGTGGAAAAATGGAAGAGAGGAGAGGAAGGGAGGAGGAGAATAAAGGAGGAAGGGAGGGAAGGGGGGAATGGAAAGTGGATGAGAGGGGTGAAAAATGGATGACAGAGGAAATGGGAGAGGGAGAAAGATGGATGGGAGGAAGGGAGAAGAGAGAAAGGAGGAGGAGGAGGAAGAGATTGAAAGATAAAAGAGAGAAGTTCAGTGAAAATGAGAAAGGATTGTGATGAGAGAGAGAGAGAGAGAGAGAGAGAGAGAGAGAGAGAGAGAGAGAGAGAGAGAGAGAGAGAGAGAGAGAGAGAGAGAGAGAGAGAGAGAACTTTGTATGGACATGTGTAGCCATGGTAATGTTTGTCGAGAGAGAGAGAGAGAAACCGATTCTTCCCCCTACACCTACTAGTACTACTACTACTAGTACTACTACTACTACTACTACTACT
>NC_066537.1:4261527-4306527 GCF_024679095.1 Eriocheir sinensis
GTCACTCCCACAGGGCACACCTACACAACTTCTAACACCCTCCACTGAATAAGTACCTGAAGATGGTTTGCATATATTGTAGTACTTATTATCTTGTCACATTAACAGGCTCAGGTCACTACCACAGGGCACACCTACACAACTTCTAACACCCTCCACTGAATAAGTACTTGAAGATCGTCTGCATTTACTCTGGTAGTCATAATTTTTGTCACATTAGCACACTCAAGTAGAACAAATTACCTATGCAACCTCTACTTACCCTCCACAGAATAAACATATGAAGGTTACATCATTATAGAAGTCATCTTGTCACAATAGTACCCTCAGATTACTAGAATGAATACCAACTCATACTTTCACCCTTCCACTGTATAAGCGTATGAAGAAGGTTACATCATTATAGAAGTCATCTTGTCACAATAGTACCCTCAGATTACTATAATGAATACCAACTCATACTCTTTCACCCTTCCACTGTATAAGCGTATGAAGAAGGTTACATCATTATAGAAGTCATCTTGTCACAATAGTACCCTCAGATTACTATAATGAATACCTATGCAACCTCTTCTTACCCTCCGCTGAATAAGCATATAAAGAAGGTTACATTTATTATAGAAGTCATTATCTCTGCAAAAAAGAAAAAGGGGATGTTTGAAGTTCTTGTGGAGTTTTTATCAGTATTTTATTGTTTTTTTCATATTCTAAGTTTTCAATATTCCTGTTTTTTTGTGGAGTTTTCTTTATCATTTTATTGTTGTTGTTTTTTTTTTTCATATTCTAAGTTTTCAATATTCCTGTTTTTTTGTGGTTTTCTTTTTCATTTTATTGTTTTTTCATTTTCTAAGTTTTCAATATTCCTGTTTTTTTGTGGAGTTTTCTTTTTCATTTTATTGTTTTTTTCATATTCTAAGTTTTCAATATTCCTGTTTTTTGTGGAGTTTTCTTTATCATTTTATTGTTTTTTTTCATATTCTAAGTTTTCAATATTCCTGTTTTTTTGTGGAGTTTTCTTTTTCATTTTATTGTTTTTTTCATATTCTAAGTTTTCAATATTCCTGTTTTTTTGTGGTTTTCTTTTTCATTTTATTGTTTTTTTCATATTCTAAGTTTTCAATATTCCTGTTTTTTTGTGGTTTTCTTTTTCATTTTATTGTTTTTTTCATATTCTAAGTTTTCAATATTCCTGATTTTTTGTGGAGTTTATTTTTATCATTTTATTGTTTTTTCATTTTCTAAGTTCTCAATATTCCTGTTTTTTTGTGGTTTTCTTTTTCATTTTATTGTTTTTTTCATATTCTAAGTTTTCAATATTCCTGTTTTTTTGTGGAGTTTTCTTTATCATTTTATTGTTTTTTTCATATTCTAAGTTCTCAATATTCCTGTTTTTTTTGTGGTTTTCTTTATCATTTTATTGTTTTTCATATTCTAAGTTCTCAATATTCCTGTTTTTTTGTGGTTTTCTTTTTCATTTTATTGTTTTTCATACTCTTAAGATATTATTGAGTGTATGGTAGTGTATTTAACCTGTCAGTATCCTTGTTCCCATTCAGTCATTTAGATTACTAGAATGAATATCCACTCACCCCCTTTCACCCTCCACTGAATGGGCACTTTGAGAAGGTTATATTTATTCTTTGTTCTTCCTCAGGGTGGCGAGCGATGCGGTTTACGAGAATGTGGATCTTGAGGAACTGATGCTGCAGCTGCGGGAGGCGGAGAACCTGGAGGAGCAGGGAGACATCCTCCACTACCTGGTGTGTTGGGATGGGCAGGGAGAAAGGGACTTTTTTTTTTTTTTTTTTTTTTACAAAAGTTGACACAAGTGCAACAAAAAGTGTAGAAAAAAGAAAAGAAAAGCCTGCTACTTGTCGCTCCCACAACAGAAGATAGTAAAGGGTACCCAAAAGAGAGATCAATTTTGGGTTGGCGTATGTGATGATGATTAATGTTGTCTTGGGATTTAGATGCTCACTCTTAGGCTAAACCTTTTGAACTCTTTTGCTAAACATTATTTGCAGAAGCAGTTCCATTGTTGGCCTTTCTTTTTCTCTCAGTTTTTCACCCTTGAGCTGCCTCCTTTCCTATTAAAAAGAAGTCCTAGAGCCACCCCTTGTATCTAGCCTATATGAACAAGATATATGTGAGTGTGCATTAACTGGTCATATTGTGTCTGTGTGTATGTGTGTGTGAAAAGTCATAATGTGTGTGCGTGTGTTCCAGGTGGTGCAGTTTGGACTAAACCATGAGACAGGCTCCGTGATCGAGGGCCAGGCTGTGACGGTGAAGGACCTGCTGAAGGACCTGTATGAGCGGGCCTGCCAGATCAAGCACTGGGCTCTCGTTAGGCACACGGCAGGTACGTCAACCACTCACAAGGGGAGGTCAGGTTAGGTTAGGTTAAGTTAAGGAAAGTTAGGGGAGGTTAAGTAAAGTTAAATTAAGGAAAGTTAAGGAAGGTTAGGTTAGGTTAGGAAGTAGGTAGGTTAGGTTAGGTTAAGTTAGATTAGGTAAGGTTAGGTTAGGAAGCAGAACAAACATGAAAACAATGAATTAAAGACATCCACAGGGGGTTATGAAGGTTAGGACAGGGATAAGAAGAGAGTAACATAGTAATCTGAATGAATGTTGAAATTATTAAAAGATTGAATGAGAACAAGGATACTGACAGCTTAAATACACTACTACCATGCACTCAATAATATCTAAGAGTATGAAAAACAATAAAATGAAAAAGAAAACTCCACAAAAAACAGGAATAATGAGAACTTAGAACATGAAAAAATTAAAAAAATCAGATAAAAACTCCACAAGGACCTCAAATCTTACCTTTTTTTTCAGCAGGCTTTTTTTCCTCATTCATTTTTGCCTTTGAGCTGTTGTCTTTACTGTAAAAAAACAACAACAAAAAATGAATACCTTAAATGACCCAACCATGACCTTAATCTCCTCAGGTATGCTCGGGAAGAGAGTGGAGGACCTGGCTAAGGCTGTAACTGACCTCCTAGTGCGACAGAAGCAGGTCACAGTGGGGCTGCCTCCACACAACGAGGTCACCATCACCGCCCCGCTGCCGTCATCCGAGCTGCGCGTCCTCATCCACCAGGCTTACGGGGCGGATGAGTCCACCGCCATGCTGACCCAGGAGCTGCTTGTCTACTTGGCCATGTTCATCCGCACTGAGCCAAGTCTGTTTAATGAGATGCTGCGGCTGCGTGTGGGTCTGATTATACAGGTGAGGAGGAACCCTAAACAGCATCAGATTTGTAGTGAAGGAGCAATTCTTCCTCTTCTTCATTTGTTTTGTATTCTAGTTTCATTTTTGTTATCCTCCTCTTCTTCATTTGTTTTGTATTCTAGTTTCATTTTTGTTATCCTCCTCTTCTTCATTTGTTTTGTATTCTAGTTTCATTTTTGTTATCCTCCTCTTCTTCATTTGTTTTGTATTCTAGTTTCATTTTTGTTATCCTCCTCTTCTTCATTTGCTCCTACTTCTCCTCTTTATCTCTACTTTCTATCTCCATCTTCTTTTTCTTGTTTACTCTTCCTCCTAGTCTCCATTTTCTCCTTCTTCAGTTGCTTCTTCTCCATCTCCTTTTCTTTCTTATCTCTATCTTCTACTCCTTGTCCTTTTTTGTGAGTTTATATCCTAGATTGTCACTTATTTTGCCTTACCTGTCGTTCTTTCATCATCATCATCATCATCATCATCGTTTAACGTCCATTTATTCCCTATGGTGGTTGGATGGGATATGAGCCTCCTCCACTGTTGCCGGTCCATAGCCATTTCTTCCGTGATGTTCAGCCTCCTCATATCTTCCTCCACCACCTTTCTCCATGTCCTCCTTGGCCTTCCTGTTCTTTTCTTTCTCATACATATTTGTCCTAATCATCGCCATTTTGTGTTCCTACTTGCTGAAATGTTTAAGAATATGACCCCATGTCTCTGCTTCAGGTCATGGCGTCCGAGTTGGCCCGGACAATCAAGTGCGCAGCAGACGTGGCCTCGGATCACCTGCTCAACCTGTCCCCCTTTGAGATGAAGAACCTCCTGCACCACATCATGTCCGGCAAGGAGTTCAACATCGGCTCTGGTCAGTTAGTCAGTCTGTTGGTGATGCCGTTGTTGTTCCTGTTCTCATTTCGTTCCTCCTCCTCGTCCTTCTCTTTCTTCTCCTGCATGATGGGATTTAGGTCTTGCTCAGTAAAGGTTTCTCTAATAATCTTTCATGTATTTTGTTAACCAGTCGTATAATATCTCTTTTTGTCAGTCAGTTGATGCTGCTGTTCTCATTCCATTCCTCCTCCTTCTCCTTCTTTCTCCTGCATGATGGGTTGTGGATCTTGCTCAGTAAAGGTTTCTCTAATAATCTTTCATATATTTTACTAACCATTCATATATTACCTCTTTTTATATGCTGGGTGGAGAAAAAAGTCAGTTATCAGCTTTCCTCTTGAACAGGTGTTTTCTCTGACAAGCCCTAATGTTTTGTGAGCTGATGACAGGTTTTGTGCTTCATTCATTCATCCACTAACTTAAACGGTGATGGTGGTGTTGGTGGCCCTCTAACAGTCACATGTATACCTTTACCAATGCTTCTGTACCCTGTGACATGTGTTCATTATGACGGTTTTGGCTGGATGGCTGCTGTTCCCATCATTGCCTGTTTTAGCATTTTCTTCCATTGTCCGCTGAGCTGTGTTGGCTTTTCTGTCTAATGTATTTTCTGCTTTTGCCAGTCTTGCGCAAACGTGAAGGAATCCTAGCCAATGGTAAGGTTGGAATGAGTGACCACTGTCTTTGCATGTAGATGTTATTAATTTTCCACCAGGGATTTATTTATTATTGAACTTCAGACTGTAGAAAAAGGCATATCAACATCGTCACATCACTCACACCGGCTAAATCTAAATAGCTATGCAGACCCTACCAGTGCCATAGTTACAGGGAGCCTTTGGATGTCACTGCCCTCTCAGAAAAAAGTTGACCCTTCCATTTGAATTTGGTAGATATATAATATAGTAAAGCATATCAACATTGTCACATCATTCACACTGGCTAAAACTCTAACTAGCTATGCAGACCCTACCAGTGCCATAGCTACATGGAGCCTTTGGATGTCACAGGCCCCTCTGAGAAAAGTTAACCCTTCCATTTGAAACCGAGAAAAAACATAATTTGGTAGATAATATAATATGGTATGTACTTTGGGCTCACTTTTAGATAACTTTGGGTCCTGTCATGGGTATCCTTTTACACAGACTCCTAGCTGTGCCATTCTGTATATTACCTGTGAGATTGTTGGTTATGTAATGTCTCTCGTTGGTGAAGGTATTGAAACTGCATAGAAGTCATTCCTCACCCTATATTTAAGGTCTAGCATTACCCCCGTCAACCACAAATGTATATAGTGTGAGCTTTTTTTTCTTTTACACTTTCTTTTTGTTGCCCTTGAGCTGCTTTCTGTGCTGTAATTTTTTTTTATATATAGTGTTCATGAGATAACCCTTGTTGTGTGACCCTGCTATCTCTGCAATCCCAAGTGTGTGATTCAGTAGTCTGCCCCTTATCTTGTCTCAGGTTGTAAATATTAAAAGGAAAGAAAGAGATACAAGTGGAGAGACTAGTTAAGCCATTTGCATGTACCTGAAATCTGATGTGTCCTGTCCTCCCCTCAGCTCGCAGCGGGACGTTCTTCATCAGCAGTCGCTCCACCAAGCTGAGCAAGGTGAGGGTGTGCTGTGTGTCCTGGGGTGTGTGAGGCTTGGATGGTGACAGGGCAAAGATGTGGAGTAGGGTATAGAGTGTTGTGTGGGGCTTTAGTATTGTTATGAGAGGCTGGTTGTTGAGTGTGAGTGTGTGTGTGTGTGTGTGTGTGTGTGTGCCTTGTGGGTTGTGTGAGGCTCAGACAGTATCAGGGCAAAGATGTGATATAGGGCATAGGGTAGGGCGAGTGGCTTTAGTATTGTTCCAAGAGGTTGGTTGTCAAGTGTGTGTGAGTGTGTCTGTGTGTGTTTGTGTATGCATGTGTGTGTGTGTGCTCGCAAATCCCCCAAGCAAAACAAAAAAATATTCAACCATTTAAGTTCAGTCATTCATAACTTTAATTTATTGTTTGTTTTCTTTCTAAATTATGCCCAAAAGAATGTTCCCTTAATGACCACCTGCCTGACCCGACTAGAAGGCTTGCAGTCACCCTCACAGAAGACAAAGTAGTTAGCATTCGAGGGTTGAATTGGAGAACAGTGAATGTGGAATGCACCAGTAGCTCCTGTGAAAGAGTGCACCAAGAACTCTATATTCAGTCCTGATGTGAAACTATAATGTCGAAATGCTGATGAAGTACTGGCAGGCATTCTCTTGGTGGACTCCTGGTGATGTGTAGAGAACAGTAGTGGTGTGGCGGTGCAGTGGGTGTTGTGGTGAGGCATTGATGTGGTGGTGCAATGGTGTTAGTCATGAGTTTGGTGTCTGTTTAAGGTCTTGTACATGTGTCTGCTTGTGGATGTGGGGGGGATGCCTTTGATTAGTATGATGTTTCTAGGATAAAGACTGTAGGTTGGGTAGACTCCTCAATTTGCAGGCACCATTCCAGCGAGTATTCATATCAGGACAAGCAACTACTGTGAAGGATTAAGATGAGGCACAGATATGAACCTTGGTCAAAGTAAATGTTTATCAACCTTCATGTGGCTCATCATAACTTTCCAGAGCAGGTTTTCCTAATATGAACACAAACTGGAATAGTTTGCCCAAAATTTTTCTTTTACATGTTTTTTTTTAACTTTATATGAACAGTGTATTTATTGCATATCAGTTGTATTTATTATATTATGGACTATTGGTTCTTGACAATCTGATGTCTTGTGTCGATCCGGGAACGAGCACTGCACCAGCCCTGTCAGGTGTAAGTGGGCCTTTGGGAACAGGGAAAGTTGGGGACTCGTCTGTAGAGGCCGCCCCTTGAGGGAAGTTCCCGCGAGGACACAGCGCATCAGATAGAGATAGATGTATATGATTTATTTTTTTATCATCCATGGTTGTGGGGAGTAACTGTTTGGCTCAGCACTGTAGAAGGCTGTTCCTCATGCCACACTGAAGTTGGGTGCTTTTTAGTGCATTCCAGAACTGACCTTTTCTATGAGCTGCAACTAATGCCTATAGTAGAGCCCCCCTGGAGAGAGTTAGTGGGGGTTGCAGGAACTAATGCTATTTCCAACACTTCTGTCTCCGGCAGGGAGGGTTGCATGCGGAAAAGGTGAGAACAGGCGAGTTTGTATACGGTGTTGGCTTGTCTCACTTTACCTCCCCTCCTCCTCCTCCCGTCCAGGCTCCTCACTCCACCGCCCTCTTCAGACCCCTTGTGATCCCCTCCCACTTGCATCTCTTTTTAATTACAGTTCCACCACACATTGTTTTGACCATGTGGCTGTTCTCTTCATCTTGCTCATGTTGTCTCCCTCACCACTACAGAGCAGTAATGGATGCATGTCTCCCCAAGAAAACTTAAAAACCCAAGAAAATGCATCACTTAAACAGAAAGAATATGACTCGAAAGCAAGATTTAATCAACACAAAGTTTTCATTCGAGTTGATAGTATTTTCCACAAGCATATTCTGCATTTTTTTCTCATATCGGTTTCTTTATGAACAAACTCTGTATCCATCATTGAAACCAAAACATTTTCTACACATGTTTTTATTCCTAATCTGCACTGGTTTCACTTGCATGGATTTTCTAAGTCCTGAACTGGAAACTATAACATTACACTTACACATGATAGGGACTTGTGCTTGCATGCTAGCTTTGAACGCAACCCTCTGAAGCACAACGGCCCCAACCTGTCACTCCCTGAACACTTAGCACTGAGGAACCCGAGGGACAGCGCTCATCACCTCACCCTTCCCCCGATACAGCTCAAAGACTAGCCCACATATAGGGAGCAGGATCTTTTTTTTTTTTTTTTTTTTTTTTTACAACAACAAAGGAGACAGCTCAAGGGCACAAAAAAAGGAAACAATAATAAAAAAGGCCCGCTACTCGTTGGTTTAATAGCAGCTGTACCCTGTATCTTGGCCAGCTTTTAATCTTGCAGTAGAGCTTCGGCATTTCTCTCACACTACAGCTTTCCCTCAGTAGTTGATTGGTTGTTAAGCTGTAGATCCCTATACCCTTTCTTCATTTAAGTATGAGTTGCAAATCTCCCCCAAAACGGTGTAGAAAATCTGGGGTCCAACTGTATTGCTTTTGTGCATGCCTTTGTAGTGCATAATTATTTTTTTCTCTGGTGATGGTTTCATTATTCTTCACATTGTTTTTATTTGTTGTAATCACATTCCTTTCACTGTAGATGGTTTCTGGTGTGCATAGGAACGGAAAACTCCGGGAAAGGTTAGCCATGATGATTATAAAAGTCACACAGGGTGGACACTATTGCCTTATTTGTATTCCATCAGAGATGTGGATCATCAGCTGTTTGTGGCACTACTTGAGTCAGTATTATCAAACACAGGGTAGACAGTTTTGCTTTATTCATATATATTCCATTGGAGGTGCAGGCCGTCAGCTGTTTGTGGTGCTGCTCGAGTCAGTATTACCAACCCTGTACACACCAGATAACCTTCCTGACCTAGTGTATGCCTTCCACTGATCCCTTTAATTGGCTGTGTCCTTGTGTTACCTTGTGGAGCAGAAAAGCACCATCGGCAACTTCCTGGAAACGACAGCTGGCGAGGGGAAGGCTGAGGAGACGGACGACAGACACGGCCAGTGGCTGAGGCGGCGGCGGCTAGACGGTGCTCTCAACCGCGTGCCTCGGAACTTCTACCCACAGATATGGAAGATCCTCGAGAAGGTAGACTCATTCAGGTGTTTGTTGGGGGTTCAAGTGCTGAGTATAAGATGCCATAGAGTTTCAGTGGTTAAATATTGTGTTGAGGCTGATAGTTATTTTGTCTGTAGAGTGTAGGTCATAATGTATTCATCCAATTTTGTCATCTTTTTAGTTAGGCCTATATTGTCTGTAGAGTGTAGGTCATAAGGTATTCATCCAATTTTGTCATCTTTTTAGTTAGGCCTATATTGTCTGTAGAGTGTAGGTCATAAGGTATTCATCCAGTTTTGTCTTTTTCAGTGTAAAGGCATCAACATTGAGGGCAAGGTGATCCCCCAGACCCTGACGCAGGAGGTAAGAACCCCTTGATTGCTGTTGTGTGTAATAGCTACAAATCAGTCATATTCAAGTTCATCCCAAGGCAAATATTTTCATCTCAACACCTACAATGATCAATAATTTAGCTTACGAAACCTCAGTGATTTTATGAGTCAGAATATTGCTCACTCAGTATGCACCACAATCCCGAGCTTCCATTGGAGGTTACATGCTGACTATAATCCTCTCTTGCCTTTGCAGATGACAGCCGGAGAGCTCAAGTTTGCCCTGGAGGTGGAGACTGTGCTCAACACCATCCCTCAGCCAGAGTACCGACAGCTGGTGGTCGAGGTGATGCCCGCTGCACTTCATAATCTCTCTCCTTCTCACGGATTTTGCCTTTTTCCCACTTTGTTGTTTATATGGAAACCTCACTTTTCTTTTAAACTTTGAAGTCGAGGTGATTCACTCTGCACTTCTTAATCTCTCTCCCTCTCTCTGCCTCTGCTTATTTTTCCTACTCTCATTTATATGGAAGGTTTGCTCTTCTTTTTTAATCATTGTAGTCCAGAAGGCAAATATATATTCATAGGGGTTGGCTGACTGGTTACAACATAGGCTTAATGGTGCTGAGGTCTGATGTGTCATTCTTTCGGCAGGCCCTGATGGTGCTATCACTGGTGCGGGAGTATCACAACACAGACTACATCGGGGACATCGTGTCGGCGCAGGACATCGTGCACGTGGCCAACAACATCTTCCTGTCAGACCAGGTGGGTTGAGGAGGGACAGCCAGGCTCTCAATTCAGTGCAAAATGATAAAGACCAACGGAATAAATAGATCATAATACCAGACAGGGCTTCACATCACTTAGTTTGTAATATATAATGGAATTGATGAAAAAAACAAGGCAAATAGAGAGTTGGAAGTAGCAGGATTGAGTGTGCTATGAGGGAGTGCCAGAACAGGGAGAGATGGAGACACTTCTACTGCAGCCACCCCCTGGAGGGAAGAGGGTGTCGGAAATATAGATAGATAATATAGCATATAGACTTAGGTAATTTAGACTTCTCCCAAAGATTAGAGCCCAAACAGCAAAGAAGATAAATTAAAATTGAAGCTAACAGACAAGGTGGAAGGAAGAGGGAGAGGGAGGGAAGAGGGTGTCAGGGATGGAGTTAGACTTAGACTTAGGTAAATTACACTTCTCCCTAAGATTAGGTCCCAAACAGCAAACAAAGTAAATTAAAACTGAAGCTAACAGACAAGGAGGAAACATTGCACTGAAGACATTTTTGTAACCCAACAGAAACAGCAGGATGGTGACGCTACACTGTGCTGTGCCCGAGAGAAGCGAGAGCCAGGCGTTGGGGGAGGGCTGGCTTGTGGGGGTGCAGCGTACATCTGTCAACACTTCTACGACAGCGCACCATCCGGCAGCTACGGCACAATGTCCTACATGATACGCGCCGCCACTGCCACGCTCAACTGCTTCCCACAAGATGGAGAGCTGGACTGTGCCGTCAGCTGAACATTGAGGTAAGTTAAAATGCTCTGTCTCGCCTAAAACTTGCTCTGAAAATGTTTGTAGCATGTCCTGTTTACTTATTTTATAGTATCTTTTTGATTTTCTCACCCTCAGCCTCTTTATAACGTCATTTGGTAAAGGAAATCGTGTTACCGAATATATATCAGTTGTTTGTCTCTTCCCAGGTTGTGTAGGAGAGTGCGAGGTGCAGGAGCGGTGGTTGGAGGAAGGTTTGTGACGAGAGGATGAAGTGTTGTGTTCTCAAGAGTGCAGACAAAGGCATTTAAGTTTTAATATGATGCTCTGCTCCAAGAGTTGTTCATCATATTTTTATTGTTAGGAAGAGACTAGAGGAAAGCAAAAGTCTCTACCTCAATATCCAGTTACTAGAACTCAGTAAAAAAAAGGGTAACATAACCAATTTTTGTTGCTCTATTTAAGGTCATTAAAAATCAAAAGCAGGTTGTGTGTGGAGCAAAGTCTTGTGGAGAGTGAGGCCCGGGTGTGGTGGTGGTGGTGGTGGTGTTCAGTATGCAGAAACTGTTGAATCAAGTCTCTTTAGAGGACACAGTCTTAGCATGTGATAGCACACTTTAAGGAAATATCACTCATCACTTTTTGCATCACTCATCAGGAGTTCCATAATTGTCAGTAACTTTTGCTTAATCTCCACAACTCCTTTAATAGTTTTGCATCACAACACTGCTCCATTTTCAACTTGTTGGGCATATACATAACCTACCTAAGTTTTAGTAGCATAGACACCTTGTTCTACTATGCAAGCTGTGATGTATTTATGACTCTGGCAAAAGACGCCTCTGTCCCTGGGCTGCTGGGTTGCACTGGGATGGCCCAGAGGCCAAGTCATTATTAAGATTGTTGGAGTTGCCGGGAACTCCTACAACGAATGAATCCTGGCGTGTATTACTCTTGCATCGAAAAGTTGATCTAATCAGGAGAGGGCGATACAAACTTTGTTGCTGGGGATCGAACCCGCGACCAGTGAGATGCGGAGTCACCTCTGCCAAAGAGGTGCCCACAACCAGGTGGGATTTGGGTGGCTCTCTGCATTGGGGAGGTCATTGCACTTTCAGCCCCAAAAGACCCCCTAAATAGTCCAGTATGAAACGTTGAATTATAATATATTTTCAAAAATGGGTCCCTTAATAATGAAACCCAAACCTTTTAAATGTATCCCCCATCGTGAGGAAAACAGCGACTCTAGCAACCCTTCAGCACACCTAGTCAGGGGCAGACCACGAGGTGCTCTAAGGATGTAGCCTCAGACGGGAGGTTTAGTTCATACGGTAGTGACGAGTTTGTTGCAGCACCGATGCACAAACAAGGTCGAGTGTCTAGAGGTTTTACAACATGTAGTAAGTGTACCATTCAAGTCATCTCTGTAGATTTTATCACTGTAGGAACTCTAGATAATGTAGCAATAGGTAGTCTGGTTACTCCCCACCATGATCTACTTCACCTTTCATCTTTACTTTGGTGCAATATTCTGTAGGTAGTGTGCACAAGACTGTAGATACATTAGTAGAAGTGTAAGTCATTAACCAATCAGTATTTTATCCACTCATGTATGATATTCGTGGCAGCCCACACCCAAGTTGTGTATTCTTTATTGTCCTGACTGGTGATCTCTGTTAGCTAATATTAGAGCATTAACATTATGTATTTACGACATGTAACACTGTTTGGATAGGAAGGTAATGATCATATGAGAGGGACGTGATAAATGTTCCTTAATATCTACGCAGTGTAAATGTTGGAAAAGATAATTGAAAGCCACTGAACAAAATAGTAGCTAGCTTATTTATTGTTGGCTAGTTGTTATGGCAAACTCTTTTAGACTCACAGATTCTTAGTAGCCAGGCCCATGCGATCCATTGTCCATTGATTCAACCACTGACCGGCCAGACATGAGTGAGAACTTGTGTGTGTGTTTGTGTGTGCGCCACAACAACAACAATGATGTCTCCGGGTAGACTTGTTCGTAGTCATAACATGTAAGCTTCCCCTCACTCTAGTGTTTAAGGTGTTGATCATCACACCAGACAGACTCTTTATCAGTGCTGTGTGTTGTGTTGTGTTGACTCAGCCAGACCTAAACGGAGCTGCCTAGTCTCCTACAGGGAACCCAGAGCTTAGATTCTTCTTGAGGTTAGTACTCATATCAATTACGTGAAGCAGGATAGGTGACCAGATGTACAAGGGTCAGCAGAGATAGCAAGGAATATAGGTCTTTAGAATCCTCTTACTCCTGTGCCTCCTCTCTTTGCCCTTTCACTGTCTATCTTCTTCTAAAGCACAAATATTAGTGTAAACATCTTCCTGAACTTGTATCCTGAGAACACCTTTGCATTCTTTTATTCTCCAAGCTCATATCGTCAAGTGTCATGCCCCCAAGCTTCCTCCTACCTTTAGTTGTGACCATGCCTGCTGTGGGTCAGGGCAGAACAGGACTAGGCTTGTGTCGGTTAAGTTAAGGCACGTTTAAGATAGCTTCAGGTTTTCAAAAAGCCTTCCCTTGTCGAGCATCAAAAGTTTAAGTCTAACTGCTTCTGATGTGATATCCTTCCAGTGTAAGTCTGACCCTGTGATTGCCAGTGCCAGCCAAGTTTTCACTGCTAGTTTCTCTTTGTCTCACTTGGTGCCATACTAGTGTGTTTTGACTTTATTTTAATTAGCGAAGTGAGTGTTTGTTTTTTTAATTTGCCGCAGTAAGTGTTCACCTGCCAGCGTAAATTCACAGTTCTCAAATGATTTTATTTTGAGTAATATATATATAATAGATATATAAATACTTATTATTTATTTAGAGTTCTGAATTATTATTATTACTATATTTTAATCAATAAAAAAAGTTGATTGAAACCTGGATTTATTTACTTCCTTTCATTGAACAAGAAAACAATTAGATAAATAACAGATCTGAATAAAATCTAGAAATTCATTAAGTATACATTCACCACAAAATACATTATTCAGGCAAACACATATTTACACACATACACACACACACATCTACTTGGCCTTGTGTCTGACGCTGGACTGCCATGTGCTGAAGTGGATGAAGAGCAGCGCCGCCGAGAACCTGGCCTGAACCTCCTGCTTGTCCAGGTCGTGCGCCCACTCCACCGACCCCCAGCGAGACGTCTACAACACAAGACCTCATTACAGTCAGTGTCACTGAAATTGGCGCGAGCAGTTTTTTTGCCACACGCCGCGGCATACACGTGAACAAAACAATAGAAAAATTATATTTATGGGGTACTTACTCTACCTCAAGTACTTTGTTGCGTACCCCTTCTTCTTCAGGCAGCTCTGGAGATGTCGGGGAATGGAGAGGGCAAGGTTCTGGAGGAGGTTGGGGGACAGGTTTGCAGATGTCTTGCAGCTCGGCGATAAGATTTGGTATGCTTGAAGTGTTGCGACCCCGTAGGCGGGCTTTCATCAAAGCCCACAGGTTCTCGATGAGGTTAAGATCAGGGCTGTTACCTGGCCAGTCCTTCACGTAGTCCACACCAACAAAGTCCAGCCAACCAAGCACTAACTTGGACCTGTGAGCCGGTGCACCGTCGTGCTGGAATACCTCACTCTGACACGAGTCGAAACAGTCCTTGAGATGATCAGCAAGGAGCTCCAGGTATCTCTCCTGATTCACTGTGACATTTTTGGGTAACACCACTAACTTGCCTATGCCATGGTACTCAAAAGCACCCCAAACCATGACATAGTCAGGGTGCTTGACCGTCCCTTCTGTGTACTTGGGCAGGCAGGGGTCCGTGCTGCGGTGATACCTCACTTTACTTCCACAGTTGCTAGTGACAGTAAACACAACCGACCACAACACAAAAACATCTGCTCACGCTGAAAGCGTGCAGGTGACTAACACTCTCAAACCTCGTGACGCCATCAAGCACCTCTCCCGCCTCCCAACAGTATTCGCACCAATTCTCTTGACGAATTTGAACCAAGGTATAGAGGGTTGGTTTGTTCTGCGCCATTGAAATTGGCGCGACCACTTTTGCGCCAATTTAAATGGCGCTGACTGTAGGGGTGGACCAGAAGGGTATTGAGTGTGTGCATGAGGGGAGGTGAAGGGTGAATAGAGAGACAGTAGTGTGGGAGCAAAATGAATGGGAAGCAAGTTGGTGGGTAGAAGGGATAGTGGTGGCAGCAGTGTGAAAGGGAGGTAAGGTAATGGATAGAGAGGATTAAAATGTGGTGGAAGTGTACATAAGGCAAGGTGGTGGGTAGAGGGGACAGTAAAGTGGGGGGCAAAGTGTATAGAAGGCAATGTTGTGGATAGAAAGGACAGTAGTGTGTGACAGTGGTAAGGAAGCAAGGAGAGATGGATCAGGTAAAGGGAATTGCTAGTAGAGTGTAGGAAAGGTCTTATGTATGTGGGAGTGTATCAATGAAAAGGATCTGTGGAAGAGTGAAAGCTCAGTACAAGGGTGGTATCTTAACAAGGAGACAAAGTTGGGAATGGTGCAGAGTAGAGGGAGCCTTGGTATAAGGGTATCTTGAGGGTTGCCTGAGAAGAGTAGAGTACAAGGTGATGGCATATAACATTAAAAAATATAAATAAGTAAATAAATAAAACCATGGTTGATATTACCTGAAATTCTAGTTCTAATCTGGAAAGATAGACCGCTTTTTCTGGTGTAATCTTGCGCTCTGCTGCAGCAACGGTGAGGATGACTGACTTGAGGGCTTCTACACCGAATAAGAAACCTGGAAGGATTAAGAAAGTCAGTTCTGTCTCACTACCTTGTCAATATGCTTAGAAATGTTCAGTAATTCAGGTATCACAAAATGGATGATAAATATAACACAGAAACCCTCCCTGAGACAGCCTCTGCAGCCTCACCATTGGCCGCCCACACGTTGTAGGAGAGGAGGTACCGCCTGACGGTGTCCCGAGTTGCAGCGGGAATGTCTGCCCCAAAGAGCCCCGGACAAGGCTTGATGTCCACCTCAAACTTCTTGTTGAACCATTCCAGGATGGGGTCCCACTCCTTGGCTTGCAATTTCAGCATGTCTTCTGTGTTCTGCAATATACATGAGACTAAATGAAAGAGTAATTATGTGATGGTAATACATATTAAAATGATTATAAATGGTAATTCTGAATACAAAAAATAACCTTGCACTTTACCCTCAAATATACCATCTGATAAACCAGTGCTGGAAAACTGTTCCTCTTAAAAGATACAGAACAGTTGGGCTTTCTTACAGTACCTCTTCCCTGTAGAGGAGAGTGTCAGTGTCCAGGAACTCCAGTGTCTTGTCAACGGTGTCCCACTTGGTCTCATGGTTAGGGTTGTCGACCACAGTGTAGGAGAGGCCAGTCTGAGATGGGACAATGGGATATTCATGAATTTATGCTCCGTCAACCTTCCACTACAATATATCCTCAACAATTAATCACAGCACCATGTTCCCCTGACATGACTTACCAGGTGCATGAAGCTTGGAATGATCTTGCTTTTTGTGGCTGACCATTCATGTGCCACAGCCAGTGCAAGGCCATAGTTAGGAATCTGTGGAGAGAAGCAGCAATTCTTAATGAGTGAGCCACAGTGAGGTAATGATGAAGGTAGCAATGAGAAAAATAATGACCTATGGAATGACATACAGTAGACTCACACCAGTAACAACTAAATGGTGTCTAAAAAGTACTATTATTATTTGATGGAATCCAAATATTCTTGTCAACTAGGTATCCAACTTACCATCATTCTTTAAAAAATCTAGTGTGATTGTTTTTGGGGGAAAGCCTATTATAAGACCATAGAAAGATAATTATGCTCTATGGTCACAACTGTAACCCACCTGCAGGACGTTCCCTAAAGGAGTCTTCAACTTGCGGTGGTCCAGGTTTACTTCATACGTGCCAGCGTTCCCAGCCACACTCACATTCTTGTAGAAACGGCTCCTTACTGGATGGAGAGAAAAATAAAAACTCAAATACAAACGGTAAGACCAAATTGCATCTATAAATTAAAATAATGATGTTCAAGAGAAATAAAATAAGGCACAAGGGACAGAACAAAATGTCACAATATAAATCTATCATAACTTACTCACTACCAGGCATAAAACAAAGCCTCACAAAATAAATCCATCATATCAAACTCACTACCAGGGTCAAAATAAAGCCTCACAATATATATCCAGCATCACAATTTCATTACTGTGGGTAAAACAAAGCCTCACAATATATCTACAACATAACTCCTTCACTAATAACGTACCTTCAGGGAGGAAGCGCCTGGTCACCTTGAGGGCCGATGCTTGCCTCAGGAGCTGGGGAGCGACGGGCCACCAGAGTCCCCGCATGGTGAGGTCTTGACGCTCACTGTACCAGATGGCAAAGGTAAAGATGCCCTGAGGAGGATGGCCAGGAAAATCATTAGTTATAATAAGCAGTCGTAGAATACTTAATGACGTAAATTAACTTGGGTATTGGGCTCAAGTAACATCTTAAGGTACTTCTACTTTCTGTATATTAATTACTGCAGGGTTAAGAAAGGAGCAGAACAGAGAATGACCTCACTTTGTTGTACTAAAAGTTTCATTAGTAAGGAAGCATATATGAATTTTCTGAGTCAAGACTTATAGCAACAGTTCAGGGTTTTGATAGGCATAGCTGGGCACGATAACAGAAAACCTTATTCTTGATAACCGATAACTGATAATGGAAAACCTTATCGGTGATAACCGATATTCGTTAACTGGAGACACAAATATAGGCGATAACCGATAACCGATAACCGATACCCGATATAAATCCACAATTCCGATAGGCGAAAACGATATTATATTGATATTTCAAATAAAAAATCATAGATGAATTCAAATTTTCATTATCTGTATTTTAGAAAACTTACAAAACCTGAAAACCACGCTTTGACACGTACCTATGGACGATAATACTAGAAACGCCTGAACTGGTGTTGTGTTATTTGGCGTCCCCACCGTCAAAAGCTGATGCTTTTGTTTGCAAACACTGGTCTCTCGTGAACTGCGCATGCTTAGACCAGCAAGCGTAGATCCGTACAGTCTCACAAAGCTTTTTAACCGTAATTAAGAGTTGCTGGAAGGCTGAATCAGATATACTACCAACATCCCCGCTGTTTCTAGAACGACACTCTGTACGAGTTGTATTTATATGTACAGAGTGTCGTTCTAGAAACAGCGAGGATGGCGGTACTGTTTGTCTGATTCAGCCTTCCAGCAACTCTTAATGTGTTAAAAAGCTTTGTGAGACTGTGGAGGGCTACGCTTACTGGTTCACGAGAGACCAGTGTTTGTAAACAAAATCGCCAGCTTTTGACGATGGGACACCAAATAATACAACACCGGGTGCCTTCAATACCATGGCATGCTCACAAACGAATATGGAATATCAAATTTGAGGCAGTGAATAATCATTTTGGGGGCAAAGTTAAATGATTTTTCTCTTTGATATATTGATTTTTGACTCTAACATAAAAATAACCAAGTGTTTTAATGTTGATGATCTAATTATGAAATCTCTTCACCGAAGATATTTCATACTCCGAAGTTTTTTTCACACAACACCGGGCGCCGGGCCACGCAGTAGGGAGGAGACAACGGGGGGTTTTTTTGAGAGGTGGAAAAAAGTAGCGATTATCGCTAGTTTGGTTACAAAAGTAACGAAGATACCGATATATATTTAAATAAGTAGCGGATGGTCGATAACCCGATTTTGTTATCAGCGATAAAGTATCGCGATAACTTATCGCGATAACGCCCAGCTATGTTGATAGGTTATGTTATTAGGTTAAGTTTAGGGTATCTTCAAACACATGATAGCCAGCACCTTATGGTATAAATCAACAAAGAATGACCTCACTTTGTTGTATAGAAAGTCTCATTGGTAAGGAAGCATATATGAATTTTCTGAGTCAAGACCTATAGTAACAGTTCAGGGTTTTGATAGGTTATGTTAGGTTAAGTTTAGGGTATCTTCAAACACATGACAGCCAGCACCTTATGGCATGAATCAACAAAGAATGACCTCACTTTGTTGTATAGAGAGTCTCATTAGTAAGGAAGCTATATGAATTTTCTGAGTCAAGACCTATAGTAACTGTTTGGGGTTTTGTTAGGTTAAGTTTAGGGTATCTTCAAACACATGATAGCCAGCACCTTATGATATAAATCAACAAAGAATGACCTCACTTTGTTGTATAGAAAGTCTCATTGGTAAGGAAGCATATATGAATTTTCTGAGTCAAGACCTATAGTAACAGTTCAGGGTTTTGATAGGTTATGTTAGGTTAAGTTTAGGGCAGTGATTCCCAACCGGTGTGCCGCGGCACCAAGGGGTGCCGTGAGATCTTTTGAGGGTGCCGCCAAAATTCAGGGGAAAAAATTGCATTAACTTCACTCTCTCTGCTTCTGCTGCTGCTGCACAATTTAGCGATCGAATTTTCAACTTAGCTACTTTTCACTGAATTTGTATAATAATTTGTACTTATGGAAAATTACAATCCAGGAGAACAATACTAATTATATGATTTTGCTGTGTAATAATTGTACGGACACTGGAGAGAACAGCTTGGCGGGAGAGTGGGAGGGAGGGGAGTGAGGGTTGTAGACTGACGCGTATGACACACGTACAGGGCAGGGCGCACAGCGAGTCGCCACTGGCCAGAGCCCAGAATGTCTCAGTACTGATTGGTGACGCAAAGGAAGCAGAAGGTATGACATATCCTCCTCCCTCAGCTCGTTAGCAATACATACCTGGTATGTACTTGATGTACTTGAAAACATTGTGCAACTACTGTAAAACTTGTCACAATTACATATTTGTATTATAATACCATTTTTTGTAATAGCAGGATCAGTGTAAAGAAAATTTTCATATCTATGTATAAGGTGTTGTTACATCGATGCAAAATGTCGAAATGAAAAAAATATATATAATAAAAAAACAACGGAGATTTTAAATATGTATTTCCTTATAAGGGTGCCGGGAAGTTTTGAAAGGCTTGCCAAGGGTGCCGCAAACTAGAAAAGGTTGGGAACCACTGGTTTAGGGTATCTTCAAACACATGACAGCCAGCACCTTATGGCATGAATCAACAAAGAATAACCTCACTTTGTTGTATAGAGAGTCTCATTAGTAAGGAAGCTATATGAATTTTCTGAGTCAAGACCTATAGTAACTGTTTGGGGTTTTGTTAGGTTAAGTTTAGGGTATCTTCAAACACATGATAGCCAGCACCTCATGGTATAAATCAACAAAGAATGACCTCACTTTATTGTATAGCAAGTCTCATTAGTAAGGAAACATATATGAATTTTCTGAGTAAAGACCTATAGTAACAGTTCAGGGTTTTGATTGGTTATGTTAGGTTAAGTTTAGGGTATCTTCAAACACATGACAGCCAGCACCTTATGGCATGAATCACGAAAGAATGACCTCACTTTGTTGTATAGAAAGTCCCATTAGTAAGGAAGCATATATGAATTTTCTGAGTCAAGACCTACAATAACAATTTGGGGATTTGGTCGGTTATGTAAGGTTAAGTTTAGGGGATCTTCAAACACATGATAGCCAGCACCTTATGGTATAAATCAACAGAGAATGACCTCACTTTGTTGTATAGAAAGTCTCATTAGTCACTCCTGGTAAGACACTCCCTCACTCGCTACCTACTAAGACACCGGCTAATACAATGTCCCTATAACCCTCTACCTGTCACTGCCACTTATCTCACGAGCTTTACATATAAACTACACACGCTTATCAATTACTATACAAAATATCAACCTCCCTAGCAGTGATCCGTGTTAATTATTAGATATTTACCGTCACGAGGGAGCACGCGGGCCGCCTCTTGGGTTGCCGCCGCCTTTGTTTACATTCCGCCGCTCCCGTCCCCGCACCGAGACTGTTTCGAGGCAGGTGTTGGATTCGGGACGGTTTTTTCCCTTTTTTTGTATATTTATCACAAATTAGTCTAGTTTTGGTGCTTGGAAGGGGTTGTTGTGTTATGAATGTATTGCCAGAAGGTTTTTTTTATAGAGTTATGTATTGCTAGAGAGTTCTATCTGGGCTACTTCTGTATTGCTGTATTATATTTATTGCTTGTGTATTTTATTGCGTCTGTATTTCTGTATAATATATATTTTTCTCTACCCTATTTTGCCAGCTTGTTCTTGTTCTTGTTCTTCTTTTTCCTATAGACCATATGTTGTTCTCGGTCCTTCATATCACGTGTTATAAGTATTTTCAATCAATCACTCATACATGGCGGCCGATCCAAGCTGCTATCTCTGAACCAGCTAGTTTTTATATACCTACTGTGACCCGTACGTGACCTTTTGGCAGGGGTCCCTCGGGGCTGACCCAGACATATGACCTCAGCAAATCAGGTCACGAGGGAGAGGATGCAAGTGGACGCGGAGGGCAGCAGCTGGAGGTGAGTTAAAGGTCTGAGTGTAAACATTCGCTCGGTTGGACATTTAAACATTAAGAGCCATTCAGGTCCTTGTGTCTGCCTCCTTGATCTCTTCACAGCTAGCTACTATATATTTACTATAATATAGCACTCGTCCCCTGCCATTGTACCTGTTTTTTCCAGCAAAGGAGACGGCTCAGGGGGAACAAAAAGAGTAGCTACAGAAAAAAAGACCGCTATATATATACTCACCGCTCACATAATAGACAAAAGTAGAGTGGCCAAAAGAGGTCAGTTTCGGGAGGAGAGGTGTCTTGATCCATATGGTGCTTGCTACGAATACATCAATAGCTGTACAGTCACACTATTATAGCAGAGGATTCGAAAGGGGGCGGTGGAAATATCTTGGGGGGGGAGGGGGCGTACGGAGGGGGAGGTTGGCATATTAGGAGCAATTTATAACTTTTCTTTTACCAATATCTGAATGACAAAACCTAAGGCCAAGGTAAAGGAACTCGTATATGCCTCATTGATCATAAAAATTGAAATAGGAAATATCAACGAGAACATGACTATATTTTGTTACGCAGAACTCATCGCTGGAGTAGGTAGGAAGACACCTACCGAACGGGCGCAAGCCACTCCCGGTGAGGTATATATGGGAGGTGAGAAGGGAGCTGAAGCCCTCCAAAGACCCTTCCCATGTCCTCACTAACCGTTTCCCTATTGTCTCACCAACACCGGAGAGTAGTTCAACATGCTCTCTAAAGACAGATCCTCTCTTTATCCACACCACACTACATTCACACAACATATACACCTTTTCCCAAAATTAAAATTTCAAAATGGCGCACCTACACCAACCCTCGGAGTCCCCGCCTGGGGGGGGTGACCACAAATTCCCCCAGGGAGGACTCCCCTTCTGGCTGCCGACCCGAGAGGTGTCTTGATAACTCCTCGAACCTCTTTCTTCTCAATTTCTGCAACATTCGCGGTCTTCGCTCTAATTTCCATTCTGTGGAACATCATCTCTCCTCCTCTAAACCTCACCTTCTCTTCCTTACCGAAACACAGGTTTCTGAGGCTACTGACAGCAATCTCTACTCTGTTCCCTCCTACTATCTCTATCCTAAATTTCAATCCAAAGCTGGATGTTGCGCCTACGTGCGCAACAACATCACTTGCTCTCGTGCCCACGACCTTGACTCTTCTGAATTTTCCACCATCTGGCTAAGACTTCATTGTCATTCTATTACTAAATACATCTGTGCTGTTTATCTCTCACCTAACTCTACCAACTATGTAAAATTCTTTGACTATTTGAATTCTAAAGTGGAGCACATCTTGACCCACTCTCCCTTCGCTGAAATCTCCATCCTAGGAGATTTCAATGTTCACCACCAGCTTTGGCTTTCATCCTCATTCACTGACCATCCTGGTGAACAAGCCTACAACTTTGCTATCCTCAACGACCTAGAGCAGTTGGTCCAGCACCCTACACGTATTCCTGACCGTCTTGGAGACCGGCCCAACATTCTAGACCTCTTCCTTACCTCAAACCCTTCTGCTTATTCTGTCAAACTGTTCTCTCCGTTGGGCTCCTCCGATCACAATCTTATTTCTGCATCCTGTCCTATCGCTCCTGTACACCCTCTGGACCCACCGAAGAGGCGATGCTTCTGGAATTTTGCTTCAGCTCGGTGGGACGACCTGAGGATGTACCTTTCCGATTTCCCGTGGAATGATTATTGCTTCCAGGATAGAGACCCCTCTGTGTGTGCTCAGCGCATCACAGAGGTGATTGTCTCTGGAATGGAGGCATACATTCCTCGTTCTTTCTCTACTCCTCACGCTAAAAAGCCTTGGTTTAATCACGCTTGTTCTCGTGCTGTCAATGATAGAGAGGTAGCTCACAAAAGGTACCAGAGCCTTCAAGCTAATGCTAATTATGAACTTTACATTTCTGCCCGAAATCGTGCCAGATCTATTCTCCGACTTACCAAAAATTCTTTCATTAATAGAAAATGCCAAAACCTTGCTTTCTCTAACTCTTCCCGTGACTTCTGGCATCTAGCCAAAAACATCTCCTCCAACTTCACTTCTTCATCTTTCCCTCCACTCCTCAGTCCTGACGGCAACACTGCCGTCTCATCTATCTCTAAGGCTGAACTCTTCTCTCAAACTTTTTCTAAAAACTCCACTCTGGACGATTCTGGGCATATTCCTCCTACTCATCCCCCCTCTGACTCCTTTATGCCTGTTATAAAGATTCTTCAAAATGATGTTCTCTATGCCTTCTCTGGCCTCAATCCTCAGAAGGCTTATGGACCTGATGGAGTGCCTCCTATTGTCCTTAAAAACTGTGCCTCCGTGCTGTCACCCTGCCTGGTCAAACTCTTTCGCCTCTGCCTGTCAACATCTACCTTTCCTTCTTGCTGGAAGTATGCCTTAATTCATACAGCCTGTGCCCAAGAAGGGTGACCGCTCCAATCCCTCAAACTACCGTCCTATAGCTTTACTTTCTTGTCTATCTAAAGCTTTTGAATCAATCCTTAACCGGAAGATTCAAAAGCACCTTTCCACTTCTGACCTTCTATCTGATCGCTAGTAGGGGTTCCGCAAGTGGCGTTCTACTGGTGATCTCCTAGCCTTCTTAACTGACTCTTGGTCATCCTCTCTTAGCCGTTTCGGTGAAACTTTTGCTATTGCGCTGGACATATCAAAAGCTTTTGATAGGGTCTGGCACAAATCTTTGCTTTCCAAACTACCCTCCTACGGTTTCTATCCTTCTCTCTGTACCTTTATCTCCAGTTTCCTTTCTGACTGTTCTATTTCTGCCGTGGTAGACGGTCACTGTTCTTCCCCTAAATCTATTAACAGTGGTGTCCCACAGGGTTCTGTCCTATCTCCCACTCTTTTTCTGTTGTTCATTGATGATCTTCTTTCCAAAACGAACTGTCCTATCCATTCCTACGCCGATGATTCCACTCTGCATTACTCAACTTCTTTTAATAGAAGACCCACCCTTCAGGAACTTAACGACTCAAGGCTGGAGGCTGCAGAACGCTTAGCCTCAGACCTTACTATTATTTCCGATTGGGGCAAGAAGAACCTGGTGTCCTTCAACGCCTCAAAAACACAGTTTCTCCACCTATCCACTCGACACAATCTTCCAAACAACTATCCCCTATTCTTTGACAACACCCAGCTATCACCTTCCTCAACACTAAACATCCTCGGTCTATCCTTAACTCAAAATCTCAACTGGAAACTTCATATCTCATCTCTTACTAAATCAGCTTCCTCGAGGCTGGGCGTTCTGTACTGTCTCCGCCAGTTCTTCTCCCCTGCACAGTTGCTGTCCATATACAGGAGCCTTGTCCGCCCTCGTATGGAGTATGCATCTCATGTGTGTGGGGGCTCCACTCACATAGCTCTTCTGGACATAGTGGAGGCTAAGGCTCTTCGTCTCATCAGCTCTCCTCCTCATACTGATAGTCTTCTACCTCTTACATTCCGCCGCAATGTTGCCTCTCTTTCTATCTTCTATCGATATTTCCACGCTGACTGCTCTTCTGAACTTGATAACTGCATGCCTCCCCCCCTCCCGCGGCCCCGCTGCACTCGACTTTCTACTCATGCTCATCCCTATACTGTCCAAACCCCTTATGCAAGAGTTAACCAGCATCTTCACTCTTTCATCCCTCACGCTGGTAAACTCTGGAACAATCTTCCTTCATCTGTATTTCCTCCTGCCTACGACTTGAACTCTTTCAAGAGGAGGGTATCAGGACACCTCTCCTCCCGTATTTGATTTTGCTTTCGGCCACCTCTTTTGTTTCTTTTTTAGGAGCAGCGAGTAGCGGGCTTTTTTATTATTGTTTTCTTTTTTTGTGTGCCCTTGAGCTGCCTCCTTTGTTGTAAAAAAAAAAAAAAAATCTGGGAGCCGAAGGGGGGGGCATCCTGGAGAAGTTTGGGAACCACTGCCACAGTAACCTATGTGCCCCCCTACTTAGCTGTCCCCCGCCCCCAGGTGCATGCCCCCCCTTTGACATACCTTGCTACACACCTCTGGACAGTCCGACCTTATCCTCTGATATTTAGGAGCAAGATTCGTGCCTGTGTATTGACATTATTGATTACACACACACACACACACACACACACACACACACACACACACACACACACACACACAGAGAGGGATAAATAAGTTAAGGCATTCCAATAAGACCAAAAAATAAGAATTCGACACTTTTTACTTGCGTGTTTAGAATCAGAGAAGGAAAAAAAAGACAAATAGGAGGAAAAGACAGACTGCGCGTGTATAAACATTCTCCAAAACTTGGTCCGAAGTGTTTGCATATGTTTTGACGTGTGTGTGTGTGTGTGTGTGTGTGTGTGTGTGTGTGTTATTGATATTCCCGTACATAGTTTGCCTCCACGAATTCTAATAGTCTAATTATTTATATTTGTATGGTGAAACTGAAATTTTTTGTACCAATAAGACAGTTTTCCCTTTTCTCACCTTTCTCTTGTGACTTCATTAATTCATATCCGTAACTTCCCTTCCCGTGTGTGTGTGTGTGTGTGTGTTCAGGGGCGGGGATCACGGGCGGTCAGGGTCAGGGGCGGCGCCGAAGGGTTATAATTAGTCTCCTTCAGGGGTGGGGAGGCTCCGGCGGGGTGGTGTGGGTAGCTGACGTCCTGTTGAAGTATGCTCTTGGGCGTGGGCAGCGGGATCTGAAAGGAAGGGCGGAGGCTTGGGTTATATTCTCAGCACACACATTTTAAGGCTTTCGTAGGGGTGGTGGGCATTTCCAGGGGTAGTTTTGTGACCCTTGTGGTAGTTTCACCCTTCTTCTGTTACCCATGAACGTATACAAAAAAAAAAAAGGCTAAGTAACGTTTTAAATAAGAGTTCTGTGGGTTATAGTTATCGTAAGTTATCATAATTTATCATTTTGCATGCGTCTACTACTACTACTACTACTACTACTACTACTTCCTCCTTCTCTGTCCTTCCCTTCCTTGTTTCCTTCCTTCCTTCTATCTCATCATTCCTTCCTTCCTCTCTATCCATCATTCCTTCTTCCTCATCCATCACTCCCTCATTTCTTTCCATTCATCCTTCCTTCCTACCCTCCTTCCCTCCCTTCCCTCCTATCCATCATTCCTTCTTTCTCATCTAACGCTCCTTCATTTCTTTCCATTCATCCTTCATTCCCATCCCTCCTTCCCTTCCCTCCTTCCTTCCTTCCCTCACTCACCATCTCCACGGCCCCGGACACAAGGAATAGGTCGGGGGCTGCGTGTGTGCGTTGTTCGGTCAGGTCAGGGGCGTAGCGGTGGGCGGAGAAGGCGTCTATGGTATTATTCCCCACCACGCCCGTCGATGATTGCTCCAACGCCCTGACCTGAGCCGTGCGAACGTGATATGGGAAGTTCCGATTGGCGGCGCTGGGGCGGGTCAGAATCTACAGAAGGCGAAGGAGAAGGAGAAGAAGGAGAAGGAGAAGGGGGTTGAAAAGTTTTATTATGTTATAGAAAGAAAGATACGGACTAACATAATCGATATACATGTTTAATTAATGCTGCGTCATGATAACAAATGCAAGAGGGGACGGAATGAAAAGGAGTATGAAGGGGAAACTGAGTAGAGGAAGGAGGAAGGAATAATGCGTTAACGAAGGGATAAGGAAGCAATTGCGGTAGTTATGCATGGCCGAAAAGGAGGAGGAGAAGGAGGAGGACCCACCAGGAAAAAGACATGTCCAAGAAGCGTAATGGCCAAATCGACGCCGTTGACCACCTTCTCTCTGACCCACTTGTCGATCACGTGGTTATTGATGATGATGACCACAGGGCCCGCCAGGAACCTTCGTAGGGGATGCCCGGAGGAGGAGAGGGCGAGGGAGAGGGTGTGAGATGCGGGAGAGGAAGGGGAAGGGGAGGGAGGGGAGACACGCTGGTTAGGTAAGGGCAGGGAAGGGGAGGGAAGGGAGATAAAACAGTATGACAAGGGGAGAATATAGAAGATAAGGGAGGTAAGGCGTCACGTATCTTAATCTAATGAGAGACAAGGGGAGGAGGGGAGACATATCGCTGGTTAGGTAAGGGCAGGGAAGGGGAGGGAAGGGAGATAAAACAGTATGACAAGAGGGAGAATAATTTTAATCTAATGAGAGACAAAGGGGAGGATGCTGTGAGGCTGTAACATAACATAAAGGAACAATACGCCGAAGGGAATCGAAGAGGGTCTGGTTATGTTATAAGCCCATAAGAGGAGGACGTTGAGGCTTTGAGATAAGAGAAAATGGACCCAGGGGAAGGAGAGAGAGGCTGGTTAAGCAGAAGAGAAGCGGAGAGGGTCTGATTAGGTTGTCTTAAAGAAGGAACATATAACTTAGGGCTCACCACAGGGAGTAGAAGGTGAAGAAAGGCCCATAAAAGCCGTTCTTCTCGGGGTAGTGTTTGACGGTGAAGAAGCAGGAATAGAGGAACATGACCCACGCTAGCATCCTCAGAGCCACCAGCCCGTATCCCGCCGGCGACTCGTACAGGTACAGGACCTCACCGGGGTCAAACACCTGAAGGGGAATGAAAGAAGGAAGGAAGGAATGGGAGACAGAAGGATATAGGAAAGAAAGAAAGAGGGAAGGAAGGAATAGAGAAGGAAAAGAAAGGAAGACAGAAGGAAAAGAAAGAAAGGATCGAAGAGAGAAGAAAAAGATAAAGATAAGGAAAAGAAAGAGGGAAAAGAAGAAAGGAAGAGAGAAGGAAAGAAAGAAAAGAAAGGAAAAGTTATAGGAAGAAGAGAGAAAGAGAGAAGTGAAAAGAAAGAAAGAGAAGGAAAAGAAAGTAAGAAAGAAAAGGATGATAGGTTAGTGAATTAATAATATGATAGCCTAATTAATCAACCAGTGATGTCACGCTTGATTAGGAAGAAAGAGAGGCTCATTTACGAGGTACACATTTGAACAGAGTATGGTATTAGGATCCACTGAGCTACAAGTGACCCCAGTGCCCATCTCCGTCACATAGTAGACTAACCAAAGATGTATACTTGGTTAGGAAGAAAGATTTTAATAGAGCATAGCAATGGTGAGGTTGGGGGCATACGCTAAGCTACGAGTAACCCCAGTGCCCATCTCCGTCACATAGTAGACTAACCAAAGATGTATACTTGGTTAGGAAGAAAGATTTTAATAGAGCATAGCAATGGTGAGGTTGGGGGCATACGCTAAGCTACGAGTAACCCCAGTGCTCATCTCCGTCACACTAGGTTAAAAACAAGGAGTGAAAACGATATGGGGCGAGGAGGAGGAGGGGGGAGGTGGCACACATGCATTCGATAGGGTGTGGCACGGTGGGCTGGGAGCTAACATACATTCTGCTCGTAGATGAAGAGGCCGAGACAGGTGACGATATAGATGCACATGAAGGCGGTGAGTCGAATGGCGGAGTTCTGTCTGAGCCGCCCGCGTGTGATGTTGAACCCCTTGGCGGCCAGCAACAGCAGCAGCACCATCACCACCGTGCTTCCCGTATGCAGCACCCGCCCTGGAGCGAGTTCGGAATAAAGAAAAGGATGAAGTATAAGAGAAACAGAACAATGCATTGAGGAGAGAACTCAGAGAAGAAAGGGAGCGTTAGAGTTTGAAAGAAAAAAAGAAAGGTCGATTATATAAATAACTTAGGCAATAACAGGGATAATTTTGTTTATTAATAGCTTAATGGAGCCTTCCCCTTCCCTACCCTTCCCCTCATCTTCCCTTCCCTTCCCTTCCCTTCCCATAACACGATAGACAAGCCATTTTAACCTAACCTTCCCTTACCTTCCCCTTCCCTACCCTTCCCCTCATCTTCCCTTCCCTTCCCTTCCCTTCCCATAACACGATAGACAAGCCATTTTAACCTAACCTTCCCTTACCTTCCTTCCTTCCCATAACACGATAGACAAACCATTTTAACCTAACCTTCCTTACCTTCCCTTCCTTCCTTCCCTTCCTTCCTTCCCATAACACGATAGACAAACCCATTTAACCTTCCCTTCCCTTCCCATCATGTTCCCTTCCCTTCCCTTCCCTTCCCATAACACGATAGACAAGCCATTTTAACCTAACCTTCCCTTACCTTCCCCTTCCCTACCCTTCCCTTCCCTTCCCATAACACGATAGACAAGCCATTTTAACCTTCTTTTCCTTACCTTCCCTACCCTTCCCTTCCCTTCCCATAACACGATAGACAAACCATTTTAACATAACCTTCCCTTACCTTCCCCTTCCTTCCCTTCCTTCCTTCCCATAACACGATAGACAAACCATTTTAACCTAACCTTCCTTACCTTCCCTTCCCTACCTTCCTTCCTTCCCATAACACGATAGACAAGCCATTTTAACCTTACCTTCCCTTACCTTCCCCTTCCCTACCCTTCCCTTCCCTTCCCATAACACGATAGACAAACCATTTTAACCTAACCTTCCCTTACCTTCCCCTTACCTACCCTTCCTTCCTTCCCATAACACGATAGACAAACATTTTAACCATTTAACCTTCCCTTACCTTCCCCTTCCCTACCCTTCCCTTCCCTTCCCATAACACGAAAGACAAACCATTTTAACCTAACCTTCCCTTACCTTCCCCTTCCCTACCTTCCCTCATCTTCCTTCCTTCCTTCCTTCCCATAACACGATAGACAAACCATTTTAACCTAACCTTCCCTTACCTTCCCCTTCCCTACCCTTCCCTTCCCTTCCCATAACACGATAGACAAACCATTTTAACCTAACCTTCCCTTACCTTCCCCTTCCCTACCCTTCCCATCCCATACCATAACACGATATACAAACCATTTTAACTAACCTTCCTTACCTTCCCTTCCCTACCCTTCCCGTCCCTTCCCATAACACGATAGACAAACCATTTTAACATAACCTTCCCTTACCTTCCCCTTCCCTACCCTTCCCTTCCCTTCCCATAACACGATAGACAAACCATTTTAACATAACCTTCCCTTACCTTCCCCTTCCCTACCCTTCCCTTCCCTTCCCATAACACGATAGACAAACCATTTTAACATAACCTTCCCTTACCTTCCCCTTACCTACCCTTCCCTTCCCTTCCCATAACACGATAGACAAACCATTTTAACCTAACCTTCCCTTACCTTCCCCTTCCCTACCCTTCCCTTCCCTTCCCATAACACGATAGACAAACCATTTTAACATAACCTTCCCTTACCTTCCCCTTCCCTACCCTTCCCTTCCCTTCCCATAACACGATAGACAAACCATTTTAACCTAACCTTCCCTTACCTTCCCCTTCCCTACCCTTCCCTTCCCTTCCCATAACACGATAGACAAGCCGTTTAAACCTAACCTTCCCTACCCTTCCCCTCATCTTCCCTTCCCTTCCCTTCCCATCCCATAACACGATCTACAAACCATTTTAACCTAACCTTCCCTTACCTTCCCCTTACCTACCCTTCCCTTCCCTTCCCATAACACGATAGACAAGCCATTTTAACCTAACCTTCCTTACCTTCCCTTCCCTACCCTTCCCTTCCCTTCCCATAACACGATAGACAAACCATTTTAACCTAACCTTCCCTTACCTTCCCCTTCCCTACCCTTCCCTTCCCTTCCCATAACACGATAGACAAACCATTTTAACCTAACCTTCCCTTACCTTCCCCTTACCTACCCTTCCTTCCTTCCATAACACGATAGATGTTTATTTTAACCTTACCTTCCTTACCTTCCCTTCCTACCCTTCCTTCCTTCCCATAACACGATAGACAAGCCATTTTAACCTAACCTTCCCTTACCTTCCCCTTCCCTACCCTTCCCTTCCCTTCCCATAACACGATAGACAAGCCATTTTAACCTAACCTTCCCTTACCTTCCCCTTACCTACCCTTCCCTTCCCTTCCCATAACACGATAGACAAACCATTTTAACCTAACCTTCCCTTACCTTCCCCTTACCTACCCTTCCCTTCCCTTCCCATAACACAATAGACAAACCATTTTAACATAACCTTCCTTTACCTTCCCTTCTTTTTACCTTCCCTTCTTTTCCCCTTCCCTTCCCTTTTCTTCCGTTCCCATAACACGATAGAAAAGCCATTTCAACCTTACCTTCCCTTCCCTTCCCTTCTTTTCCCCTTCCCTTCCCTTTCCTTCCCTTCCCTTCCCTTTCCCTCCCTTCCCTTCCCTTCCCTTACTTTCCCTTCCCATAATACAAGATAGACCAGGCACCCTATCCTAACATTCCCTTCCCTTCCCTTCCTCTCCCTTCCCCTTCCATCCCCTTCCCCTCCCATCTCCTTCCTATACCTGTCCTTACCTTCCCAAACCAGCTACTCAATCCTAACCTTTCCCTTCTTTTCCTTCCCTTCCCCTCCCTTCCTTTCCCTTCCTTCCCTTCCCTTCCCTTCACAAACCAGCTACTCAATCCTAACCTTTCCCTTCCTTCCCTACCCTTCCCTTCCCTTCCCAAATCAGCTACTCAGTCCAAACCTTTCCCTTCCCCTCCCCCCCTTCCCTTCCCTTCCCCTTCCCGTCCCTCACCCACGAGTCTGCTGAAGGGGAAGCCGACGCCGTTGAAGCCGTAGTTAGCGTAGTGCAGCGTGAGGAAGGTGAGGGCGAACACCTGCGTTATCACAGCCGCCAGGTAGAGGTTGTAGGTCGTGTGTAGTAGCTCGCGTTTCTTGAGTTCGGCTGAGAGATGGGATGAATTTTGGGTCAGGGGTCAGGGGTCATATTCTTAAACATATCGACACCCAGACATATATTTCGTAGGAGTTTCGGGAGCGGAGGACGAGAACGAGATGGGAAAACCAGGAAAAAAAGAAGGAAAGGAAGAGAGAGGGAAAATAAAGGAAGAAAGAAAAGAGAGGAAAAGAAAGAGAAAGGAAGGAAGAGAGAAGGAAAAGAAAGGAAGAAAGACGGAGGAGAAAAAGAAAGAAAGAAAATAAAGGAAAAGAATAAGAAAGGAAAGAAAAGAAAGGAAGAAAGAGGGAAGGAAAAGAAGGAAAGAAAGAATGATAGCTTAGTGGAATAATTATATGATAGCCTAGAAGATTAAACACTGAAGTACACTTGATTGTTCTTACGTTTAAGAAGAGATAAGGAAAAGAAGAATGGAATTAAGAAGAGGTGAAGCGAACGATACAGGACAGGTAGACGAACTAATCAAGGGGAAACTAAGTTGAAAAAGTCACCTCACCTGTCTGACTTACCTGAGGAGAGGAGGGAAAGGAACATGACGCCAAGCTGAAGCACCAGAGCCGATAAATCTGTTCTCAGGATATCTACAGAGAAGAGAAAGAAGGAAGGATGCGTTAGAGTTTGAAAAGAAAACACGAAAACAATATACCATAACAGAACTACGTATGTTTAATGGACGGAATAAAGAAAATGGATAAATTACGAGAAAAAATAACAAGATAAATAACCCAGTAAGGAAAGAAGGAAGGAAGCGTTAGAGTTTGAAAGGAAGAAAAACGAAGAAAAATAATATCACAACAGAACTACGAATGTGTTTGATGGATTGATTAAGCCTTGAAGTATTAAAGAAAAAGATGAATTAAAAGAGAAGGAGGGAAAAAACGTTAAGTTTTGAAAGGAAGAAAAGCGAAGAAAAATAATATAACAACAGAACTACGAATGTGTTTGATGGATTGATTAAGCGTTGAAGTATTTAAGAAAAAAATGAATTAAAAGAGAAGGAGAGAAAATTAAGCAAGCGTTAGAATTTGAAAGGAAGAAAAGCGAAGAAAAATAATATAACAACAGAACTACGAATGTGTTTGATGGATTGATTAAGCGTTGAAGTATTAAAGAAAAAGATAAATTAAAAGAGAAGGAGAGAAAATTAACCAAGCGTTAGAATTTGAATGAAAAAAAAATGGAAGAAAATACTATCACAAGAGAACTACGAATGTGTTTGATGGATTGATTAAGCCTTGAAGTATTAAAGAAAAAAATAATTAAAAGAGAAAAAAAAACAATAAGGAGGGAAAATTAAGCAAGCGTTAGAATTTGAATGAAAAAATAAATGAAAAAAAAAAATCACAACAGAACTACACGTATATTTGAAGGACTGATTAAGTGATGAAGTAATGAAATATAAAAAAATAAATAAATAAATAACAAGAAAAAAAACAATGTAATAACGCAATACACTACGTTATAACCAAAACATCGTATAAAACAACTAGTGGAATGCGTGAGAATTGGATATAAATATTTGAGTGTGTGTGTGTGGGGGGGGGGGGGGGTATTGTGTGTGTGTGAGTGTGTGTGTGTGTTGGTCGCTAAATACTTACAGAACTCGTCAGCTGAGAAGTGTTTGTACCAGTAGGAGTATCCGTTGGTCATGGTCAGCCTGTAACTCAGCTCCAGACCCTGAGATAGATAGATAGATAGATAGATAGATAGATAGATAGATAGATAGATAGATGGATAGATAGGTAGGGAGTAGTTGTAGTATTATAGCTCCTTATCTTTTGTTTCTGTTTCCATTTTATTATCATCCTTTCCCTTCCTCCTGTCATTCCTTTGTAGATAGACAGATAGATACATAGATAGATAGATAGATAGATAGATAGAGAGATAGGTAGGGAGTAAGTTTAGCACTGTCTCCATATCTTCTGCATCATTTCCTTTTAATATCATCCTTTCCCTTCCTCCTGTCATTCCTTTATAGATAGATAAATAGACAGATAGATAGATAGATATATAGGTAGATAGATAGATAGATAAATAGGTATAGTGTGAGCCTCTTATCTATCTTTTTCTTTTTAATATCATCTCTTCTCTTCGTCTTGTCAGTCATTTATATATAGATAGATAGATAGATAGATAGATAGATAGATAAAGTGTAAATCGTTTTCATAATAGCCCTCGATCTCTCTCCTCCTGTATCGTTTTCTCTCCTTTCCTCTCCTCCTTTTCCTTCGTCCTGTCCTTTCTTCATATATAGACAGAAAGTATATAGTTTTAACAGTAACCTTAATTCCATCTCCCATATTGTCTTTTCCTTTCCTTTCCTCCTTTCCCTTCAATCCATGTCTCGCCTTTCCTGTCCTGTTTATTCCTGCTTTTTTCTGTCCTGCTCCTCTCCACTCTTCCACTCCTCTCTCCACTCTTCCATTCCTCCCATTCCTCTCCCCACTCTCCCCTCTCCACTCTTCCATTCGCCTTCCATACCTGCGTGCTCTCACAGTTGCTGGCCGCGATGAACCACCACCGCTCCCTTGCGCTGGTGAAGTGGTTCTTGCCGTGGCAGACGTAGCGGGAGAGATCGCCGGCCTGGTTCTCGACGCGGCAGTCCGCTAGGAAGGAGGGCCGCGTCAGGTTGATCCGCTGGTTGTTGTTTGGGAGGAGGGCGGCCTCGCGTTCCTCGCAGGTCTGCCAAAAATGGGGGAGGGCGACGTGGTTGGGCGGGGATGGACAACTGAAATGCGAGCTAAATATCGAGTATTGAGTGGGGCGTTATCGTAGGGTTTACAGCTACATAACTTTTCCTCATGCACCCCTACCGCCCCGGCTCACCTTCGTGCTGCCGTAGACCGCTGGCCACTGGTCCGGGGCGTCGTAGTACAGCAAGAGGCGCTGCGTGGCGAACCGCATGTCGTACTCCACCTCGAAGGAGAAGGCGCCGTCATGCGAGAGGAAGCAGAACCGCGCCAGATATGCCCACCGCTGCAGGGGGAGAGGAGGGTTAGTGCTGGGCGGGCCGGCGAGGCATACAGGAAGGGCGTCTTCAGTATGTGTTAAGCAAGGGCACGGTGGGGACAGACGCGGCGGGGTGCCCACCTCAGAGGTCTTGAGGAAGCCCTCCACGTACTTGGCGTGCGCAGGGGCCGCCACCAGTGTCAGGGTAGCCCACGCCCACACCCACGCCCCACGAGGCCAGAAGACGCCCCGCACCGAGCCGCGCGTGGAAGGAGCCTCCTGCCGTGAAGTGTCCTTGTCTGTCTTGGTGTGCCAGAGGCGGCGGCGACCCCGCCTTCCAATGGGGCACGGAGCCATCCTTGCATGGGGGACGCGGGCGGGGCGGGCCGGGGCATGTGGAGCCCCGCGCACCCAGGGGGTCGGGCAGACCCCCTGCGATGCACCCTCGGACAGGACGCGGCAGGTGTAACGCGTATCGATCACGGAGGGCTCGCACCTGCTGGCCACATGCGTCAGGCGGCCGTGTGGGGACGCGCCTCGCAGCCTTGCGCCCTCGCCGAACACAAAGTCACAGGGGGGCGAGGCTCTGCGGGGCCGTGGGCTCACTGGGCTGTGTGTGCCACCATCCCAGGCAGCATACCTACGAGTGGAAGGGGGGGACAGACGCCACCAGGGGGACCGGGGGGGCGGGGTACTCACGGGGCACTCTGGACTCACGACTCACGACGCACACTGCCCAGCGTGACTCGCGGCGCAGCACTGGCTGTGACCAGCAGGCACCACCACCACCACGCCATTAACGAATCGATGGAGCGAGGGCTGCTGCCTCACGCCACTGGTGACTGGAAGCGATGCACAACACCCTTAACTGACACGTGCCGAAGCGATACCTCACACCAGACACACACACACACACACACACACACACACACACAGGTATGCATGTTCTATAACGCACACGGGAATCTCAATACAGCAATAAATCATGCATGGAGTAAATACCGATCATGTTTGCAGGTTTCGCTGTATGACGCATGTTGATGACGACGATGAAGGTGATGGGACCACTTCGATGACTCACCCCTCATCAAGGAGTGCACGGTAAAGATGACAGTATTTCTGTCGTTTGTTTTATTATTACTATTACTATTATTATTATTATTATTACTATTATTATTATTATTATTATTACAAATGTATGCTCCTGCATCTCCCTTTTTTGTATTTCTCTGCAACAATAAACTTCAGTCAGTCGATCAGTGTGTGATGGACGAGCCCTCCCTGCTGCACACTCTACCTCATATCCATATTATAAGACCCTTTCGCTTCTCACATTTATTTCTAAAGGTCAAAGAGGGGGTCATTCGGGTTCTAATGAGTTCGGGGGTCAATCGGGTTCTAATGAGTTCGGGGGTCATTCGGGTTCTAATGAGTTCGGGGGTCAATCGGGTTCTAATGAGTTCGGGGGTCAATCGGGTTCTAATGAGTTCGGGGGTCATTCGGGTTCTAATGAGTTCGGGGGTCAATCGGGTTCTAATGAGTTCGGGGGTCATTCGGGTTCTAATGAGTTCGGGGGTCATTCGGGTTCTAATGAGTTCGGGGGTCAATCGGGTTCTAATGAGTTCGGGGGTCAATCGGGTTCTAATGAGTTCGGGGTTCAATCGTGTTCTAATTAGTTCAGGGGTCAATCGGTTCTAATGAGTTCGGGGGTCATTCGGGTTCTAATGAGTTCGGGGGTCAATCGGGTTCTAATGAGTTCGGGGGTCAATCGGGTTCTAATGAGTTCGGGGGTCAATCGGGTTCTAATGAGTTCGGGGGTCATTCGGGTTCTAATGAGTTCGGGGGTCAATCGGGTTCTAATGAGTTCGGGGGTCATTCGGGTTCTAATGAGTTCGGGGGTCAATCGGGTTCTAATAAGTGTTTCTTCGGGTTCATGGTACAGAGGAAGGGTCAAACTACCACCAGGGTCATATAAAACTATTGTTGGAAGTGCCCACAACTCCTACGAAAGTCTTGTCAAATATGTATATTTTGACAACGAAATGTCTTGTAATACGACCCATAGATATCCCTCTTATTAACTTTGTAATCTTCTCTTTAATTATCTCAGCTGTTCCTCATTTATCTCTACCTCATAATTAAAAATTCCTGTTTTTTTTTTTTTTTTCTCTGTAGCAACTAATATGTCTTCACCTCACTGATAACTTTTCCTCAGTTCTCCTCCTTGTTAATCCTTCTCATTCTCATTCACTTCACAATTGTTCCATATTTATACATTTATTTATATATGTAAAAAAATATCCTTTTTCTATGCCATTTATGAGAGTTTAGCGGATTTCCGGCCAGCTTTAGCACCACTTATAGCGGATTCTCCTCAAAGCTATCTGGCAACACTGGAGACCCGGCAACCCTGCTCAGTATCCTTTCAACCCCCGTGCGAGGTGGATGTACGCTCCCCAGGGTGACGTTCCCCAGCCCCGTGTTACCCCAGGCGAGGGAGTGAGAGGCATGACCCTGGGGGAGTGAGAGTGCCAGGGGTCAGGGTGCCACCAGCAGGACGCAGCAGGTGAGCAGGAAGGGTCACGGGGGAGAGAGGGTCATTTAAGTAGGTTGTGGTGGTTGTCTGTCTGTCATTTTCTTCCTCTCTTCTTCCTCTTTATTCTCCTCTTCCTCTCTCTTGTTTCTCTTTATTTTCCTCTTCCTCTTTATTCTCCTCTTCCTCTCTCTTCTTCCTCTTTATTTTCCTCTTCCTCCTGTCTTCTTCGTTCTTCTATTTTTTTCCTTCTCTCTCTCTCTCTCTCTCTCTCTCTCTCTCTCTCTCTCTCTCTCTCTCTCTCTCTCTCTCTCTCTCTCTCTCTCCTCTTTCTCTCTTCTCTTTTTCCTCTTCTCTCTCTCTCTCTCTCTCTCTCTCTCTCTCTCTCTCTCTCTCTCTCTCTCTCTCTCTCTCCTCTTTTCCCTCTCTTCCCTCTTCCTCCTCTCTCTCTCTCTCTCTCTCTCTCTCTCTCTCTCTCTCTCTCTCTCTCTCTCTCTCTCTCTCTCTCCTCCTTATTTCCCTCTCTCCTCTTTCGTTTTCCTCTTTTCCTAATCTTTTTTTCCTCTTCATTCCTTCTCTTTTCTTCCTCTTTTTCCTCTTTAAATCCCATGAAATCAAAGAAAAATAAGGTTGTGTTTACGATCTCTCTCTCTCTCTCTCTCTCTCTCTCTCTCTCTCTCTCTCTCTCTCTCTCTCTCTCTCGTTTTTAACTACTCGTGTATGTAAGAAAGGTGCATCAAGGGACAATTATTCTTACGGACAGGTGGAAATAAGATAAAAAACGCCTTGAAATGAAGAAATAAGAGTTTGTTTACATATCTTCTCGACTTCCTCCTCCTCCTCCATCTCGTCCTCTCTCCTTCGTTCTTATGCATTCGTATGTGGATGAAGGATGTGTCAAAGGCTTATTCTTCTTCTGGACACGTGGAAATAAGATAAAAACAGTAGATAAAGGAAGAAATAAGGATGATTCAAGTATTTTTAGGGCAAGGGAAGAGGAGGAGGAGGAAGGGACAGGATCGAGGGGCGGGGTCAAGCTTACCCTACCCAGCCTCCCTTCCCTTCCCATCCCCCTTCTGCCCCTTCACCTTTCTCTGTGTGTGTGTGTCTATTTATAAAGGTACTGCTCAGCCCTTCCTTGTGTGTGTGTGTGGAGGGAGAGAGAGAGGGGAAGGAAGAAGGGAGAGTAAGGATGGAAGGGCATGGAGGAGAGGAGAATGAGAGAGAGAGAAGGAGGGAATATGGAAGTGCTTGAGGGAGTAAGGAAGAAGTGAAGTGGAGGAGAGAGGGAGAGAATGTAAGTGCTTGAGGGAGTAAGGAAGGAGAGAGAGAGAGAGAGAGAGAGAGAGAATGTGTAATTGCTTCAGGGAGTAAGGGAGGAGGATGAGGATGAGAGAGAGCGGAAGGAAGGGTTTTAATAGAAAAGGAGATGGTAAAGATTAAGCAATATGCATAGGCTGTCTCTACGCATGGCCTTGGCGCTCATTTCCATCACATCTGCACTAAATTTCAACATGGTAACATTGTGTGGTGAATCAGAATTGTGTCCTTGGTCGTGATTGTTTAGGCTTGTGTGTGTGAGTCGTGCAGCAATGCATAACACTTCGGCCTTCCTTCGTTCTATTGTTTTATACCTCATATGTTGTCTTAAATTCCCCCTGTGGTCATAAGTAAGGAGTTCAGTATTCCTTGTGGCTCTGGGCAGCTTGGTAGTGGGTTAGGGAGAGGTGGTGTGATAGGTCCCATTACTAGCAGGATTATAGAGAAAGTAACTCCGAGGACAACATGAGTTCTAAGGATGAAAATAAGACTTGCAGAAGAAAAGAAGAAAGATAAAAAGATAGGCAGCGAAAGAATGGGAGGAGAGATAAAAGTTTCCATTGTGCAATTTGGGAAAAAAGTAACTTCGAAGACAATGATGAGTTCTGAGGAAGAAAAAGAAGAAAGAAAGAAGAAAAAGATATAGGCAGTGAAAGGAAGGGAGGAAGGATAACAGGTTCCACTATACGATTAGAGAAAAAGGAACTCCAATGACAAGAAAGAAGAAGAAAAGAAAAGTTAAAAGGTTCCATTATGTGATTTGAGGAAAGTTAACACCAGTGACTGGGGGAATAAAGAAGGAAAAAGAGGGAAAGGAAGGAAAAAAGAGAAAGAAAAGCTAAAATGACAGGCAGTGAGAGGAAGGAAAATAAAGTTAGAAAGCATGACACTGATAGCAAAGAAGAAAAGTAGAGAGTGTGGGTGGTAGAATGTAAGAAAAAAAAGATGAAAGAAGCTTAAGAATAGACAGGCGGTGAGAGGAAGGAAAAAATGATCGAAAGCCTGACAGTGAGAGCAAAGAAATATGAAGTGTGGGTGACAGAAAGAAAGATGGAAAGCTATAGAAAGACAGGCACAGGAAGGAAAAAAATGAAAAATGAAAAAACAACAACAGAGCACTGGATAGAAAAAAAAATATATACACAAGAAATGATGGCAAAAAATAAACTACTGAAAACATACATGCCTATTGATGGAAAAGAAAAGCCTTTAAAAGAGTAGATGCAAGTGTAACAAGAATGAAAATAAAAAGAAACAGACACCACTGGAGAGGATGAAAATAGATACAAAGAATGATATAAAAAAAAATGAAAGAAAAATGAAAATATTAATAGAACAAAACAAAAAACTATACAAAAAGACAGACTGATGCAACAAGGACAAAAGCAAGCAAGCAAGAAAGAAAGAATGAAGCAACACACACCACTGGATAAGCTAAAAATACACTACCAAAAATAATGTCAAAAACTATAGCGAAAACCCATATTGACGTCAGTACCTACATGGTCGAGCTGTGATTTATTCCCTCAGTGTTCGGCCCAGTTGCAGCTCAGCGATCACAAGGCTACAGTGCACCACCACCCACTCGCCGCATGACTAGCTATGACTGGTTTGCCTGTTGCTGTCGTTGATTGAGGCTTATTGTCCCTTATCGGTGGTGTGGTATTATGATTTCTCTCACTCCGTCACCTGTTAGAAATATACTCGCTTACACACCTTTGATTCGACAGCTGTTTCTGGTACAAGGTTTCCTCAGGCTGTTAGTTTTGTCTGTTCCTGGTGTTGATTGAGGCTTATTGTCCCTTATCGCTGGCGTGTTATGCTTTCTCTCCGTCACCTGGCAGAAATGTATACTCACTCGTTAACACCTGGTTCTCCCATCTTCATTTCGACAGGTATTTCTACTACAAGGTATATTACATTTCACCTGTACTATATTTTCTATCGTGTGGGGATGTTACAGCAGGAGAGAGATAGGGGGAAGGATGGGGAGAGGAGAGAGAGAAGGGAAGGGGAGAGCGAGGGACTATAGAAACAAAAGGAAGGTTATCGTTAATCTTTTATTAGTTTTGTTTATTCCTGGTGTTGACTGAGGCTCGTTGACCCCTATTGGTGGTGTGATATTATGATTTCTCTCTCTCCGTCACCCATTAGAAATATAGTCATTGTTTACTTGTCTTTGTTTCTACACCTGTTTCTTATGCAAGCTTTCCTCAGGCTGTTGTTTGTTTGCTGTGCTCTTTCACCATTAGTAAGCACCTAGTTGCCCTCCTCTTCTTGTGTCATAGATATTGTGTTTTCCTATTCCTTCACCTCTTGGAAATACCTGTTTGTAATGTCTTCAGCCTGTCATTATATAGGTTTGTTTGTTGTTCTCTATCACCACTAGTAAGCACCCAGTTTTCCTCCTTTTCTTGTGCCATAGATATTGTGTGTTCATATTTCTTCACCTCTTGGAAACACCTGTTTGTCGCCTCTTCAGTCTGTCATTATATATAGTTTTGTGTGCTGCGTTTTCCATCATAAGTAAACACCCAGGCATTGTTCTCTTCTTATGCCCTTGTTATTGTTCTTCCTAGTCACTCTCTCATTCTGTATCTCTCGTGACCTTCTCCCACCTTATGTCAACACCCAGTCATAGTCCTCTTCCTGCGGCATTGTTGTTGTTTCTTGTATTTCCTCACTCTATCACTCTATATATCTCCCATGACTTCCTCTCCCGTCCTGAGCTTCTTAAGAGGGGAAGGAAGAGGATAGGTATAGGAAGGAAGGAATGGAGTGAAGGAGAGGAGAATGAGAGAAAGATGAAGGAATATGGAAGTGCTTTAGGGAGGAAGGAAGAAGTGAAGAGGAGGAGGAGAGAGGGAGAGAATGTAAGTGCTTGAGGGAGTAAGCAAGGAAGGAGAGAGAGCGAGAGAGGGGGAGAGAATGGAAGAGTAAGTCTCCATCCAGTCATCTCTGTTCTGGCACTCTCTTCAATACCTTTCCTCTCTCTCTCATCTCTCCTTGCTATGTGGTTGAGCTGATATCATTTTTTCTATTCCCATCATTCCTTCGTTGCATAGGGTACTCAATTCCTTTACCAGCTAGTTATCTCCGCCCCTTAACAACCCTGACCCCGTTTCCCTTAATTTTAGAGCAACCCTAACCCAATTTTCTTTCAGTGCCTCTTCCATTAAACCATTGTTCCTCTCTCCATTAACATCCCCTAACTTAAAGCAAAATCCTAACTCTTATTTATTTGTCTCAAGAATAAGTTTTAATTTTAAGGCAACCAACCCCCCCCCTAAGGTAAAGTTGGGGGCATATGGTATCGCTACACGGGGTCTTGGTTCTCATCTCTGTCAACCTTTGAGCTCTTTTCCTTCCTTGCTAGGCTGTTGAGTTTATTAGTTTTGTTGGAGAAGAGAGGAGATTTGATGAGGCAGGAGTTTGTATGTGCGTGTGTGTGTGTGTGTGTGTGTGTGTGTGTGTGTGTGTCAGTTCCCAGCGCCGGTGATAACACTATAGGCAGTTGCGTGGATTATCTCAAATTATCAGGACACGGCAGATAACAGCATATACTATTTCCCACCTGGATGTGATACCCTCTTTGTTCTGCCTCTTTCACAACACTGGTCTCGACACCCAAAGCAGGAAATTGATATTAGTATTAGTAAGAGATGGAGCATTTAGAGAGGAAGGGTGTAGATACTATAAGCCACCTATCCAGCAACCCGCAAGCATCTGAGACCCTGAGAAAAAGAAAATGGAAGTGGAAGCAGTAAGAGATGTAGAAAGCGGATGAGATAACATAGAAGATCGTTTGAGTAGAGGGACATTAAGTTAGGTATCCAGCAGCCCCCAAGCACCTGAGACCCTGAGAAAAAGAAAATGGAAGTGGAAGCAGTAAGAGATGTAGAAAGCGGATGAGATAACATAGAAGATTATTGACATAGAGGGACATTAGCTTATCAAGAAAGGAGAATGATATGAAGAAACAATTGAGTGCTGGCTTCATCCATAGTTGTTGTTGATGGAAGAAATAGAAGTCTATCAGAATTACATACATAGCAAAAGAATATATTAGAGTGACATAGAGAATAGTACCATATAGATATAGTATGAATATAGTATGACAGAATTAGGCACTGCATTTTAACCTGAAGTGTCTGTAAGTATTTAAGTATGTATGTATATTATTATGCCAGAACGGAATACATAGCAGAAGAATATATCACATTACTTGCAGCAGCCATAATAGGAGAAGGGGAGAAAAAAGAAGTCTGCAAACAGTAAAAAGAAAGCAACAACAACAACTAGAACCAGAGAGAGAGAGAGTAAATTAGATCACTTGTGTTAGTCATAATCATTAAAAGGAAGAAATAAAATCCACCTGGAGTGTAAACATTGTTATTCCTGTGCCTGCTTGAGCCATGATAGGCGAGGAGGGGAATGTCGCTGCGTCGGGAAGTTTGATAATTGGGGTAATGATGATAAGTGCGCTGTGGCTTTTCCTTGGTGACTCATAATTAAGAGCTGGCCTTATCTCAAGCGTATATGAGTGAGTAAGTGCGAGTGTGTGTGTGCGTGTGTTATCATTGGGGACAGGGGGTGTAAGCATAGTGTAATCTTGCCTCACCATGTTGTAGCAGTATGGTGATGAAAAATTCTTAGGGTTGTATCATTAAACATTTTGCCGCCCAAGATCACATATTTGACAAAGCTTTCGTAGGAGTTTGGGGCGTTTCCAGGGGTAGTTTAATGACCTTGGTGGTAGTTAAACCCTTCCTCTGTACCATGAACCTACAAAAACACTCATAAAAATGTATCTAACCCAGTATTTTGCCTTTAGAAATGTCATAATCTTAACCATTTTGCCGCCCAAGATCACATATTTGACAAAGCTTTCGTAGGAGTTTGGGGCGTTTCCAGGGGTAGTTTAATGACCCTGGTGGTAGTTAAACCCTTCCTCTGTACCATGAACCTACAAAAACACTCATAAAAATGTATCTAACCCAGTACTTTGCCTTTAGAAATGTCATAATCTTAACCATTTTGCCGCCCAAGATCACATATTTGACAAAGCTTTCCTAGGAGTTTGGGGCATTTCCAGGGGTAGTTTAATGACCCTGGTGGTGGTGTGACCCTCCCTCTGTACCATGAACTTACAAATTCACTCATAAAAATGCATCTAACCCAGTATTTTGCCCTAGAAATTCCATATTCTTCACCATTTTGCTGCCCAAGATCACATATTTGACAAAACTTTCGTAGGAGTTTGGGGCATTTCCAGGGGTAGTTTAGTGACCCTGGTGGTAGTGTGACCCTCCCTCTGTACCATGAGCCTACAAATTCACTCATAAAAATGCATCTAACCCAGTATTTTGCCCTAGAAATTCCATATTCTTCACCATTTTGCCGCCCAAAATCACATAGTTGACAAGGCTTTTGTAGGAGTTGTGGGCATTTCCAGGGATAGTTTAATGACTCTGGTGGTAGTCTGACCCTTCCTTTGTACCATGGACCTACAGAAACACTCATGAGAACACATCCAACCCAGTATTTTGCCTTTTGAAATGTCATAATCTTAACCATTTTGCTGCCCAAGATCACATATCTGACAAGGATTTCGTAGGAGTTGTGGGCATTTCCAGGGCTAGTTTAATGACCCTGGTGGTAGTTAAACCCTTCCTCTGTACCATGAACCTACAAAAACACTCATAAAAATGTATCTAACCCAGTATTTTGCCTTTAGAAATGTCATAATCTTAACCATTTTGCCGCCCAAGATCACATATTTGACAAGGCTTTCATAATAGGAGTTGTGGGCATTTCCAGGGATAGTTTAATGACCCTGGTGGTAGTGTGACCCTTTCTCTGTGTCATGAACCTACAAAAACACTCATAAAAATGCATCCAACCCAGTATTTTGCCTTTAGAAATGTCATACTCTTAACCATTCTGCCGCCCAAGATCACATAGTTGACAAGGCTTTCGTAAGAGTTGTGGGCATTTCCAGGGGTAGTTTAATGACCCTGGTGGTAGTTTGACCCTCCCTCTGTGCCATGAACCTACAAAAAACACTCACTAGGACCTGACTGATCTACTATTTGGATTTTGGAAATTGTTGATGTGAGGGGCGGAAGGATCTTTGAATGAGATCCTTTGTTTGATGAGGTTAACATAGAGTAGGAAGAGAATTATGTTGATTTGTGCTTAGTTGAGATTTTGTATGATTTAGTGTTGAGAAATTACTGGTGTGTGTGTGTGTGTGTGTGTGTGTGTCATGGGGTGGAGGTATGATGCAGTCTGTGTCAGGATGTGGATAATTTTTTTGTCATC
>NC_066537.1:4314027-4346527 GCF_024679095.1 Eriocheir sinensis
TCTCTCATTCACTTATTTTTATCCTCTCTCTCTCTCTCTCTCTCTCTCTCTCTCTCTCTCTCTCTCTCTCTCTCTCTCTCTCTCTCTCTCTCTCTCTCTCTCTCTCTCTCTCTCTCTCTCTCGCTCCGCATGGAGGTGGGGGGTCACCTATACCTGCATTTAATTAGTCCAAACACCACACCTGTATATAATAAATTGCACCTCACTCCTCCTCTTCTTCCTCCTCCTCCAGTTCCTTCATTCCTCAACTCTTATCTCACTCCCCCTCCTCTCTCTCTCTCTCTCTCTCTCTCTCTCTCTCTCTCTCTCTCTCTCTCTCTCTCTCTCTCTCTCTCTCTCTCTCTCTCTCTCTCTCTCTCTCTCTCTCTCTCTCTCTCTCTCTCTCTCTCTCTCTCTCTCTCTCTCTCTCTCTCTCTCTCTCTCTCTCTCTCTCTCTCTCTCTCTCTCTCTCTCTCTCTCTCTCTCTCTCTCTCTCTCTCTCTCTCTCTCTCTCTCTCTCTCTCTCCTCTTTATCTTTTACTTACTGTTTCAAATGGTTCTTCTTTTCCTTCTTTTCGTGGGATATTGTTTTCTTTCCTTTTTCTTTCATGTTTAAAAGGTTATGGATCTGTGTGTGTGTGTGTGTGTGTATGAAGAGAGAGAATTGGTATCATGCATCATCACTTGCCCTTCTGATTCATACACACACACACACACACACACACACACACACACACACTTATATATAGCACGCATGTCATCATAATATTTCGGGGTGTAAGGAATGCATTATAAAGTCTACCATGAATAAGAACAAAGGAATCAAATACTTAGAACTGGTCTATCTGAAACGTGACCTCCCATATATAAGTGTTTCTTTTATGTATGGTTAAGTAAGTTAGTATTTGTGTATGTGTGTGTGTTTGTGCACATACACACACTTACACACACACACACAAACTTGCATCCTATACTATTGACCCCTATGTGTTTTTTTCTAGGGGTTAGTTTACACACACACACACACACACACACACACACACACACACACACACACACAGACACACATACATACACATATACAAAAATATAAAAAACATCTCAACCTCATATTCTGTTTTTCTTTTGTTTGTTTTAATTGTCCTTGTGATGTCTTCCTTCCTGTAATAACAATAAAAAAAAATATACTTATCCAGAGTCATGCACACACACACACACACACACACACACAGCGCACCCCCATACACCCACACCAGGCTCACCCTCACTCAATCACAGCTCATACCCCTCACTCACTCACTCACTCACCCACACACACACACACTTGACACCCCGAGACAAACAGCTCATGCTTGACAGGACTGGTGGTGGCCTGACCGACTCCACATTGACAGCTCACAACTTTATTGACACCTGACGCACCTTGCAACTTGATACTCTCCCTACCTTACACTACGGGCCAGTTTCACAGTTCCCCGTGATGGGTTAGTAAGCTCCCAAACCAATACCAAAGTCTTCGAAATTTCCTTGTACGTATAGTGTCTGGTGTTTATATTTAAATCCACAAATCTGATGAAACTATACAGGGAAAGTCTTGTGTATTTAGTGTGACTTTGAAGACCTCACCATTTTTGGATTGAACGGGATTCTGTGGTTTGGTTCGGGCTGTTACGAAGACACTGTGTTGGACTGTGAAATTGGCTCTATATCTGTCACTATATCTTCAGGTCTACTACATGACACCACCACCACTTTTAGTCACTAGATGGGCAGCAATCATGGTGTCACTGTATAAACCAAGCACCACAGTATCCAAGCAAGCAAGGGAACGGTATAGACTGTAGGTGAATGACGCACGGGAATGGATATACACGGTTGGGCTTCCACATTCGCGACGTTTATTGTATCCGATTTTATTTAGATTTAGATTTTTGTCCTTATTATTATTTTGAACATATGATTTTAGAGGATGTGTAACGCTATCCGTCACTGTAATGTCATCTGTTGTAGAAATAAAGTGTCCAAAAGAGAGGTGCTGTATAATCTAGTGTATTGAGTTAAGGGTATGTTATCAAGGCCATATAAGCAAGTAAAAAGAAGGGAGAGAGGGACAGAGAGGGAAGAAAGAAACTTGCAATATTGAAAGAAACGTTAAAAAAAATCTACCTCATAATAACATCCTTTAAAATCACACACACAAAAAAAACATATCTAGAGTAACACTTCATAAACTTAATTCAACAATATCCTGTATAAAAAAAAAAAGGTCAACCAGAGAGAGAGCAATAAGCAACTCATAACCTCACTCAGCCAGAATTCCAGTATGACTCTCCACACACACACACCCACTCCCTTGACTCACCTTCCTGTGACTCACCCTCGCCTGCAGACCCCAGCACCATGGCGAGTCAGGAGTGGTCGGACTCGGAGTCGGTGGGGAGCAGCGTGGCGGCCCCCTCGGAAGTCTCCACCGTGCCGGACAAGTTTGGTTTCCTTGGGGGCGCGCAGTACACCGATGAAAGGTACAGGTGTGTGTGTGAATGTGCTATTAACCTGTCCGCTGCGATTGGCATGGATTTGGCCTTCACTGGTAGCCTGGTAACATACACTCCCAGGTCTTTCTCTGCCTCTGTGGTGGATAGTGGAGTGTTTCCCATGTGGTATTGGTGTGCTGGATATCCCTTCACTGGTAGTCTGGTAACATACACTCCCAGGTCTTTCTCTGCCTCTGTGGTGGCTAGTGGAGTGTTTCCCATGTGGTATTGGTGTGCTGGATATCCCCTCCCAAGGTGCAGGACTTTACATTTTTCTTCATTGAATTGTAGCAGCCACTTTTTGCTCCATTCCTGTAGCTTGGTGATGTCTTCTTGTAGGAAATCCACAGTCAAGGGGCTAACCAGGTTTTCAGGGGTGATTTTCCTGCTCCAGGTGCAGAACTCATGTAAATCTATCACTGGGATCACAAAACAGTCCATGAAAATCCCACCAGGAACTTCTGCAAAAGGCTTTTTAAACAGTTGAAGAAAAGAAAATGTTTGAGAAAGTGTAGGGAGAGGAAGAGAGGAATGTCACATAGGGAAGGAGTTAGAGTCTTCCATGTACTAGTGTCTTTATTTGTGTTGACAGTAATAATGATGTTAGATATATGTTTTATTGAGGAAGATATGTATTAGGTGGGAGGGGGTGATAGGCTCCCATACCTAGCCTTGCCTGTCAAAATCTGTGTGTGTGTGTGTGTGTGTGTGTGTGTGTTGGTAAGGGGATGTGTCAGGCTGCAGGACAGGATATGGAGGTGTAGCAAGAGCATTTTGGAGGATGTGAAGGATGAGTAACGAAAGGTAGTGTCGAGTGTTTGGCGGGATTGTCCAGAAGGATACTGAATGCGTGCGTGTGTGTGTGTGTGTGTGTGTGCGTCATTGCCGGAAAGGCCAAACAACATCTACGGCTCAAGGGGAAGGTCGCAGGATATGGTATACTCTGACTAGGCTAAAATTATGGGTTGGTTCGGCAGGAAAGTGTTCAGTTCTCGTAGGTCCAATATTTTGTAGGGTGTGTTTGGTAAGATTCAGTGTCTTTATAGATCCAGGACTTAAGTGTGTGTTAGTTTGGCTCTTATATTCTTTTTCTCTCTTTGTTTATTGTCCTTGAGCTGTTTCCTGTACCCTGAAAATTAATAAAAAACAAATGAAGTGGTAAGGCTCAAGGTTCTCCTAGTTGCTCCACCGTTCCGAGATTTCAGAGTGTGTTAGTTAGGTGGTTGTGTTTTGTTGTTTCGTTAGTTTTTTTTTTTTTTTTTGATTGGAGACAGTTAAGGCCTACTCACTGCTCCTAAAAAGAATCCAAAGAGGTGGCCGAAAGATAGGTCGGTTAGTTAGTTGTTTGATTGGTTAGTTAGTTAGTTGGTTGATTGGTTGGTAAAAAAAAAGTTAGTTAATTGGTAGAGTGAAGAGTGTATGAGGGAGGGTGTGTGAGCATTGAAGCGAGAGAGTTGGAAGTAACAGGATTGAATGTGCAGAGAGGGAGTGCCAGAACAGGGAGAGATGGAGACACTTCTGCCGCGGCCAACCCCTGGAGGGACGTTCATGTGAGGAAGCAGGACGTCAGAGATATAGATAGATAGATAGAATAGAGTGTGTTCGTTACTTGCCTGGTAGTTAATTAGTTCAAGAATGTATCAGTTTGGAAGATATGTCCATAGTCTAAAAACAACACATATGAATACTATTAGAATGATCAAGAACTTAGATTTATGTGGTAGAAAAACAAATATGGATGCTTGTACTGTTTTGGGAGTGATTGAGAACATATAAGTGTTTAGCATTGGTCGGTAAAGGCTGAAAACACGTTGATAGCGCGACAGTTAACCAGAGGAAGTGAACCCTGCCGTGCGCTGTTATCTATCTTTGCCCTTGAGCTGTAAAAGGATAGATGAATACCGAGGAACCAAAACAAACACTGAGGAAGGGAAACAATAACAAACAACTAAATAAAAACAACATTACAGACCCCAAAAGAAATAAAAACAGTAAGAAAGCCTAATAATGAACCCCAAACCAACAGCGAGGAGGCCGTACCCGTCGACGTGATCCGAAGACGCGAGAAGAAATGGCTGGAGATGTTCAGCGGCTGGGACGCCTACATGCTCAAGCGCTACAAGAAGGTACGGGACCGGTGCCGCAAGGGGATACCCTCCGCCCTCCGCGCCCGGGCCTGGCAACACCTCTGTGGCGCCCACAAGTAAGAGAACGGACGAATGAATGCTGGAGTGAAAAATTTTGTTGCCCTTGCAAATAAAAAAACAAAGAACAATGACAGGAAGGAAGGAAGGCAGGGAAGGAAGAAGAGCAACAGAGGATGAAAAAGAAGAGGTGAAGGAGAAGGAAGGGAGGGAGGGAGGGGTGCCTGGATGATGGATTTTTTTGAGGTTTTTAGATTTTTTGGGTGGTATTTTTTGGGGTAATTCTGGTTATTTTTTTTCAATGTGGTGGAGCGTAATTATTAGTTGCCCTTGTGAATGAATTGGCAAGGGTGATTTTTAGGTGATTTCTACATTCGTTTTGCTAGATTTCTGGTATTTCGAGTTATTTTTATTATTTTTTTTTTTTAGAGCAACAGATGGAGTATACAAATTTGTTGCCTTTGTAAATGCATTATGTGTTGCAACTTTTGATAATATATGTAGTTATCTTATCGGGTCAAATCAGAAAGCAAGCAAGAAAGTCAGGAGATATATGTATTTTTCTTCCATCCTGTTTGAAGTACGTCACTCCTTGTCGGAATTCTTCATTGCGTCATCTAAGTCTCATTGCTTTCCCACTTTTTTTTGTGTGTTTTTGCTTGTTTTCTTTATTCTTCAGAGATGGATGTTTTTCTTCGTTTGTCTTTTTCCTATTTTTCCTTCCTGTTTTCCTTCTTATCTTCTGCTGCCTCATTTCCGCTCATTCTTATTTGCTTGTTTTGGTTCGCTCTTTATTTACTTTGTTTCCTTTATTTTCTCTTTCATCATCTTCCTTATTGTTATTCTATGGAGGTAGGTCATGTGGCTCCCTTCCCTTCTCTTCTTTACCCTTCCCTTCCCTTCCCATTCCTTACCCTTCCCTCCCTTCAATTCCCTCCCCTTCCCTTCCTTACCCTCCCTCCCTTCCCTCCCCTTTCCTTCTCTTCCTTACCCTTCCCTTCCTTACCCTTCTATTCCTTACCCTTACCTTCCCATCCCTTCCCTTCCTTGCCCTCCCTTCCTTACCCTCCCTTTCTTCCATTCCTTACCCTTCCCTTCCCTTCCTATCCCTTCCTTACCCTCCCTTCCCTTCCTTACCCTTCCATTCCTCCCTCCCTTCCTTACCCTTCCCATCCCTTCCTTACCTTCCCTCCCATCCCTTCCTTTCCTTACCCTCCCTCCCTCCCTAAGAAGTTACTATAGTGCCCTGTTTGCTTATTTACCTTATATATTCTCCCCTTACAAAAAAACTCCACAACTCCTACGAAAGTCTTGTCAAATGTGTGTCCTTGGGCTCTGAACTGTATTAGAAGATGGCCCTCCCTCCCTATTTTTCTCTCCCTTTACTCTCCCTATTTCCTTCCCCCTCACTACCCTCTTCTTCCCTTCTCCCAACAGAGGTTCATGGTAACAGAAGAAAGGTCAGACTACCACCAGGGTCATAAAACTACCCCTGGAAATGCCCACAACTCCTATGAAAGCCTTGCCAAATGTGTGTTCTTGGGCTCTGAAATAAGAAATTGGCCTTACTCTCAATATTTCTCCCTCCTATTTCTCACCCCTATTATCTCCCTTCTTCTCTTCTCCCCACAGACAGCTGGAGAGGAATCCCGGGGTGTTCAACCAGCTGGCAGAGGCCCCGGCTGACCCCAGGCTCGAGGATGACATTCGGAAGGACCTCCACCGACAGTTCCCCCTCCATGAGATGTTCCTGCAGAAGGGAGGGCACGGGTAGGCACTCCTTCTTCTTCTTCTTGTGTTGCTTTGTGTTGCTTCATCCCTCCTCTCCTTCTCTCCCTTGTTATAACCTCTCCCTTTCTGTTTTTATATTCTCCCTTTTCATTTTCTTTTCCTATCCCAAGTTTCCTTCTTTTAAGCAGTCCCTTTTCCTTCATTTCTTCCTTTTTTTCTTCTCATTTCTCTCTTTTCTTCCCATTTTACTCACCCTGTCTCTCCTCCTCCCCCGGCAGGCAGGAGGACCTATTCCGGGTACTGAAGGTTCACGCACAAGTCTCCCCTGATGAGTACTGCCAGGCCCACGCCCCCCTCGCTGCTGTGCTCCTCATGCAGATGCCCGCCGAGCCTGCCTTCTGGTGCCTCAAGGCCATATGTGATAAATATGTGCCTGGGTATTATGCCCTTGGGTTGGTGAGTAACCTGGATGTGTATTTTTTATTTATTTATTTATTCTCCTTATCTCCCTTCCTTCAATCCTTCCTTTTCCAGACCCTTTATCTTTTTTCCTTCTCTCCCTTCCTTGTCATAACCTCTCCCTTTTTTTCTTTTATACCCTCTCTCTCTCCCTTCCTCTCCCTTCCTTCAATCCTTCCTTTTCCTGGCCCTTTATCTTTTTTCCTTCTCTCCTTTCCTTGTCAAAACCTCTCCCTTTTTTTCTTTTATACCCTCTCTCTCTCTCCCTCCCTTCCTTCAATCCCTCCCTTTCCTGGCCCTTTATCTTTTTTCCTTCTCTCCCTTCCTTGTCATAACCTCTCCCTTTTTTTCTTTTATACCCTCTCTCTCTCCCTCCCTTCCTCTCCCTTCCTTCAATCCCTCCCTTTCCTGGCCCTTTATCTTTTTTCCTTCTCTCCCTTCCTTGTCATAACCTCTCCCTTTTTTTCTTTTATACCCTCTCTCTCTCCCTCCCTTCCTCTCCCTTCCTACAAACCCTCCTTTCCTGGCCTTTATCTTTTCCTTCTCTCCTTCCTTGTCATAACCTCTCCCTTTTTCTTTATACCTCTCTCTCCCTTCCTCTCCCTTCCTTCAATCCCTCCCTTTCCTGGCCCTTTATCTTTTTTCCTTCTCTCCTTTCCTTGTCATAACCTCTCCCTTTTTTTCTTTTATACCCTCTCTCTCCCTTCCTCCCCCTTCCGTCAATCCCTCCCTTTCCTGGCCCTTTATCTTTTTTCCTTCTCTCCCTTCCTTGTCATAACCTCTCCCTTTTTTTCTTTTATACCCTCTCTCTCTCTCCCTCCCTTCCTTCAATCCTTCCCTTTCCTGACCCTTTATCTTTTTTCCTTCTCTCCCTTCCTTGTCATAACCTCTCCCTTTTTTCTTTTATACCCTCTCTCTCTCCCTCCCTTCCTCTCCCTTCCTTCAATCCCTCCCTTTCCTGACCCTTTATCTTTTTTCCTTCTCTCCCTTCCTTGTCATAACCTCTCCCTTTTTTCTTTTATACCCTCTCTCTCTCTCCCTCCCTTCCTCTCCCTTCCTTCAATCCCTCCCTTTCCTGGCCTTTTATCTTTTTTCCTTCTCTCCCTTCCTTGTCATAACCTCTCCCTTTTTTCTTTTATACCCTCTCTCTCTCTCTCTCCCTTCCTCTCCCTTCCTTCAATCCTTCCTTTTCCTGACCCTTTATCTTTTTTCCTTCTCTCCTTTCCTTGTCATAACCTCTCCCTTTTTTCTTTTATACCCTCTCTCTCTCTCCCTCCCTTCCTTCAATCCTTCCCTTTCCTGGCCCTTCCAGAACTTTAATTAATTCTCACCCCCACAGGAAGCAATTCAGGTAGACGGAGACATTCTTTACAAGCTGCTGAAGAAGGTGTCGCCCTCTGCTTACAAACACTTGGTGAGTACGCCGATGGGAACTTGTTGATGATAGTGACTGTAGAAGGAACTTGTTAGTGATTGAGAGGACAGAGGAAACTTAGCAGTGATAGAGAATGTAGAGGAAACTTATTTGACATTGTAGAAGAGACTTGGTGGTGGTAGAGATTGTAGAAGGAAATATGTATACTAGGTTAAAGAGTTTGGGAAAATGTGGCTGACCGCCCATATACCATTATTTACATGCTTTTTAAGGTTCCTAATATGCGAATTTGCGATATGCGAGGCTTTGAACCGCCCATATTCTCGCATATTAGACGACCCCCCTGTACAAGTTACTTAAGGATACAAATATATACATGTGTTAGCCTTTCCTGAATGTAAGACTTAACCTTACCCTTAATCTAACCTTTACCTAACCAAACCAAACCTCACCTAACCTAATGTAAGACTTGGAGGTTGTTACTAGAGATGAAAGTATGTCAGGTTGAAATAGAGGTAGATCAATAGTAGTAGTAGTAGTAGTATTGGGGAAGCAAGGAAGGAAGGATGAAAAAGAAAGAAAGGAAGGAAGAAAAAGAGATAGAGAGAAAGGGATCAAAGAGAGAAGTAAAGAAAGAACTGAAGGGAGGAAGGAAGCAAGGAAAGAGGGATTAAAGGAGAGAAATATAGAAAGAAGGAAGAACTGAAGGAAATGAAGGAATGGGAGAAAAATAAAAATTGAAAACCATATGAAAGCAAGTAAAGAGAGAGAGAGAGAGAGAGAGAGAGAGAGGATTAGAAGAGGGAAAGTAGAGAAAGAAGGAACTGGAGGAAATGTAAGAAAAGAAAGGAAGAAAAAAAAAATGATATAGACCACAAAAAATAAAATTGACAAATCTAAAAACAAAACAAAAGTCCCAAATCAACAACAACAACAACAAAATTGGCACTACAGCTAAATACACACACACACACAAAAAAAATAGCCCCACAAAAAAAACCCTCCCAAATGAACAAACAAAAAAACAAGAAAAAAAAACAACATCGGCACTACTACAGCCCTCTCCGAACGACCTAACGCATGTCTTTTTTCCTCGCGGCGCCGCAGAAGAAGCACAAGATCGAGCCGGTGCTGTACATGACGGAGTGGTTCATGTGCCTCTTCTCCCGCACGCTGCCCTGGTCCTCGGTCCTGCGGGTGTGGGACATGTTTTTCTGCGAAGGTGAGGCAGCGGCGGCGATGATGCTTGTTGACGTCCGTTTTTGTTTCTTCGCTCATTCATTTTCCTTCCTCCTTTCCTCCCTTCCTTTCTTGCTATTGGTTCTCCCTTTCCTTCACTCCTTCATCTTTTCATTTCCCTCTCTCATTCTCCCTCCTTTCCTTCCTTCCTTCCTTGCTATTGGTTCTCCCTTTCCTTCGCTCCTTCATCTTTTAATTTTCCTCTCATTCTCCCTCCTTTCCTCCCTTCCTTCCTTGCTATTTGTTCTCCCTTTCCTTCACTCCTTCATCTTTTCATTTTCCTCTCTCATTCTCCCTCCTTTCCTCCTTTCCTTCCTTGCTATTGGTTCTCCCTTTCCTTCGCTCCTTCATCTTTTCATTTTCCTCATTCTCCCTCCTTTCCTCCCTTCCTTTCTTGCTATTGGTTCTCCCTTTCCTTCGCTCCTTCATCTTTTCATTTTCCTCATTCTCCCTCCTTTCCTCCTTTCCTCCCTTCCTTTCTTGCTGTTGCTTCTCCCTTTCCTTCACTCCTTCATCTTTTCATTTTCCTCATTCTCCCTCCTTTCCTCCCTTCCTTCCTTGCTGTTGCTTCTCCCTTTCCTTTGCTCCTTCATCTTTTCATTTCCCTCTCATGTTCTCCCTCCTTTCCTCCCTTCCTTCCTTGCTGTTGGTTCTCCCTTTCCTTCACTCCTTCATCTTTTCATTTTCCTCATTCTCCCTCCTTTCCTCCCTTCCTTTCTTGCTATTGGTTCTCCCTTTCCTTCACTCCTTCATCTTTTCATTTTCCTCTCATTCTCCCTCCTTTCCTCCCTTCCTTCCTTGCTATTGGTTCTCCCTTTCCTTCACTCCTTCATCTTTTCATTTTCCTCATTCAACCTCCATACCTACCTTCCTTCCTTGCTATTGGTTCTCCCTTTCCTTCCTCTCCTTCATCTTTTCATTTTCCTCATTCTCCTCCTTTCCTCCCTTCCTTCCTTGCTATTGGTTCTCCTTTCCTTCCTCCTTCATCTTTTCATTTTCCTCATTCTCCCTCCTTTCCTCCCTTCCTTCCTTGCTATTGGTTCTCCCTTTCCTTCACTCCTTCATCTTTTCATTTTCCTCTCTCATTCTCCCTCCTTTCCTCCCTTCCTTCCTTGCTGTTGGTTCTCCCTTTCCTTCACTCCTTCATCTTTTCATTTTCCTCATTCTCCCTCCTTTCCTCCCTTCCTTCCTTGCTATTGGTTCTCCCTTTCCTTCGCTACTTCATCTTTTCATTTTCCTCTCTCATTCTCCCTCCTTTCCTCCCTTCCTTCCTTGCTATTGGTTCTCCCTTTCCTTCACTCCTTCATCTTTTCATTTTCCTCATTCTCCCTCCTTTCCTCCCTTCCTTCCTTGCTATTGGTTCTCCCTTTCCTTCGCTACTTCATCTTTTCATTTTCCTCATTCTCCCTCCTTTCCTTCCTTCCTTTCTTGCTATTGGTTCTCCCTTTCCTTCGCTACTTCATCTTTTCATTTTCCTCTCTCATTCTCCCTCCTTTCCTCCCTTCCTTCCTTGCTATTGGTTCTCCCTTTCCTTCACTCCTTCATCTTTTCATTTTCCTCATTCTCCCTCCTTTCCTCCCTTCCTTCCTTGCTATTGGTTCTCCCTTTCCTTCACTCCTTCATCTTTTCATTTTCCTCATTCTCCCTCCTTTCCTTCCTTCCTTTCTTGCTATTGGTTCTCCCTTTCCTTCACTCCTTCATCTTTTCATTTTCCTCTCATGTTCTCCCTCATTTCCTCCCTTCCCTTTCCCTCCCTTTTAGCACATATATGCTCCTCTCTCCTTTCAATGACCTAACCTGAATCTTAACTTTAACCAAACCTCACCTAACTTAACCTTGACCCAACCTAACCTTAACCTAACCTTTACCTAACCTTGACCTAACCTAACCTAACCTAACCTTGACCTAACCTAACCTAACCTGACCTTGACCTAACCTAACCCATTCCAGGCGTGAAGGTCATGTTCCGCGTGGGTCTGGTGATCCTTAAGTACGGTCTGCGGTCACAGGTCCTCAAGCGCTGCCCGGGCATGTACGAGACCCTGCAGGCCCTCAGAAACATTGAACACGGGGTCATGGCTGAGGGATTCCTGCTCTTCCAGGTGAGTTCCTTTACTGTTACTGTAGCTGTGGAGTTTGCGTTCATTATAGGAGCAGTAAGTAGCGGGCTTTTTTTTTTTTTTTTTTTTTTTTTTTTTTTTTTTACGCCCTTGCACTGTCTCCTCTGCACCCTTCCACCTCCTCCTATTGCGCATTCTTCTATTTCCTTCCCTTCCCTCTTCCCTTTTCCTCTTATAACTCCTCTACCCTCTTCCCCTCTCTCCTGTTCCCTTCCCTTCCCTCTTCCCTTTTCCTCTTATAACTCCTCTACCCTCTTCCCCTCTCTCCTGTTCCCTTCCCTTCCCTCTCCCCTTTTCCTCTTATAACTCCTCTCCCCTCTTCCCCTCTCTCCTGTTCCCTTCCCTTCCCTCTTCCCTTTTCCTCTAATAACTCCTTCCCTCTTCTCTCTCTCCTGTGCCCTTCCCTTCCCTCTTCCCTTTTCCTCTTATAACTCCTCTACCCTCTTCCTCTCTCTCCTGTTCCCTTCCCTTCCCTCTTCCCTTTTCCTCTTATAACTCCTCTACCCTCTTCCTCTCTCTCCTGTTCCCTTCCCTTCCCTCTTCCCTTTTCCTCTTATAACTCCTCTACCCTCTTCCTCTCTCTCCTGTTCCCTTCCCTTCCCTCTTCCCTTTTCCTCTTATAACTCCTCTCCCCTCTTCCCCTCTCTCCTGTTCCCTTCCCTTCCCTCTTCCTCTTATAACTCCTCTACCCTCTTCCTCTCTCCTGTTCCCTTCCCTTCCCTCTTCCCTTTTCCTCTTATAACTCCTCTACCCTCTTCCTCTCTCTCCTGTTCCCTTCCCTTCCCTCTTCCCTTTTCCTCTTATAACTCCTCTTCCCTCTTCCTCTCTCTCCTGTTCCCTTCCCTTCCTTCTTCCCTTTTCCTCTTATAACTCCTGTTCCCTCTTCCTCTCTCTCCTGTTCCCTTCCCTTCGTTACTCTCTTCACTTCCCTCCTGTTCCCTTCCCTTCAGCCTCTTCCCCTTTCTCCTCTCACCTCCCTTCTCTACCCTCATCTCCCATGCTCCTATAACCATCCCTTCTTCCCTCCCCCTTCTCTTCCCTTTCCTCCATCCTCCTCTGTACCCCCTCACACCACCTCTCTCTGGACCCACAGATGCAGCGTCTTGACCTCACTGAAGACGACCTGCAGCGAGAGCACCAGCGACAGGTACAGAAGAGACGACAGGCTGCAAAAGAGGCGGCTTCGGCGGCGGCTAACGGCAGATAGGAGGGACCCTGGGGTGTGGCGGATGGGGAGGGGGGGACTGGATAGCTAACCTCCCACCCCTTCACCCGTCACCCCTCTGAGGTAGCCTGAATGAGAGTTTAGTAGTAAGGGTTTGTTTATTTGGGGGACTGGACGTGCATGAGGGTTTGAGTGCCTGGAGAAGCTGTTTTTAGTGACCTGTTGAGGAGTTTTGGTGACGAAGAAACGGATGGAGGAAGTGAGTGGTGTGACGCTCTGAGATTTTAGGAAGAAGGAGAACTTGGAGAAGAGGAAGAAGAGAAGGAAATAGAAGAAAAGAGAGAGAGAAAGGAGAATTAGAACCAAAGTGAAAGGAAAGAGGAAAGAAATGGAAGAGAAAAAAAGAAAGGAGAATGAATGGAAGAGATGAGAAAGAAAAATAGAAAAGAAAAATTAGAATAAAAGCCAAAAAATAAAGAAAAACAAAAGAGAATAAGTGAGAGAAAAGAAGAATGACAGAACCAAAACAAAACAGGACAAACAAACAAAGGAAGAAGGAAGGAGAGGAAATCAAAGGGACCACAAATACTAGTGATCTATACATTAACAAACGTCAACGTGTCTGTGCATCCTCCTGTCTGTCTGTCTCTGTCTCGACCCCAACACAAGACGTACCCAACCAAGCCTTAGACAGCAGAAGACATACCCAACTCAACCGTACCCTCGAGTGACCATGACTGTAAATACTAATATCCCTTTCAACCCAACACCTTGAACCAAGTACAGGTAACTCGATTTACGCGAGTATTGTGTCTTTGAAGAGGTCGCGTAAATCAAAAACAATGTAAATCAAACAAGAGGTAGGTTTGTACCTTTATTGCCTACTGTATCACTCTGACTCCTCTCCCTCTCGTGGTTCTTCCTCTGGCTGCCCATGGTAGCACAGCAGCGAGGGTGTTGTTGAGTAGTGTGGCAGTGTGGGTACTGTATTGTTGTTCAAGTGGTGTGTGGGAAGAACTGAGCCCAGCTGTGTGGCCGTGGCGCCGTGTGAGTCCAGTTGCATGAGACATCTGGTGGCCACTCAATAAAATATCGCGTATAAGTGAAAAAACGTGTAAATTAAACATTTATTTGGATTTTGGACCCCGCGTTATTTAAAAAACGCGTAAACCAAACTCGCAAAAATTGAGTTACCTGTATTTGGAAAGCTCAGATAATTTACGCACCACTTACATTTGTTTTTGTTATTATTGTTATATTATATATTTGGTGCATGTCTAGGACGTGGATGTGGCCAGTAACAAAAGAAGACTTGGAAGCTAATGAAATGACACTCCTTCTAATGCAGTAGGATCGGAACACACTAGGAAGGGATTGGATATCTTTTAAGGGGAATAATAATAGGTTCAGAATACACACTAGGAGGGAGTTGAATGCCTTTACAGAGAGGATCAAAACAGTAGGAGGCTATTTTCACCCTCTAATGCAGTTATAGGATCAGAATGCACTAAGAAGAGTTGAATGCTTTTTAGAGAGGATCAGACTAAGGGGGAGATTTTTTCACCCCCAGAGCATTAGATCAGATGGAATTCAATGCCTTTTTAGAGAGAATCAGAGCAGTAGGAGTTTTTCTATCCCTCTCATGCAGAAACAATAGGATCAGAACACTATAGAAGAAGTAATTCAATGCCTTTTTACCCTCAGCTTGCACTAATCATAGAATCGGTGCACTAGGAAGGAATTCAATGCCTTTTAGAATCAGAATAGGTGGAGGGAGTTTTCTATTGGCCTTATCCTGGACTCGCTCTCAGACGGAACAAGGGCACAAAGCATTATTACTACTACTACTGCTGCTTTGGTAAAGATCAAACCAACTGCAACATCAAATCAAAACTACCGAGTGTCTTACAGAGGGAAGGAGAGAGAGAGAAGTATTGAAAGGGACGAAGAGAGTGAAGGAAAGGAAGAGGAGACAGGAGAAGAAAAGGGAAGAAGGAGGAGAAGGGAAAGATAAAAAAAGGAGGAAGGGAAAGAAAAGAATGGAAGGGAGGGAGAGGAGAAGGAATGGGAAGAAGGAGGAGAAGGGAAAGATTAAAAAAGGAGGAAGGGAAAGAAAAGAATGGAAGGGAGGGAGAGGAGAAGGATAGGGAAGAAGGAGGAGAAGGGAAAGATTAAAAAAGGAGGAAGGGAATGGAAAGAAAGGAAGGGAGGGAGAGGAGAAGGAAAGGCAAGAAGGAGGAGAAGGGAAAGATAATGAAAGGGAGGAAGGGAAGGGAAAGAAAGGAAGGGAGGGAGAGGAGAAGGAATGGGAAGAAGGAGGAGAAGGGAAAGATAAAAAAAGGAGGAAGGGAAAGAAAGGAAGGGAGGGACAGATAGAGAGGAAGGAACTTTTTTGTCTTAGAGAGGGAAGTAGGGAGGGAAAAAAGAGAGAAGTATAGAAAGAAATGAAGGAAAGAAGGAAGGAAGGAAAGTATTATGAAGGAAGTATTGGTATTATTTTTTGTCTGGCTATAGTGATCTTAGACAAGCCTTCCCATCACCAGGTTACACGACACCAACCACCACCACCACCACCCCCACCACAGATGATATAACTAGTAACTGCACCTCCAGTATCACCAATGTATTCTGTCCTTCTCAACACCACCACTATCAACACCATTACTACAGCTGGCTCCTCTATCACCACCAACACCACCACCACCACCAAATAATGTAACCTGTATCTCCACCACCACCTCCAGTATCACCAGTGTTTTCTGCCCTCCTCAACACCACCACAGCTGCCTCCTACACCACCACCACTACCATCTCCTTCACCACCACCATCATCACCACCACAAACACCACATCCACTTCCAGCTTACTTACCCCTTCCACTTGACGCACCTCCACAGCTAGCTTATATGACAAAATGTGTGTTTACATTAATATTTTTAGCGGGAGAAATGATCTGAGACTTGATTATTATTTTTTACGTAACGACTTGTGTGTGTCTGGGACTGGGAGGAGCTATTTTTGCCCTGTCTTGCTCCCCCTGTCATGCAGAGTAATGGGTTCAGATTACTTATTATAGAGGAACTGAATGCTTTTTAGAGAGGATCAGAACAGGTGGAGGGAGTTATCTTCTATGTCGCGTCCCGAGCGTCGCCGTAATGTGAACTTCCTCCGCCGATCATTCCAGAGAAACTGTCGCTCTCGTGTTCGTAAAATGATCTTCATCTTGTCGTTTTTTTGAGTCTCTGGTGTAAGTTCCGAGTCTCCGCTTCTGTCGTCTTTGTAACCCATTCTGTGTTGTCGATTCTGAGTTGGATTCCGGGTCTCTGGTCTAGTGTCTTGTCTCCTTTTCTCTCATCTATGTAATATGTTCTATGTCTTCATCTTGTTGATTTTGAGTCTGGTGTCACTTTCTCCTCTTCTGGTGTCAATTTTTCATCTCTTCCTCTCTCTAATCTTTCCAATTCATTCTGTGTCTTTGTTTCGTTGATTTTGGGTCGCTGGTAACTGTCACCTTTCCTCTTCTCTTTGTAATTTGTTCCATCTTGTCAATTTTGAATCTGGTGTCAATTTCCCCTTTTATGGTGTCAATTTTTCATCTCTTCCTCTCTCTCATCTTTCTAATTCATTCTGTGTCTTCATTTCGTTGATTTTGGGTTGCTGGTAACTGTTTTCTCTTCGTAATCTGTTCCCTGATTCGTTGATTTTGAGGCTGGTGTCCGTTTCTCCTCTTTGTAATTCGTTCTGTCTTCATTCCGTTGATTTCGAGTCGCTGGTAACTGTCTCGTCTCCTCTCCTCTTTATAATCTGTTCCCTGTCTTGTTGTCAGTTTCATCTCCCTCTCCCCTTCTCTGCTTTCCAATACCCAGGGATGAAGTGCTCTTAAAACATATCAAAAACATAACAAAAAAGAAACATACAAAGTCATACGCATATATATTCTTACATGCTCCACTAGATCTACTGTCCCTAACTCACCCCAATTAACCCCAAGCACAAAAAAAAGTATTACGTAACCGCTCGGAAATGCCGCTCGGTCGTACGCTGAGGAGTTGCTGTGTTGTCGAGAATTAGGAAATAGAGTTGTAAGATTGTGTGGTGAGACGTATTTCTTGATTTCTCGGGTATGGTGCGAGTGAACTGAATCTGCACTGCTGGAAATGTCACTCTAGCAGCTGGTTAGATGTCGGGTTGTTTGTGCGAGTAGTCCGTTGCTGCTGTGCACTTACGTAAAAGGGGCTATTACACTGGGCAAATTTTCCGTGGATCTTCAGTCAAACCACGATTTCCGCTGGTGTGGTTCTCATATTTCCGGGGTTTTCTGACATGTAAACGATCTTCCAAAGCTACGGTAGAGTTCACCGAAGGACGACGGTATTTCTCACCATCATCAGCAGCAGCAGCAACAAGAAACAAATGAGAACCACGCCAGCGGAAATCGTGGTTTGACTGAAGATCCACGAAAAATTTCCCCAGTGTAATAGTCCCTTAATACTATGCACCTAATATGTATGTGGTCTCTCTAGCTATCTATCTGGCTGTCACTCTTCCTGTCTTTCCTTCCTGCCTTTCACTGTTATTTTATGCACCTAATATATATGTGTCTCCCTCTCTGTTCTCTTCACACAGTTTTCTCCTTTCTTTCCTCAATTTCATCTTTTGTCTCTCTTACTACATTCTCCTTTCTTATCTTCTTGCTTGATTGTATTTCCTTCTCTTATTTCTCTTATCTTTCTCTATCTTTCCTCGCTCCATCTTCCTCTTCTGTTTTTTTCTTATTCAATTTCTTTTTTCTGTAGTCCAACTCTTTCTCTCTCTTTTGCAATCCTCCTCTCCTACTTTTTCTAATTCCATATTTTCTCTACTTTTCTTGATAGGCAGATGGAGGAAGAGGTGGGTGAAGGGGGGAAGGGGTAGAGGATGGGATGGATGAAGATGCTGGATGATAGGGTAGATGAAGATGCCTGAAAATGAAGTGGATTGAGATGCTGGGATAGGAGATGAAGATGCCCTTGGTGGTGGTGGTGGTGATGGATGTAAATTGGATGCTGCAGATGACCAAATGGATGAGGAGTCTGGGAACAGTATTTGAATCTTTATATATATGGTCTTAATCCTAGTACAAATATGGAATTCTTCTCTATAAGGGTTTGCATTCTCTCTCTCTCTCTCTCTCTCTCTCTCTCTCTCTCTCTCTCTCTCTCTCACTCGCTCGCTCTCTTCTTCTCTCTCGCTCTCCAAGAAGTAGAGTTTTAAAAGAGAGAGAGAGAGAGTATCTTTGACCAATATCTTAATTATTAATATGCTAAACTAAGCTAGTCTCCCCTTTCCTTACCCTTTTTTTTCTCTCCCTCCTTTCCTCCCTTTCCTAACCTTTTTCCTTTTCTCTCCCTTCTCTCCCTTCTTTCCTCCCTTTCCTTCCCTTCACTCTCTTTATCTTTTCCTTCTTCTCCTTCCTTTCACTCTCTTCCTCCTCTTTTTCCTCCTCCTCCTTCTTTCCTTCATCCTCTTCCTCCCTATTCTTAACCTCTCTTCCTCCTCCTCTTCTTTTTCTTCCCTTCATTCTCTTTATCCCTTTACTTTCTTCTCCTCCTCCTCCTCCTCCTTTCCTTCACTCTCTTCCTCCTCCTACTTCTTCTCTTCACTTTTCATTTCTTTCCCTCTCAGCTTCCTCCTCCTCTTCCTCTTCATCCTCCTCCTCCTCCTCCTCCTCCCTTGCATATCCCCTCTTCAGGATGAACTTATGGTGCCTGTTAGCACATATAAATCAATAATAACAGATATCAATATATATTTAGATAGCACAGATATATTTTATAGCTCTTTGTATTGTGTATATAATTTATAAATACTATATATAAATGATAATGACTAATACATGTACGATTATTATTATTATTATTATTATTATTATTGTCTATTGTTGCTACTGTACAGATGTTACACAGACGATGGGATTTTTTCTTATATTTTTTTTACATTATTTCATCTTTTCATTTTTTTTCCCTCAACATTTTTCCTTCTGTCAGATATTATGATTTCTTTTCTTTTCTTTTTTCTTTTTTTCTTCCTTTCATCTTTTTCTTTCTTTGCAATTTCTTTCTTTCCTTTCCTTCCTTCCTTCTTTTTTTTTCTCTCAATACCTTCTTCCTTTTTCTTTGTTTTTCCTTCACAACTTTTATTATTTTCTTTTCCTTTCTTTTTCTTCTCTCATGACTTCTTTCTTTCCTTCCTTCCTTCTTTCTTTTCTTCTCAATATCTATTCTTCCTTTTTTCTCTTTTTCTGTTTTTCCTTCACAACTTCTTATTTTTTTGTCCCTTTTTCCTTTCATTCTCTTTCTTTTCCTTTCTCAAGTTATCTTTCCTTTCTTTCTTTTCTTTCTTTAAATCTTTCCTTTCTTTATCTTTTTCTTCCTTCCTTCCTTGCTTCTTTCCTTCCTTTCTTTTTTCCTTCCTTCCTTTTTTCCTTCCCTCCTTCTTTCCCTCCCTCCCTCCTTCCTTCCTTCCTTTCTTTTTTCCTTCTTTCCTTCCTTTTTTCCTTCCCTCCTTTCCTCCCTTCTTTCCTTCCCTCCTTCCTTCTTTTTATTCCTTCACTGTTTTATTATTACAGATTATTTGTTTGTTTATACATGTGCGTTTTTCATGTACGTATTTCCATGAAGGTAATTTTACGTGTTCTTTTAGTGTGTGTGTGTGTGTGTTTTGCTTATCTATTGTTTATCTTTTTTTGTGTGTTTTATATAGACAAAAAATAGACTAATGGAGGTTTTTATTTATTTCTTTATTTTATTACTGAGTAGCTTATTGGGTTGCACTGATTTATTTTATTGGTTTTATTTATTTATTCACTAAGAAAGGAGGTTTTTATTTTTCATTCCTTTATCAATGAATTTTTTTATTATTTCTTTTTATCATACCAAGTTTTTTATTGATTTTATTTCACTTATTTACTTTATTTTGGTGTTTTTGTGTCTTTTCGCACAATTTCGTGTGCTGCGTGCTTGCCGTATGGATGCACCCGTGTGAATGTCAGTCCATATTACCATTATTATTTTCATTTATTATTATTATTATTGCCATCATTAGTATTCAGGACGAAGCTGCTGCTGCTGTCATTGTTGTCGTTGTTGTTGTAGTATTGTCAGAGGTTTACGGGATGGCGTGCGTAGTGTGTCTCGACCGACCGATGGACGGAACGAACGACTCCAGTGTTTTTTGTTTGTTTTCTCTTTTTTCACAGCAAAGGAGTCAGTTCAAGGCCATAAAGAAAGGAAACAAATATGAAGAAAAAAAAAGCCCGCTAGTTACTGCTCCTAAAAAGAGTTAGAGGAGTGGCCGAAAGATAGGTCAATTTCGGGAGGAGAGGTGTCCTGATACTAGCTATGCACCAAGAGGGATCAAGTGTGTGTGTGTGTGTGTGTGTGTGTAAGAGTGTGTGTATGTGTGTAAGAGTGTGTGTGTGTGTGTGTGTGTTTTCATCTGTTTATACACTCTACATGCCCCTAAACACACACACACACTGAGTTTTTGTTATGAAGATCTGAACCTGAGTATAGTTTCTTAGTTATCACAAAACAGGAACCTAAAAGTACATAATGTCTTATAATCTGAGCAGAAGACTTAACAGTACCCAACCACATGTTCCTTCGTTAATTGTTAAGTTTCTTCGGAAATTTATGGAAATATTATACAGTTTGAAAGATTGTGAGGTTATCAATTTACAGTCAATATACATTCCCTTCTGAAACTTGTGTTGATTCAGCTATTACTATTATTATTATTATTATTGCTACTACTTTTGATTTACTGTTTTTTTGTACGTGAAACATCTGTCCAAGTAATAAAATCATTGATGTAACCTGTCGATGTTCTGTCTTCAGCTCCTCAACTAACATCTATATTGTCCTCTCTGATCCGTTATGTTGAAGAATGTACCAGAGACTGCTGAGGTAGTGGGTTGAAGATTTCTTAGTCACCAAGTCTTAACCCGGTAGCTGCGGGGATCATGTTTCTTAATGGTCCCTCCAAGCGAGAAAAATGCGAAAAAATCACCCCTTACACAAACCATTTCATAATATATATCAAAGCATTTGTAATCAGTTTATGTATCATCTATTTTGGGGGGTTTATATCATGGCACAAATTTGCCCCGCCGATGCTACACGGTAAAGCCACAAATTTGGCCCGATGCTGCTACCGGGTTAATGGAAGGTTACAGGACTTAAATATAGGTGTTCCTGGCCGAGGCAACAGCGTGTATTCTGGGACAGTTCCTCCTGAAAGCCTCTGCGAGAATGGAATGGCCGTTGGGGTGGACAAGGGCGCGGCGGGATAGGGAATTGAAGAGGTGCAGGGAGTAGGCATGGGAGGCGTTGAGGAAGGCCGCCCCGTAGCCCTCCTCCTCCCGTACCAGCCGAGGGAGGTCATCGTACTTGAAGTGCAGTGGGTAGAAGAGAGAGGGAGGGTAGATGGTCACTCCTTGGCAGTCCTCCGGCTTCTCCTCTTCCTCCTCTGTCTTGTCAAACTTCGCTGCTCTCTTGGATCTCCTTGCTGTCTCATCCTTCTGTAGGGTAATGAAAGGGAGTTGTGGAGATGAACAGGTGGTGGTGGTGGGGGGGTCTCTCTCTCTCTCTCTCTCTCACCTGGTTGGCACATAGCTGAAGGAGGTGTTTCGAGACGAGCTCAGGACCGATCGACAAGGCTTTGAAATCGTCGAAGGCTGAGGGGATTTCCGCCACCACCCGCTGTAGTAGTATAGTAGTAGTAGTAGTAGTAGTAGTAGTAGGGGTAGTAGCAGTAATAGTAGTAGTAGTTATAGCCAGTTGCCTCGAGAATACACCGACAGCCACGCTAACTCACTTCCATAAACGGGTGTCTTTTGGGGAAGGCAGAGACGCCGATGTTGAAGAGGCCAGGCTCAACGCGTGTCACCCAGGGCCGCGGGGGAGTGTGGGAGGGCAGGGGCCGCAGGGTGAGGGCGTCCAGGTCCACGTAAGTCCCCCCGTGAACCCGGAGTACCTCGGACCGAACTGCGTCACTGATGAAGGCAGAGGCGCGTTCTGCCAAGAGATCAGCTACTGTGAATGTTAATTTATAGTCTTCTCTGCTGCCTTGGGAAATAAATAACCATAGCACATAATTATAATAGAGTGCGTATAGTGAGAGTGGAGGAATAGTTGAAGAAGGGCAAGAGTGAGAATTAAGGTGCAGATGAAGGAGAAAGTATAATGAGGGGGGAGTACATAGGAAAGAGAAAGGGAAAGGGAGGGAAGGAACGAGAGAGAGAGAGAGAGAGAGAGAGAGAGAGAGAGAGATTGATTGATTGATTGATTGACTGTTAGTTTATTGTTGCAAGTAAACCACAAAGGAGAAGGGAGGAGCATATGTTATTCCAACCCCCAGGCAGTACAGAGTGTGATTATACAACTAAGGATACAGAGAGAGAGAGAGAGAGAGAGAGAGACTTCCTTACCCTTATTTAACATCCAGAGACGGTCGGAATGCCAAGCGGAGAGCGGTGACCTTGAGAAGATGGCATCCAAATCCAACCATGCCATTTTGACCCGCGGGAGGCTAGTCAACACCTGTAGTAGTAGTAGTAGTAGTCTCTCTCTCTCTCTCTCTCTCTCTCTCTCTCTCTCTCTCTCTCTCTCTCATTCTCTTTCCCTGTCAATTTATTTTTTCCTCTCTCATTTTCTTTATTTTTCTCTCAGTTGAACCTGGCTTACGCAATCACATTCTCTCTCTCTCTCTCTCTCTCTCTCTCTCTCTCTCTCTCTCTCTCACCTCCGTCAGCGGGTGGGCGTGGTCGAGGAAGGGGGAGGTCAGCAGGAGCAGGATGGGGCGGCGCGGGTGATGGCGAGCCGCGCTCTCCACCGCGCACGCCTTAAATAAAGCAATCAGACATAACATATTATCTAGAATTTTGAGTAGAGAGCACCAAAACTTACACGAGAGATTTTAAGTTGAAGCACTAAGTTTAAGGTGTCGAGACGTTTGAGAATAGGCTGCGGGGTGGTTGGCCTTCTCAAACGCCTCCGCCGCTCACGTTAATTATTTCCAAAGGCTAAAAAGGAGATCAGTCGGGCCTAATGAGTGTTCTTTGAAGTTCACGGTACAGAAGAAAGGTTAAACCACCAACAGTCATTAAATTTTCCCTGGAAATGCCAAAACACCTATGAAAACCATGCCAAATATGTGCCCGCTGGGCGCCGATCACATCTTCTGCCTCTCGTAACAACTGTTTTCAAAAGCCAAAATGGAGATCAATCAGGGTCTAGATCACCACCACACCACGGCCTGATCACGTGTTGGACTCGTAATCGCCAGCAGGTACCCTCCCGACATGAGCAAGTGCTCTTTATCGTGGATCTCTGGGTACTGCCAGGACCTCACACACCACACACCCCATCCCCCTTGCTCAAGGGGGGACAGTAACCACTCCTAGTCAACGGAAAGAATCCGGCATGAGCGGGCTCGAACCGCCGCCCTGTCAGACCGTGAAGCCTGGCAGCGCAGCGCTCTACCAGTTGCGCCTCGGAGTGGTGGTGTTGTGTTCTTTTAAGTTCACGGTACAGAAGAAGGGTTAAACTACCACCTGGGTCATTAAACTATCCCTGGAAATGCCAAAAAACTCCAAGGAAAACCATGCCAAATATGTGCTTGGGCTCAGGGTCGTGAAATAAGTGACTCACCTCTCGGGGCGAAGGAGACGTCCTACAGGAAGTCTGGGTGAAGAAAATCGTCTCTTCAGTCGGCATCTCAAAGGTTAGTCTCGTGTGACCTTTGACCTTCATCTCATCAGCATGGTAATGGGGGCAAAGATGCTGAACCCACGAACTCAAATTGCCCTCCTTGACCCCTGAAGCAATCGCCTTGGTCATTTTCCCTTCGCGCGGGTGTCGAGAGAGACGAGGAAGTGGGATCAGCAGGAGGCTCTTTACGATTTTTTGAGCCTCAGGAAGAATCTCTGGTATTTGTGTGTGTCTGGAGAGGATCTGGAGGGTGACAAGACTTCCTAGGAACACTAAAACGAAGGCAAAACATCTCCGGAGGTTCCTGCTGAGGCGTTTCAGAAGTGGCACCAGAATCATCCTCGCAATCCTCGCCAAGATCAGCGATTCCCTTTTATTTTGATTTCCTTCGTCAAGTAGATCACTTTTTAGTCTTCACCTTTCTGTAATGATAATATAAGAGTTCGGTTATCCTGGTGTGGCTTTTGTGTAGGTAATGAACAGGTTTTACTTTGATATTCCTTAATTAAACAAAAAAGTAGTTGTGTTTCGCTGGCTTCGCTACCGACAAGATTAAGGTTGGTTGTCTCAGACGTCTCCGCGCTTCTCACATTAAAGATTTACAAAGCCCAAAAACGAGGTCCATCGGGTTTTCATGAGGGGTTGTTTCACATTCACGGTACAGAAGAAGGGTCACACTACCACCTGGGTCATTAAACTATCCCTGGAAATGCCCCAAACGCCCACGAAAGCCTTGTCAATTATGTGTAGGGGCGACGAAAGGCTTGAGACAACTAACTGCTGGTGATCCCCTGCATGGCTACCCTAGATGTGCCATAAGGAAGAATTCACATTTATTCTTTTTTTCGTCGTTTCTTGCTATGGTTTCGTTTCGTCGGTTGGTCGAATTACGCTTATTGTAACTCATCTTAAATATATGAGAGATTACTACTACTTCTTGCAATATATAATGGGGGATAGAAGACAGCTGACAACTGTTACGAGGAATATAATTGTATACGAGGAAGATGAGCTGAAAATCTGATGGTGGACGCCTGATGATCTATTTTTAGTGTGGGGGAGTTGGCCAAGTTGGTATTTTTATTTGTAGTTTTCCTTTTAAGCCGCGCGCACATTAGGCCTCACCACCAGGCGACTCATGAGGCGACTCGTGCACCGCCTCACGGCCGAGTTTGTCCAAATATGTTGCTGCCTCATCCTGCCTTACCACTCATAATGTTTGTTATTATAATGTTTGTTCTTCACCTCACACCAACCATTTCCAAAGGCCAAAAAGGAGATCCATCGAGTTCTAATGAGTGTTTTTATGGGACTGTCCTGCCTGGGGGTTGGGACGGCATGTTTCTCCCTTCTCCCTTTGTTGTTTACCTGCAACAATAAATTATCAGTCAATCAATCAATCAGGTTCATGGTACAGACGAAGGGTCACATCACCACCAGGGTCATCGAACTATCCCTGGAAACGCCTAAAACTCATACGAAAGCCTTGCCAATTATGTGATCTTGGGCGCTTTTAGGCTATTGATGTAAGCAGGAATTCAATCATCGAAGACATTTTAAGTAGTTAGGTGAAGAGCACACATTGAAATAGAACGAATAGAACATAATAGATTATATTTTTAACTTTTATCATTACTTAATCAACATTCCAATACTACAAGAAGGGAACAAAAGAATCAAAGACTATTTTCATCTATATCTTTTATTTTTATGATTATTTTTTTTTCTAGTTCTGTTGTCGTGGCTTCCTTTCCTGGTCCATTTGTTAGCTTCTTCGTTGTGAGAGGTGGTGGTGGTGGTGGCGGGGGTGGAGGGGGGGGGGGCTGACGACGGGGGGTGAAAAAGGGGGCTATTACCTAAGGGCCAGACGGCTTACTTGGGCCTGGGGGCGAGAGAGGGACTGGGGAAAGGTTTGGGATTGCTGGGATGGGGAGGAGGGGAATCTAATCGTCTGGGATTGTCCGAAACTACCCTGGGGCTGAGTGAACTGCTCCTGGGGCTGGGAGAATGTCCTCTGGGGCTGGCTAAAACTTCCTTGGCCTGGGGTGAACTGTCCCTGGGGTTGTGGTGGGGTTAGACTCGACACCTGGGGTTGGGATGCCACTTGGGTTCCTTGGGGCTGGGGGAAGGATCTCTGGGGCTGGCTAAAGCTTCCCTGGGCTGGGGTAAACTGTCCCTGGGGTTGTGATGCTACTGGGGCTCCTTGGGACTGGGGGAAGACACTTTGGGGTTGGTTTAGGTCACCCAGGGGTGGTCTGAATGGCTGCTGGGGTTGGGGTGCCACTGGGGCTGTTTGGAACTGGGGGAAGGTTCTTTGGGGTCGGTTTAGGCTACCCTGGGGTGGTCTAAATGGCAGCTGGGGTTGTGATGGGTTTAGACTCGACACCTGGGGTTGGGATGTTTCTGGGGCTCCTTGGGACTGGGGGAAGGTTCTCTGGGGTTGGTCAAAGCTACCCTGGGGTGGTCTGAACGGCTGCTGGGGTTGGGATGGCGTTTGGGGTTGATTGAAGCCTCCCTGGGATGGCGTGAAGCTCCCCTGGGGTTGAACTGGCCTGAGGTTGAGGACTTGAGGCTGTGTTGGCCCCTGGGATACAACTGTCTGCGTGATCCTTTCCTGGGACTGATGTGGGTTTGACGGGGACGGTTCAGCACTATCTAAAGGTCGTGGGGTCCTCTGAGGGCTTGTAAAGGGGCTGGAGGGCTTAGGGGATGGCTGGGTCACAGTAGACTCCCCCTTGTACTCCACAAGGGCGTTGAAACCACCTTTGTCGGCCGTGTAGCGCACCACCTGCAGCCGCCCGTCGGGTAAGACCACTTGGTAGGTTCCCTCCGTCAGGTCGGCGTTCCGGGTCTCGTGGTGGGTGTAGGAGTTCCCGCTCTCAGGGTCCTGCACCGTGTATTTGTATTCGTACTTCGCGGGGGGCTGTGAGGGAGGGAAGGGAAAGGTAGTCTGTAGGAATTCCACGGAGGAGTTTGATGCTCCTTATGTAAACAGCCCAATAGAGATGGTTCATGTGTAGGGTATATTTTCATTTATTTTCTACTTTTGGCCTATGGCACCGGTAGTCTCTCTCTCTCTCTCTCTCTCTCTCTCTCTCTCTCTCTCTCTCTCTCTCTCTCTCTCTCTCACACCGCACCTCGTCCTCCAGAACGGCCGGGGCAGGCTCCACGCATGCCACCAGGACCGCCGCGACGACCTGTAGGCAATTAAAGGGGTTATTATCAATTTCATTATCATTATTATTATTATTATTATTATTATTATTATTATTATTATTATTATTACTACTTCTACTACTACTGCTACTACTAAAACCACTACTACTACTACTACTACTACTACTACTACAACCACTACTACTACTACTACTACTACTACTACTACTACTACTACTTCTATACCAGGAGGGAAGGGAACATCCTGGTGCTACTGTCTATGGAAGGGATAGGAAACGACTGACAGACAGACTCATCAGACCACTTATATATACACCGAGGGACACACACACACACACACACACACTCACACACACACACAGGAGATGCATCTCAGTCGCTTCTGACGTCACAGGAGAAATTAGGATAAAAGAGAGAGAGAGAGAGAGAGAGAGAGAGAGAGAGAGAGAGAGAGAGAGAGAGAGATCAATTAAGTATTTATCTAAGGTTACGCTGATGTTATTTCTCTTGCAGTCTCCCAGTACCCCAGTGTCTTAATTTACATATCCCAACAATTGCTTCGAAACATGAGACGGTGCATGACTCACCCAGCACTGACCTCTAGCGGCAGACTCCTGAACTACATACTTTCTGCCACTGTGCTCGTATGCAAATGTGTGATCTTTAAGGTGGTAGTAGTAGTAGTAGTAGTAGTAGTAGTAGAAGTTTAAGCCTACTATACACCTTTTGTGGCGGATTCAAGGCTTGACTTTACGATGATCAGGGATTCTATTAGTCAAGTTTTTCGTTTTCTTTAACTAATCCACTGATGTTTCCGTCCTTCATTAATATATAGAAAGGCATTTGGTTTCCTCCCTTCACTTGGCAGGGTTTCTATAGAGATTATTTTCGTATTTCCCTTTTTTTTGCATTCTTTCGAGGTAGGTATACGGGCATTGCATAAGGTTCAGATCTTTATGAAAACCTTATATGACCTGTAGATTCTTTGAGCTGTTTCGTATCACAGGAACTTCATCTCCTTTACCTCAGTTCAGTCGACACGTCTCTTTCTCTCCCTCGTGTCGTTGTGTTTTTATGTTAGTGAAGCCCATATTTTCAAACACACCCACATTGGTAAGTCTTTCATTGAGGCTGTGTTAGTATATCCATGGTGGGTAGTTATATGAGCTTAGTGATAGTTTGACAAGGCTTTGGTAGAGGCTGTGTTATTAGTATTTCCATGGGTAGTTATATGAGCTTAGTGATAGTTTGACAAGACTTTGGTAGAGGCTGTGTTAGTATTTCCATGGTGGGTAGTTTTATGAGCCTAGTGATAGTTTGACAAGGCTTTGGTAGAGGCTGTGTTGTTAGTATTTCCATGGTGGGTAGTTTTATGAGCCTAGTGATAGTTTGACAAGGCTTTGGTAGAGGCTGTGTTGTTAGTATTTCCATGGTGGGTAGTTTTATGAGCTTAGTGATAGTTTGACAAGGCTTTGGTAGAGGCTGTGTTGTTAGTATTTCCATGGTGGGTAGTTTCATGAGCCTAGTGATAGTTTGACAAGGCTTTGGTAGAGGCTGTGTTGTTAGTATTTCCATGGTGGGTAGTTTTATGAGCTTAGTGATAGTTTGACAAGGCTTTGGTAGAGGCTGTGTTGTTAGTATTTCCATGGTGGGTAGTTTTATGAGCCTTGTGGTAGTTTGACAAGGCTTTGGTAGAGGCTGTGTTGTTAGTATTTCCATGGTGGGTAGTTTTATGAGCCTAGTGATAGTTTGACAAGGCTTTGGTAGAGGCTGTGTTGTTAGTATTTCCATGGTGGGTAGTTTTATGAGCCTAGTGATAGTTTGACAAGGCTTTGGTAGAGGCTGTGTTGTTAGTATTTCCATGGTGGGTAGTTTTATGAGCCTTGTGGTAGTTTGACAAGGCTTTGGTAGAGGCTGTGTTGTTAGTATTTCCATGGTGGGTAGTTTTATGAGCCTAGTGGTAGTTTGACAAGGCTTTGGTAGAGGCTGTGTTGTTAGTATTTCCATGGTGGGTAGTTTTATGAGCCTAGTGATAGTTTGACAAGGCTTTGGTAGAGGCTGTGTTGTTAGTATTTCCATGGTGGGTAGTTTCATGAGCTTAGTGGTAGTTTGACAAGGCTTTGGTAGAGGCTGCGTTAGTATTTCCATGGGTAGTTTCATGAGCCTTGTGGTAGTTTGACAAGGCTTTGGTAGAGGCTGCGTTAGTATTTCCATGGGGAGTTTTATGAGCCTAGTGATAGTTTGACAAGGCTTTGGTAGAGGCTGTGTTATTAGTATTTCCATGGGGAGTTTTATGAGCCTAGTGATAGTTTAACAAGGCTTTGGTAGAGGCTGTGTTATTAGTATTTCCATGGTGGGTAGTTTCATGAGCCTAGTGGTAGTTTGACAAGGCTTTGGTAGAGGCTGTGTTGTTAGTATTTCCATGGTGGGTAGTTTTATGAGCTTAGTGGTAGTTTGACAAGGCTTTGGTAGAGGCTGTGTTAGTATTTCCATGGTGGGTAGTTTCATGAGCCTAGTGGTAGTTTGACAAGGCTTTGGTAGAGGCTGTGTTGTTAGTATTTCCATGGTGGGTAGTTTTATGAGCTTAGTGGTAGTTTGACAAGGCTTTGGTAGAGGCTGTGTTGTTAGTATTTCCATGGTGGGTAGTTTTATGAGCCTAGTGATAGTTTGACAAGGCTTTGGTAGAGGCTGTGTTGTTAGTATTTCCATGGTGGGTAGTTTTATGAGCCTAGTGATAGTTTGACAAGGCTTTGGTAGACGCTGTGTTGTTAGTATTTCCATCTATGAGCCTATTGACAGTTTGACAAGGCTTCGGTAGAGGTTATGTTAGTGTCTCCTGGCGATAGTTTGACAAGGCTTCTGTACCATTAACACTAAAAACCACTCATGAGAACCCGACTAATCCCATTTTTGACTTGGGAAACAACTTTTATGAGAGCCTAAATCAGTGTCTCCCAGCCTCTAGTCTCGTCTCCCTTTCCAGTCACTCTTTCACCTGACCCCTGCAACGAGATGGGTTAAGCCAGCAAAGAGTAATAGAAGATAGTTGGGGGCTTCGTGGTGCAGTGGTTAGCACACTCAGCTCACATCCAAGAGAGCCCGGGTTCGATTCCAGGGCGGAGTGGAATAATTTGGGCGGCTTTCCCGATACCCTACGCCCCTGTCCACCCAACAGTGAATGGGTACCAGGTATCAATCGGGGGTTGTGTCCCGTCTCCTGGGATCTGTTCCCTTCTATAATCCCTTCCCCCCTCTGTCTCTCTCCGGCATATGACCACAGATGTTGCGCCGACTAAACGAAACTTTCCTTACATAGAAGATAGTTTTTTTTTTTTAATTCTTCCATGCAACCCTGAATAGGAACCACTGGGCTAAAGCATATGAGAAAACGAACCATACATAACCATTCAGTAAGCAAAGCGAAGTACCACAATATGCGTTTCTCTGTGATATTTAGCATTTCCCAAGGTCGGCTAGCCTAGTATGGGGGGCTGGGAGACAGGTAGCGGCCAGGTAAAGGTCTGCAGGTGTGTTTACGCGGGTTATTAAGTGGATAGATAATTGTTTGATGATGATGAGGAGGAGGAGGAGGGAAAGGGTGATTGGGTTAGGTAATTTTGTATGGGTGCGCTCTCTCTCTCTCTCTCTCTCTCTCTCTCTCTCTCTCTCTCTCTCTCTCTCTCTCTCTCTCTCTCTCTCTCTCTCTCTTCGTGATTAGGCATTCGCTCTTTCTTTATCTCATTTTCTTTTTCTTTCTCATTCTTATTTATTCTTTCATTTTCTTTATTTTTTTTTTTCTTTTCCCTTTTCTTGTAGTTTTTCCTTTTCATTCTCTTTATTTTTGTGTGGTTGTTTCTTTCTTTCTTTCTTTCTTTCTTTCTTTGTGCTTCTGTATTTCTCTTTCTCTCTTTCTTTCTTTCTTTCTCTCTTTCTTTCTTTCTTTCTTTCTCTTTCTTTGTGGTTCTGCATTTCTCTTTCTGTCTTTCTTTCTTTCTTTCTTTCTTTCTTTCTTTCTTTCTTTCTTTGTTATCATTATTATTATTATTATTATTATTATTATTATTATTATTATTATTATTATTATTATTATTATTATTTTTATTATTATTATTATTACTTATTTATATATTTCCAGGTCCAGAGGTTAGCGAGCCATATAAAGACGTGAGTGTTAGCCTACTATTATTTTCTCTCTCTCTCTCTCTCTCTCTCTCTCTCTCTCTCTCTCTCTCTCTCTCTCTCTCTCTCTCTCTCTCTCTCTCGTAAACTATATATATTTTGCATTTATTTTATCCGCCGTCAAAAGTATATATATTGTTTTTCTTTTCTTTCCTTCTTCCTTTATTTATTTACTTGTTATTTATAGTTTTTTTTATATAAGGGAGATAACAACAATGAAAAAATCGAGAGGTTCGCGATTCAGTCATTTATTGTTTGATGGTTTGAATTAAGAGAAAAAAAGAACATCAGCGAGGAAAGAAAAAAAAGACAATCGGTTTATTATATTACGAAGCTTACACACCACTACAAAATGAGTGAAGAAATAAATGCTAAATAGATCATAAAACTAACAACTACAGTACTTTTAGGAGGCAAAGGAAAGAAAATTAAGTCACAGAAAGCGCATTTGCATAAGTACATTCTGTTAAAGAGGAGGAGGAAGAAGAAGAAGAGGAAGGTGGAGGAGGAAGAAGAGGAAGGAGGAGGAGGAGGAAGAAGAGGAAGAGGAAGGAGGAGGAAGAAGAGGAAGAGGAAACAGGAGGAAGAAGAGGAAGGAGCTAGGAGGAGGAAGAAGAGGAAGAGGAAGGAGGAGGAGGAAGAAGAGGAATAGGAAGGAGGAGGAGGAAGAAGAGGAAGGAGGAGGAGGAGGAAGAAGAGGAAGAGGAAGGAGGAGGAAGAGGAAGAGGAAGGAGGAGGAAGAAAAAGAGAAAGAGGAAGGAGGAGGAGGAGGAAGAAGAGGAAGGAGGAGGAGGAGGAAGAAGAGGAAGAGGAAGGAGGAGGAGGAAGAAGAGGAAGAGGAAGGAGGAGGAAGAAGAAGAGGAAAAGGAAGGAGGAGGAGGAAGAAGAGGAAGAGGAAGGAGGAGGAGGAAGAAGAGGAAGAGGAAGGAGGAGGAGGAGGAAGAGGAAGGAGGAGGAGGAAGAAGAGGAAAAGGAAGGAGGAGGAGGAGGAAGAAGAGGAAGAGGAAGGAGGAGGAGGAAGAAGAGGAAGGAGGAGGAGGAGGAAGAAGAAGAGGAAGAGGAAGGAGGAGGAGGAAGAAGAGGAAGGAGGAGGAGGAGGAAGAAGAGGAAGAGGAAGGAGGAGGAGGAAGAAGAGGAAGAGGAAGGAGGAGGAGGAAGGAGGAAGGAAGGAGGAGGAAGGAAGAAGAGGAAGAGGAAGGAAGGAAGGAAGGAGGAGGAGGAGGAAGAAGAGAGGGAAGGAGGAGGAAGAAGGAAGGAGGAAGGAAGGAGGAGGAGGAGGAGGAAGAAGAGGAGGAAGACGAAGGAGGAGGAGGAAGAAGAGGAAGGAGGAGGAGGAGGAAGAGGAAGGAGGAGGAGGAGGAAGAAGAAGAGGAAAAGGAAGGAGGAGGAAGAAGAGGAAGAGGAAGGAGGAGGAAGAAGAGGAAGAGGAAGGAGGAGGAGGAAGAAGAGGAAGAGGAAGGAGGAGGAAGAAGAAGAGGAAGAGGAAGGAGGAGGAGGAAGAAGAGGAAGAGGAAGGAGGAGGAGGAAGAAGAGGAAGAGGAAGGAGGAGGAAGAAGAAGAAGAAGAGGAAGGAGGAGGAAGAAGAAGAGGAAGGAGGAGGAGGAGGAAGAAGAAGAGGGAGGTTAGAGTCAAGAAGAAGAGGAAGGA
>NC_066537.1:4351527-4366527 GCF_024679095.1 Eriocheir sinensis
TATTATTATTATTATTATTATTATTATTATTATTATTATTATTATTATTATTATTTGTTTTATATGTGTGTTTGTACGTACGTGTGTAAATCTTTGTGTCTTTTTTCTCTTATAATTTTACTCTTATTTTTTTCATTAACTGTTTATGGGTAGTATTAGTGTTATCATTATTATTATTATTATTATTATTATTATTATTATTATTATTATTATTATTATTATTATTATTATTATTATTATCATTAGTGAGAATCTCAGACATTGGTTATATATAAATGGTCTTTTTATACACACACACACACACACACACACACACACACTAACCCTGATGTGTGTTGCCTAATGATGTATACTTGTGTGTGTGTGTGTGTGTGTGTGTGTGTGTGTGTGTGTGGTAAGCAAGGCACTTTTGTAGGCACTGGCACTCTCTCTCTCTCTCTCTCTCTCTCTCTCTCTCTCTCTCTCTCTCTCTCTCTCTCTCTCTCTCTCTCTCTCTCTCTCTCTCTCTCTCTCTCTCTCTCTCTCTCTCTCTCTCTCTCTCTCTCTCTCTCTCTCTCTCATTATATACATCAACAACAACAAACATCAACAACAACATCAATAACAGGATATGATGCAGAGTCCCTTTGTGTGTTTCAAGGAACGAACGTTTTTTTAAGAAACGTCAAGTTGGTTTTCCGGTTATATCATCCGGTGACGTCTTGCAAGTGTCTAGTAATTGTTTTGTTATTGTTTTGTTTTGTTAGTTTTTATCTCGTCTTATCTTTTGCTTCCTTTCTTTGTTTTGTTTTTCTTTGTCTGCGTTTCCTGTTTTGTCCTTTATCCTTTTCCTTCTCTGTGTCCTGTTTTTACTTTCCTTCTTTTTATTTTTTTGTTTATTTTTAGCTCTTCTTATTTTTCTCTTTCTCTCTTCTTTCCTTCCTTCCTTCCTTCGTTTCTCTCTCTGTCTGCGTTTCCTGCTTTTGGCTTCTTTCTTTTCCTTCTCTGTTTCCCATTCTTCCTTCCCTTCTTATTTTCTATTGTTTTCTTTAGTTCTTCTTATCTTTCTCTTTCTCTCTTTTCCTTCCTTCCTTCACTCATTCATTTTTTCCTCCTTTCTTTTTTTTGTCTGCGTTTCCGTTTTCGTCTAATATTTTTTTTCCTTCTCTGTTTTCCATCCTCCTTCTTTCTGTTCTTCCCTTCTTCTTCTTCTTCTTCTTCTTCTTTCCCTCCTTCCATTTCATTATTCCTTTCTTTCTTCTTTTCTTTTCTTCCATTCTTTCCTTCTCTCTCTTTCTTTCTGTCTTTCTCTCTCTCTCCTTCCTTCTCACATATCGTTTCTTTCTCATTCCTTTCCCTTCAGTCTTTTCTACATATTTTCTTTCCTCTTCTTCTTTCTCTTTCCTTTACTTTTCCTCTCCTCCAATTCTTCCTCTTTTCCTCTCCCCCACTTCTCTCTCTCTCTCTCTCTCTCTCTCTCTCTCTCTCTCTCTCTCTCTCTCTCTCTCTCTCTCTCTCTCTCTCTCTCTCTCTCTCTCTCTCTCTCTCTCTCTCTCTCTCTCTCTCTCTCTCTCTCTCTCTCTCTCTCTCTCCCCCCCCCATACTCTCTTTCCCCTCCCTACATCTTCCTTTCTTTCCTTTAACTCTTTTTTCCCACGTTAATTAGATTTCTCCCACGCACCTTTGAACACCTGGTATTTATTATGCGCAAAAATATATATTCATCAGGCACTTGCTAGGAGTATATGTGAATTCTTAATGCTCTAAATACTACAACCTCTATAGGATAAGGCTGTATGGATTAGGATAAGGATATGTACATTGGGATAGGGTTATTGTATGGTGTGTGTCTCTCTCTCTCTCTCTCTCTCTCTCTCTCTCTCTCTCTCTCTCTCTCTCTCTCTCTCTCTCTCTCTCTCTCTCTCTCTCAACCAACAGCATTCGGCGGTAAACTTAAATTTGGACCAACAACTTTTGAGTGACCGCTCCCCCTTCTACTACCACCACCACCACCTCTACCGCTGTCCCTTCCCTCACCCCTAACACTAACACTATCATCGCCGGCGCCGCCATCTTTCGTTAGGAGGCTCGTAATGCGGTTCAATTTCTCCTCCAAATCCCGCATCTGTTTCTGAAGGCCCGTGTATGTCTCTCGAACTTCCTCCATGCGGTCGCCGACAATCTCTTCCAGTTCCTTCAGCCCCGCCTTAAACTCGTCATTGTTCTCCTCACTCCGCTGGTAATCCCCCCGGCGTATCCTGCTCCCCCGCCTCGCTGATCGCATGCTCTTCCCCAGCTTGATGTCTCCCCCGCCCGTGGTCTGCTGGTCCGCCTCTCGACCCCTTAAGCATCGGTTGACATTCGCGAGGAGGTAGGATGGCACGCTGGTTTCCTTGACGTTCTTGTTCTTGACGATGAATAGCTTGTTGCTCTGTGAGAAAGGGGTATATGGGAAGGGAATGGTTGAAGTGGTGGTATGGTTGGGTTAGGTTGGGGTGGGGAGCGTATGGTTGGGTTAGGTTGGGGATATGAAAAGGGGGGATGGGGGGAGTCTATCTATCTATCTATCTATCTATCTATCTTGTTGCTCTGTGGGAAAGGGGTATATGGGAAGGGAATGGTTTAAGTGGTGGTATGGTTGGGTTAGGTTGGGGTGGGGAGCGTATGGTTGAGTTGGGTTGGGGATATGAAAAAGGGGGATGGGGGGAGTCTATCTATCTATCTATCTATCTATCTATCTATCTATTTTGTTGCTCTATTGGCAAGGGGTATATAGGAAGGAAATGGTTTAAGTGGTGGTATGGTTGGGTTAGGTTGGGTATGGTTGAGTTGGGTTGGGGATATGAAAAGGGGGGATGGGGGGAGTCTATCTATCTATCTATCTATCTATCTTGTTGGTCTCTTGGAAAGGGGTATATAGGAAGGGAATGGTTTTAGTGGTGGTATGGTTGGGTTAGGTTGGGTATGGTTGAGTTGGGTTGGGGATATGAAAAGGGGGGATGGGGGGAGTCTATCTATCTATCTATCTATCTTGTTGCTCTGTTGGAAAGGGGTATATGGGAAGGGCATGGTTGAAGTGGTGGTATGGTTGGGTTAGGTTGGGGTGGGGAGCGTATGGTTGAGTTGGGTTGGGGATATGAAAAGGGGGGATGGGGGAGCCTATCTATCTATCAATCTATCTATCTATCTAACTCTACTATCTTTTCTTTCCTTCTTTCTTTACATCCATCCCTGTATCTCTTTTTTTCCTTTCCCTTTCTCTGTCCTGTCTATCCTCCTGTCTCTCTATCGCTCTGTCTACCTATCTATTCATCTACCCGTCTATCTGTCTGTCAACCTCTTTACCTCCTCGCCTAAGAACACCGTCCCAGGAGCCTACCTTGAGGGGGCTGTTTGGCAGGTAGAAAACGCGGGTGTTATAGCAGTCGTAGGTGCAGACCAGAGCCACCTTCATCAGGACGGCGCTCAGTCTTGGGGGGGAGAAGGGTAGGAAGGGTTAGCAGGGGGAGCAGGAGGAGGAGGAGAAGGAGGAGGAGGAAGAGAGGGGTTATGCAGAATGGGTAGAATGGGAGAGTAGGGGTAGGAGGAGGAGGAAGAGGAGGAGGAGAAGGAGAAGGAGGAAGAGAGGGGTTATGTAGAATGGGTGGAATGGGAGAGTAGGAGGAGGAGGAGGAGGAGGAGGAAGAAAGTTAGATAAAGGAAGGAGAAGGAGAAAAGGAGGAAAAAGAAGAAGGAGGAGGAGGAGGAGGAGGAGGAGGAGGACAGTTAGATAAGAGGAGAAGGAGAAAAAGGAAGAAGAAGGAGGAGGAGGAGGAGGAAGAGGAGGGGATTATGCAACATGCGTAATAGTTGAAGGAAGAAGAGGAGGAGGAGGAGGAGGAGGAGGAGGAGGACAGTTAGATAAAGGAAAAAGAAGGAGAAAAGGAGGAAAAAGAAGGAGGAGGAGGAAGAGGAGGGGGTTATGCAAAATGGGTAATAGTTGATGGGAGAAGAAGAGGAGGAGGAGGAAGGGGAGAAGGAGGAGGAGGCGATTTAGCAGAAAGAGAAGGAGGAAGAGGAAGAAGAAGAAATGGATGAGGAGGAGGAAAGGGAGTGAGAGGAGAAGAGGAGAGCTATTATGCACACACACACACACACACACACACACACACACACTCTTACACCTCCCCCCTCCCTCTCCCCCCTTCCCCCCCACTCACTTGGACACCCTGACGTGGGAGGCGATGAAGGACGCGGTGGAAATATTCTTCTCCATGTGGAAGACCAACTCCGTCTGCTTGATGAGGCGCTCCAGGTGGGCCGAGTTGCGGAGGCTCTGCGGGGGGACGGCGGCGTTAGTGGAGGAGGAGGAGGAGGAGGAGGATTTGCATTTGAGTGAGGCAGCATGACGCCAACAAGTCTACATACAAAGAAGAGGAAGAGGGCGAGGTTAAGATGTTACTCAGCTTACATTGACATCGCCTACACCAAGAAGAGGAGGAGGAGGAGGAGGAGGGGAACACAAAGGAAGAACAAAGAACAGCCGACCTGATGGCCCTTACGAGGCTGTTTGTGACAAGCTACACCAACTATCTAATCAAAGGTGGAAGATGAAGGACAGCAAAGGAAGAGGAGGAGGAGGAGGAGGAGGAGGAGTGTGTCTGCACCTGCACGTCGCTGACCGCCAGAGCCACGAGCAGGTTGGAGAGGATGATGGAGACGAGGATGATGAAGAAGAGGAAGATGGCGTGGCCGGTGAAGTACAGCTTGGAGAGTCCCTCCACGAACTCCGTGCTGAAGTCCAGCTCGCCGATCATCATGGTGAGCGTCTTGACGAAGGTGAGGATGGGGCTGGCCAGCACGGGGTCCTGCTGGCCGCCGCCCTGCTGGACGTTGAGCGCCACGTAGAAGGCGGCGGTGAAGGCCAGCAGCAGGCAGAAGTACATGAGGAAGATGCGCAGGAACACCTTGGCCACGCGCGTGAACATGACCACATAGACGCCGCAGTTCGGGAAGCGGCCGATGAGCAGCATGCACTCCGTCCACAGCAGGAGCATGAGCCAGGAGGCCAGGTGCTGCTGCCACACGCGGGCGTCGGCGGGCAGCACCACGGCGGCCACCAGCACCGTGATCACCACGTGCAGCACGCCGGACAGCGAGCGGAACCATTGCAGCTTGTTCTGCAATAGCGACAGCACCTGCTGCAGGATGATCAGCACCTGGTACACCATCACCAGCACCCGCATCGTCTGGTTGGCGCTGTGAGGCAGGGAATCAAAGCCCTTCTCGCTGGGCGCCACCGCCTCCTCCTCCCCCGTCGCCACCGCCGCCGCCGCTTCGGTGTCGTTGGTGAGGGCGGTGTCGCCGATGACGGCGGTGGTGTTGGTGGCGGCGGCGGTGTCGGTGGCGGAGTCGTTCCAGACGAACTTGTTGAAGGTGAGCACGGTGGTGAGCACGGCGAAGAACAGGTAGAGGATGACCTCGATGAGGAAGAGGCGGCGCACGTTCATCCACTTGAGCAGCAGGAAGGTCTCGCACAGCGGGTGGCTCAGCAGCTTGGCGTGGCCCAGGTCCACGAAGGACTGCAGGTTCTGCACCTGGTTCTTGTCCGAGCCGCAGCACAGCGGCAGGAAGTTCATGGTGACCTCCAGCGTCTTGGTGTTGATCTTGTGCGAGTTGGTGACCAGACACTCGTCGAACACGGTGTCCATGAGGCCCGGCATGTAGTGCAACGTGTAGGCCAGCACCGTCTCGCCGTTGTCGTCCGCCGCGGCCATGTCGGCGCCGGCGTTGAGCAACGCCACCATGCACGGCACCGAGCGCGCGCGCGCCGCCTTGTGGAGCGGCGTGGAGCCCGTGCCGTCCTTGGCCCGCACCAGCGCGCCGGCCTTCAGCAGCAACGAGAGGGCGTGGACGCAGCCGGCGGCGGCGGCGTCGTGGAGCGGCGTGTGGCCGCGCATGTCGCGGTGGTCCACCACGCCTGGGCGGCGGTTCTCCAGCAGCAGCTGGATGCACGTCGTGGACTTGGAGGCGGCGGCGTAGTGCAGCGGCGTCTGCCCGAACTGGTTCTTGGCATACACGGAAGCACCGGCGGCCAGCAGGAAACGCACGCCCGCCGCCCAGCGCACCTGCGCCGCGCGGTGCAGCGCCGTTTCGTGGAAGGTACCGCCGTGGCCGTTCACGTGGATGCCGGACCCCAGCAGCGCCTGCAGCCCCTCCAGGTTCTCCGTGTCCACCATCTTGAGTAGCCGCGCGGCGTCGCTGTCCCAGGAACACACGGCGGCGGGGTCCTCGACGTCCGGCTCCGTGGCCACCCGCACCATGCGGGACCCCGCGGCCAGGCTCTCTGCGGGCACCAAGCAGGTGGTTATGGCACGGCGCCGCGGCCACACACACACACACACACACACACACACACTGTGACAAACACACTCACCTGAGGCGGGCATGTTTGGGGGGCGGGGCAGCAGCCTGGCGGCGGCGTCCTCGGGGGGCGGCGAATCTTCGGGTCGGGGGGGGGCGGCCTCAGGAGCGCAGCGCGGTCCTCGCTGGGGCGTCATGGCGCCAACACGACCCCGCCTGGGCCTGCGGCGGAGAAGGAGGGGAGGGGGGTTGTTAGTGTTGCTCAGGCACAAAACCACCACCGCCAGTCCTCCTGCTGTCACCTTCACCACCACCACCACCGCCACAGCGTCACTGGCCGGCCTCCCTTCGTCTTGGCCGTATAAGGAAGGGAATCGCACCAGCCTTCGCATTCCCATCACATCACGTACCCTTCCCTGCGCCTCCCTTCCCATCACCTATTCCCCCCCCTCACTCTGCCCTCCCCTTCTCTCCTTGCTCCGTCCCCATTCCCTTTCCATTTCTTCCCCTTCCTCCTTCCCTTCTCCCTCTTCTCTCTTATCTATCCGTTCCCCTCTTACTTCTCTCTCTTTCCCTCCTGACCCCCTTTTTCCTCATCTTCTCTCTCTCTCTCTCTCTCTCTCTCTCTCTCTCTCTCTCTCTCTCTCTCTCTCTCTCTCTCTCTCTCTCTCAATATATTAATTTTATTCCACGCTTCTCACTGTTACAACGAAAACAATTACACACACACACACACACACACACACACACACACACACACACACACATGCCACTCCTCACTTGGAATTTCCCTCTCTAAATACCCTTATGTGTGTGTGTGTGTGTGTGTGTGTGTGTGCGTGTGTGTGCGTGCGTAGGTTAAGAGTGCCAAGGAGAACAGTCTTTTATCGGGCGGAAGTGTCAGTCTCTCTCTCTCTCTCTCTCTCTCTCTCTCTCTCTCTCTCTCTCTCTCTCTCTCTCTCTCTCTCTCTCTCTTCGAAATAAGGTTAAGTGGCTGCGTTTCTGATTGGTAACACTGATATCTCTCTCTCTCTCTCTCTCTCTCTCTCTCTCTCTCTCTCTCTCTCTCTCTCTCTCTCTCTCTCTCTCTCTCTCTCTCTCTCTCTCATAAAAAGGGAGAGAGAGAGAGAGAGAGAGAGAGAGAGAGAGAGAGAGAGACGTGAACAAAATAAAATAAGTGAATAAATGAAAATAGAATAATAAAAATTCCACAGGTAACAACAACAACAACAAAAACAACAGAAAAATAAAGAAATCAAATAAAATATAATAAAATAAAAACTCAAGTGTAATTCTTTCCCTCTCGTTACCTGTGCGTGATGCGTTCCGTAATAAGCTTTTTTTTTTTACCTGAGGAGGAGGAGGAGGAAGAGGAGGAGGAGGAGGAGGAGGAGGAGGAGGAGGAGGAGGAAGGCTTGCAGGTGAACTAATCTGACCCGGATGTCATACCTCCCCTCCTCCTCCTCCTCCTCCTCCTCCTCCTTTTCCTCCTCCTCTTTCCCCTATTTTGTGTCCTTTGAAGCGAGAGAAGAAGATTGGAGGAGGAGGAGGAGGAGGAGGAGGAGAGGAGAGAAGAGGAGGAGAAGAGAAGAATGTAAAAGGAGAGGAGAGAAAGAGGGAAGAGAAGGAGAAGAGAAGAAAGAGGAAAGACAAGAGAGAAAAGAAGGAAAAAAAGAGGATAGGAGAGGAAAGGAAAGGAGAGAAGAAGTAGAAGAGGAAGGAAGACAGAAAGAGAAGAGGAGGAAAGGAAGAAAAGACGAAGATAGAGAAGACAAAATATAAGGAAAGGAAGAGAGGAAAGAAGAGAAGAGAGGAAAGAGGAGAGAAGAGGAAGAGAAGAGGAAAGAGACACGAGAGGAAGGAAAAGAAGATAACATAGGAGAGGAAGAGGTCGAGAAAGGGAAGAAGAAGAAGAAGAAGAAGAAGAAGAAGAAGAAGAAGAAGAAGAAGAAGCTGGGACCGAAGGATACAGAGATTAACACCGTGGGAAGACACCAAGGAGGAGGAGGAGGAGGAAGAGGAGGAGGAGGAGGAGGAGGAGAAGGTCGTAAAATTCATGTTCCCTTTCCTCAGTTTGTTTTCAGGTTATCAATTAATTTTTTTTCTTCTTTTTTTCCTTTCTTCATTTCCTTCGTAATTTGTTTTCATTTTCTCAATCTTCTTTTTTTTCCTTCCTTCTTTTTCTTTCTTCTCCGTCTTAAATTTATTCCTGTTACCCTTTTTTTATTCTTTTCTTTCTTCAACATTTCCTTCTTAATTTCCTTTCATTTTGCTAAGTCTTTTTTTCTTCCCTTTTTCCTTTATTCCTTTTCGTCTTCCGTTCAATCCTTTAACTAATTTCTTTCTCCTTCATTATTTCACGGTTAATCCTTTCCTTCTTTTATCTTATTATTCTCTTTAACTAATCTCTTTTTTTCTCTCTTTCATACGATAGGCACATTAAAAAAATTGTTTAGATAAATTCATGGCTAGTGAGGTTAGGTGGGGTTAGGTTAGGTTCACAGGAGCTGCCTTGTGTAGACCTATAACCTCTTGCAGACTCCTTACGTTCTTATGGTGTGAGTTTTAATACTATAGATACATTTAATAATAGGAGAGAGAGAGAGAGGTTAACTAAATTCATGGATAGTGAGGTTAGGTTAGGTTAGGTTAGGTTAGGTTAGGTTAGGTTGGGTTAGGTTAGGTTAGGTTAGGTTAGGTTAGGTTACGTTAGGTTAGGTTAGGTTAGGTTACGTTAGGTTACGTTAGGTTAGGTTAGGTTAGGTTAGGTTGGGTTAGGTTAGGTTAGGTTAGGTTAGGTTAGGTTAGGTTAGGTTAGGTTAGGTTAGGTTGGGTTAGGTTAGGTTAGGTTAGGTTAGGTTAGGTTAGGTTAGGTTCACAGGAGCTGCCTTGTATAGACCTACCGACCTCTTGCAGACTCCTAACGTTCATATATTCCTATTACTTCAGTGACATATCTCTCCCCTCTTTGTTGTTCTTATTACCAATGTTTTCCCTCCTTCATTAAGTCATTGGCAAGGTGATGTTAGTATTGGCAACGGCGATGTCTACATACCCTTCGTTTTGATAAGGGGAGAGAGATGGAGGAGGAGGAAGAGGAGGAGGAGGAGGAGGAGGGGGGTGAAGGAAGGGAAGGGAGAGGGAAAGGGAAGTTTGTGTGTGTAGGCAAGTGTGTGTGTGTGTGTGTGTGTGTGTGTGTGTGTGTGTGTGTGTGTGTGTGTGTGTGTGTGTGTGTGTGTGTGGAAAGTCCTTGTCAAATACACCTGCTAAAAATTAACGAGTGAAAGCCGCAGGTGAGAGAGAGAGAGAGAGAGAGAGAGAGAGAGAGAGAGAGAGAGAGAGAGAGAGAGAGAGGGGGGATTTTTCCATTCAAGACCCATAATCAAGCCTTTAGGGTCACATTACTCCTGTTTTCCCAAGCCCACAGAGAGAATTATCCGGGTTTTCATGGTTGGTATTCCCGTTCAAGAAACAGAAGTCGTGTCAAACTATCACTGGGATCACAAAACAGTTCATAACGAGCCCGACAGCAATTTCTAGGAGAGGTTTTTCAAAGAGGCGAACGGAGACCCCGAGACGCCTAAGGATATTCGACTCTGACGCTTCCTAATACCTCTGTGCGACTGTCATTTGTTATTTTTTTGTTTCCTTATTGTTTATAGTTTTTTGTGACGATTCTATTTATACAAAACAGGTATCAGAGAGAGAGAGAGAGAGAGAGAGAGAGAGAGAGAGACCTTGAAGAGACAGCTAGCACACGTACACGGCATTCTTCCTCCACCTTCCTCCATTCTTCCCTCCTCCTCCTCCTCCTCCTCCTCCCTCTCTGTCTTGATCCTCCCCAAATCGTGCCATTCTCCATTCCCTGTAACTCTCTCTCTCTCTCTCTCTCTCTCTCTCTCTCTCTCTCTCTCTCTCTTGCTTTCAAAACTCTCTCACACGTGAAATTAAACTTCTCCGTTCTATTTACGCAGAGAGAGAGAGAGAGAGAGAGAGAGAGAGAGAGAGAGAGAGATTACATTACATAACTGATACGGTGCGTTGTTTTTACGATATATAGTAGTAATAGTAGTAGTAGTAGTAGTAGTAGTAGTAGTAGTAGTAGTAATAATAATAACAATAATAATAATAGCAACAAAAAGCAATATAATAAAAAGACGAAGATGATGTGAACGAAAAACAAGAAAAATAATAATAATAATAATAATAATAATAAGCCATAGTTGTTGGTATTGACGTAAATAAAGAAAAAAAAGACTACCACCAGCATCCTGTGACCTTGAGGAAACTCGCTCCCTCCATCCTCCTCCTCCTCTCTTCCTTCTCCTCCTCCTCTTCTCTTCACCTCTTTTCCTTCTCTTCTCTCTTTCTCCTCCTCTCTTCCTTCTCTCTAGCAAGGAAAAAAAAAAGAGGAGGAAGTGGAGGAAGAAGGAGGAGGAGGAGGAGGAAGATGAAGTGAGGATGGAAGAAGGAGGAGGAGGAATATGAAGTGAGGATGAAAGAAGGAGGAGGAGGAGGAAAAGACAAAAGGAAGAGGAGGAGGAGGAAAAGATAGACAGAAAAGGAGGAGGAGGATGAGGAGGAAAAGACAAAAGGAAGAGGAGGAGGAGGAAAAGATAGACAGAAAAGGAGGAGGAGGAGGAGGAGGAAAAGACAGACAGAAAAGGAAGAGGAGGAGGAGGAGGAACAGACAGACAAATAAGGAGGAGGAGGAGGAAAAGACAGACAGAAAAGGAGGAGGAGGAGGAGGAGGAAAAGACAGACAGAAAAGGAGGAGGAGGAGGAGGAGGAAAAGACAGACAGAAAAGGAGGAGGAGGAGGAGGAGGAGGAGGAAAAGACAGACAGAAAAGGAGGAGGAGGAGGAGGAGGAAAAGACAGACAGAAAAGGAGGAGGAGGAGGAGGAGGAAAAGACAGACAGAAAAGGAGGAGGAGGAGGAGGAGGAAAAGACAAAAGGAAGAGGAGGAGGAGGAAAAGACAAAAGGAAGAGGAGGAGAAGGAAAAGATAGACAGAAAAGGAGGAGGAGGAGGAGGAAAAGACAGACAGAAAAGGAGGAGGAGGAGGAGGAAGAAAAGACAGACAGAAAAGTACGAGGAGGAGGAGGAGGAAAAGACAGACAAAAAAGGAGGAGGAGGAGGAAAGGAAAGACACACAGAAAAGTAGGAGGAGGAGGAGGAGGACAACAAATACACCAAATGAGGAGGAGGAGGAGGAGGAAAAGAAAGACAGAAAAGGAGGAGGAGGAGGAGGAGGAGGAGGAAAAGACAGACAGAAAAGGAGGAGGAGGAGGAGGAGGAAAAGACAGACAGAAAAGGAGGAGGAGGAGGAGGAAAAGACAGACAGAAAAGGAGGAGGAGGAGGAGGAGGAGGAGGAGGAAAAGACAGACAGAAAAGGAAGAGGAGGAGGAGGAGGAGGAAAAGACAGACAGAAAAGGAGGAGGAGGAGGAGGAAAAGACAGACAGAAAAGGAGGAGGAGGAGGAAAAGACAGGCAAAAAGGATGAGGAGGAGGAGGAAAAGACAGACAGAAAAGGAGGAGGAGGAGGAAAAGACAGACAGAAAAGGAGGAGGAGGAGGAGGAGGAAAAGACAGACAGAAAAGGAGGAGGAGGAGGAGGAGGAAAAGACAGACAGAAAAGGAGGAGGAGGAGGAGGAGGAGGAAAAGACAGACAGAAAAGGAGGAGGAGGAGGAGGAGGAGGAAAAGACAGACAGAAAAGGAGGAGGAGGAGGAGGAGGAGTAAAAGACAGACAGAAAAGGCGGATGAGGAGTATGAGGACAAGACAGACAGAAAAGGAAGAGGAGGAGGAGGAGGAAAAGACAGACAGAAAAGGAGGAGGAGGAGGAGGAGGAAAAGACAGACAGAAAAGGAGGAGGAGGAGGAGGAAAAGACAGACAAAAAAGGAGGAGGAGGAGGAGGAGGAAAAGACAGACAGAAAAGGAAGAGGAGGAGGAGGAGGAGGAAAAGACAGCAAGAAAAGGAGGAGGAGGAGGAGGAAAAGACAGACAGAAAAGGAGGAGGAGGAGGAGGAGGAGGAGGAGGAAAAGACAGACAGAAAAGGAAGAGGAGGAGGAGGAGGAAAAGACAGACAGAAAAGGAGGAGGAGGAGGAGGAGGAGGAAAAGACAGACAGAAAAGGAGGAGGAGGAGGAGGAGGAGGAAAAGACAGACAGAAAAGGAGGAGGAGGATAAGGAGGAAAAGACAGACAGAAAAGGAGGAGGAGGAGGAGGAAGAGGAGGAGGAAAATACAGACAGAAAAGGAGGAGGAGGAGGAGGAGGAAAAGACTGACAGAAAAGGAAGAGGAGGAGGAGGAGGAAAAGGAAGAAGAGGAGGAAGATAAGGCAATTACTCACTCCCTGTCCTTCAAATCGTTTTCCTTTCGGCTGGTCATTCAAGGGGTAACCCAAATATAAAAAATAATACATACACAATTATCAAGTCCTTTTTTATTGCGTTAGCTTAAGTATTTCACATCTTTACAGTGGCTCGTTTTGAGATGTTTGTTGTTGTCAAGGTTTATCGTACATGATACAATTATACACATGTTGTTAATGAATGCAGCATATATAAATGGCACTCGTCATCAGTAGATTCTTAGGCGTGAAGCATTGCCGCACACATTCCAAAAAGTGGTACCTCAGCAACCCAAGGATAAATAAGTCATTGAACCGCAGGCCGGGCCTCTATATAAACTTCAAAATATATATGTAATTATTTTCCGACACAGCGTTATGCAGGGAAGGGCAAGACTCATCAAATTCAAGCTGCACGCACTAACTGTAGCATTTGGTGGACCATTTTCCTCCTTTTTCTGTCTGTCTATATTTTCCTCCTCCTCCTCCTCTTCCTTTTTTGTCTGTCTGTCTTTTCCTCCTCCTCCTCCTCCTCCTCCTCCTTCGTGTCCTAGTTTTGTTAACTTCCTGTTCCTTCGTCATTTCACCTCCCTCCTCCTCCTCTTCCTCCTCCTCCTATTTCCTTATTTTGTTGGCTGCCAAGCCTGTTCCATTCATCCACCACTCTATTGGTGAACCAATTCTTGCCAATGTCTTTGTTGAATCTGAATTTGTCTAACTTAAAACCATTGCCACGCGTCCTACCTGGCTCTTTCACTCTCAAAATTTTATTGACATCCCCTTTATTAAATCCCTTCATCCATTTATAAACTTCGATCAAGTCTCCTCGCAACCTTCGCCTTTCTAGAGATTGTAGATTTAAATGCTTCAGCCTGTCTTCATAAGGCAAGTTTCTCACCCCCTGAATCATCTTTGTCATCCTCCTCTGTACAGATTCTAACATCTTGATATCCATTTTATAATAGGGGGACCACAGAACTGAGCTGCATAATCGAGATAAGGTCTAACTAGTGCTAAGTAAAGTTTGAGGATGACTTCAGCGCTCCTATTGCTCACGCTCCTTGAGATGAAACCAAGTACTCTGCCCGATTTTTAGCCTGAAGCATTGAGCCCTAGGACGGAGGTCAGCGCTCACTAGGACTGCTAAGTCTCTCTCACGCCCAGACCTGCTTAGAGGAGTGTCATTTAAGGAGTAATTGTGTAAGGGGTTATTCCTACCTACACTCAAAACTCAAAACTCAAAATGCTTCATTCTCTTTTTGTCTATTCCTTCCTTCCTTGTTTCCTCCTTTTGAATCATCTCTCTCTCTCTCTCTCTCTCTCTCTCTCTCTCTCTCTCTCTCTCTCTCTCTCTCTCTCTGTATGTCTTTAAGTGTGTGTGTGTGTGTGTGTGTGTGTACACAGTATATCTTTTTCCTGCTTACATGTTAACATAAGGCAGCGCTAACGAATTGAGTCAGACTGTCAGAGCATGTTCGTGTACGTAGTGGTACCAGTATTGGACGCGTTAGGACTGTCTATATATACCAAGTCAAGTCAAGTCACTCTGCTTCAAAACTGCGACCGGTACGCGCAGGAGGCGGTTTTAGGGCGGAGCAGCGGGATGACGTCACTTGAAGCTAAAAAAAAAAAAAAAAAATACCCGCCAGTTCAGGGGTGACTAAAGTTGGGGCCGTATGTGCACTCTGGATGTGTATTCTCGCCTCCTTTCACAGCGCGTTCAGGCAAGCCACTGACGAAAAAAAAAAAAATTTATTGTGCTATTGCGTGACTGTAATTCCATTGCCTACAAACGGCGGTGTAGGGTGTGAGGGAGGGCATGATGAAGTGATTGATTTAAATTAGTCCGCCTTTCCTCGTTTTCTCTAAATCCCTGTTTCTACATTCTCTAGTTTGGCTCCAAGCAGTGTCACGCATAAACCACGCCTCGGCCGTGTCTCCTCCCACAAACCTGCGTATGACTTGACTTGGTGTATATAGACTTAGTTAGGACTCAGGAAGGCTGATCCTAACAACAATCTTTACTATTATCTACTTTCCAAGATGTAATAACTTAGGGGAGGGGGCACGAGAACTCAGATTACCTTGGAGGGGTCCACTGCCGAAAATTTTTGAGAAACCCTGATCTAGAGTTCCATTGACTTGGCGCACGGCATTTGACCGTATCTAGGCGCGGTATTTGCCCTTCATGAGACCGCCGACTGACTCTACGAACGGCATCTTACCGTGCCGGGGCTCAATAGAAAAGCTAGGAGGAAAAATAAAGAAAAGAAAATGCAGAGGGAGAATTTTCCGTTGTGACTTCTCCCGTAATTTGAGAAACAT
>NC_066537.1:4371527-4446527 GCF_024679095.1 Eriocheir sinensis
TTATTATTATTATTATTATTATTGTTGTTGTTATTGTTTGTGGTGTGAATGGAACTCTTTAGAATGCATTACAGATGGATATATGACTCTCTCTCTCTCTCTCTCTCTCTCTCTCTCTCTCTCTCTCTCTCTCTCTCTCTCTCTCTCTCTCTCTCAATCTCCGTAGACAGTGAAAGGCTTGTCAGAAATGAAATCTTGCCTTTACCAGACTTATAAAGCGTTTCTCTCTCTCTCTCTCTCTCTCTCTCTCTCTCTCTCTCTCTCTCTCTCTCTCTCTCTCTCTCTCTCTTTCAATCTCCGTAGACAGTGAAAGGCTTGTCAGAAATGGAATCTTGCCTTTACCAGACTTATAAAGGGTCTCTCTCTCTCTCTCTCTCTCTCTCTCTCTCTCTCTCTCTCTCTCTCTCTCTCTCTCTCTCTCTCTCTCTCTCTCTCTTTAGCTAATCTTTTTAATTACTGCTTTTTTTAATCATACAGTTCCCACATTCTCTCTCTCTCTCTCTCTCTCTCTCTCTCTCTCTCTCTCTCTCTCTCTCTCTCTCTCTCTCTCTCTCTGACGTCATAATCAGCTGATCCTATGACGTAATCGAGTCCCTTCCTCCTCCTCCTTTTCCTCCTCCTCCTCCTCCTCCTCCTCCTTTTTCTCCCAATAATTCGTGCCTCTCCTTCCCCTCCTCTTCCTGTTCCTGCTTCTTCTTCCTACTCCTCCTCCTCCTCTTCCTCATTATCAAGATCGGTGGTGGTGGTGATGGTGGTGATGATGGTGGTGGTGATGGTGGTGATGGTGGTGGTGGTGGTGATGGTGGTGATGATGGTGATGAACAGTACCGAGAAAGGTGAAGATGAAAGGTTACGCACACACACACACACACACACACACACACACACACACACACACACACACACAGGTACTTACGCAATACTTCTCCATCTTGTCTTGTATTAAAAAAAGATCTTGTCAGTCGTGAAGAAAATAAATTATTGAACACAGAAAAACATGAAGGCCTATTGTCTGTTGTTTTTGTTTACACTTGTTATTTTCTTTCTTCTTCTTATTGTTTTTATTGTTATTTTCTGCTTATTATAATTTTTTTCTCTTTCCTTCTTTCTTTTTTTTCTTTATTTTTTGTCCTTTTTTTTTTGGTTGGTGATAAATTTACTTTCTCTTTTCTTTTTTTTTCTTTGGTGAACACAGAAAAAAATATATATATGTTATTTTCTTTTTCTTCCTTTCTTTCTTTCTTTTCTTCTGTTTAAATATTTTCTTCACTTGTACACAATAAGTTCTTTTTTTTATCTTCCTACTTGTCTTTATTTCTTTGTTTTCTTTCTTTCTCTCACTCACTCGTTTTCTTTATTACCTATATTTTATTTCCTTCATTTCCTGCATTAACCTGTAGACAAAGAGGTATTATTATTATTATTATTATTATTATTATTATTATTATTATTATTATTATTATTTAAGTATTTTTTTACATGATTCATTCTTTTGAGACCTTGGGTGTCACTTATTCTAATACATCTTGTTGACTCTCTCTCTCTCTCTCTCTCTCTCTCTCTCTCTCTCTCTCTCTCTCTCTCTCTCTCGCCTTATAGGATGCTCGAGATGAAACAGAAATGCATTGTCGTCGTGCGCCGTCCCTTTGTCATAAGTCATCCAGTCAGATTCTCGTTTGACTCGTTAATCTTGAATGCGACTGATCGAAAAGTAGAACGAAGCTGTATGCATTTATTCTCTTCGTTAAGTATATAAATATATATATAATCATTTTCTTTCACGTTTCTATATATAAGCTTTCTTGGTGTGGCCTGATTTGGGTGGGGAGATGAGGGGTTGAAAATATTTAAGCATAGTCAATATTGGTGTGCTGGATATCCCTTCACTGGTAGCCTGGTAACATACACTTCCAGGTCTTTCTCTGCCTCTGTGGTGGATCGTGGAGTGTTTCCCATGTGGTATTGGTGTGCTGGATATCCTCTCTCAAGGAGCAGGACTTTACATTTTTCCTCATTGAATTGTAGCAGCCACTTTTTGTTCCATTCCTGTAGCTTGGTGATGTCTTCTGGTAGGAAATCCACAGTCAAGGGGTTAAGCGAAGCGAGGTGAGTTTGGGCTGGATTTGAGCGAGTCTGAGACAGGTTGGGTGAGTTTGAGGCAGGTTGGGCTGGTTTTGGCAGGAGTGGGATGCATTGCTTGTCCAGGGTTCGGGGGGGGGGCGTGGATTATCGCGTCATTGGGTGGGTCAGTAAGAGGATCATGTGTTTCATCATCTGTGTGTGTGTGTGTGTGTGTGTGCTTGATTGAGAGGACGTTTTGGGACCAGTCACGCGCTGGTCATTGTTGTGGTTCTGGTGTTTCCGTGGGTCAGGCGTGCAGGGATGTGTGTTAAGCTGCTTGTATTTCGCTTATTCTTTAGCTGATGATTAATACCTGATTCTTATTTTTCTTCTTGTTTCTTCTTCTTCTTCTTCGTTTTCTTTCTTTCTTCTTGTTCTTGTTCTTGTTCTTGTTTTTCTTCTTGTTCTTTTTCTTCTTATTCTTCGTTTTCTTCTTGTTCCTGCTCTTGTTCTTTTTCTTCTTCTTCTTCTTCTTCTGCTTATTTAGTCATTTATGTATCTACTTATGTATTCAACGCTGTCTATCTGTCTCGCTATTAACATTTTTCTGTCGCCGGTTCTGTCTGCTACTTTTCTGTCTCTCTATCTATCTATCTATCTTTCTATCGATTTATCCATATGTTTTTTTTTATTCTGATCTACTCGTTTTCCAATACATATCATTCATTATAACGTCTATATCTACCCTGTCTATTTATCTTTTTCTACTTGTTTTTTTTTCCTTTCTATCTACATTTAATTCATCTATTTTTTCTTTTCATCTGACTACCAACTCGTTTTCCCATACGTTTCATTCGCTAATTAATCTCTATGTTAATTTTATCGCTTTCTGTTGGTTAATTCACATCCTTCGTCTACTTACAATTTACTTATTCACTTAAATGCATTCCTATTATACACCCATTATCTTGATCTTCTTAATTGACCCCTAACCTAACCTAACTTAAATCTCTATGTTAATTTTATCACTTTCTTTCAGTTAATTCACATCCTTCGTCTACTTACAATTTACTTATTCACTTAAATGCATTCCTATAATACACCCGCTATCTTGATCTTAATTGACCCCTAACCTAACCTAACTTAAATCTCTATGTTAATTTTATCACTTTCTGTTAGTTAATTCACATCCTTCGTTTACTTATAATTTACTTACACACTTAAATGCATTCCTATTATACACCCATTATCTTGATCTTCTTAACTGACCCCTAACCTAACCTAACCTAGCCTAACCTAACTTAAATCTGGATGTTAATTTTCATTTTTTTTATTTTTTGAGGCATTTTTATTCTCAATTTCTATTTATTTTTATTTGTTGATTTATTTTCTCGTTTTTCATTCTTTTCTTTTCTCTTTTTTTTTCATTTCGTTTTCTTCTAGCAGTTTCCTCTAGGCCTAACCTCATTTACTTTCTCCTCCGGCACTTCAGAGTTTGTTTAGGCCTATGTGTATTTTTAGGGTGGAGAGAAAAAGGCTCTTGCTTAGTCTTTTTTTTTCTTTTTTTCTATGCGGTGTTGACGTCTGGTTTTTGTTCTTTTTTAGTTTCTTGTTTTTGCATCGTTTCAGTTTCGTATTTCTGTTTAAACCCTTTTTATTTTTGTATCATTTCATTCTCTTGTTTTCATCGTAAGCTTTTATTTTTTATTTAGTAGGTATTCTCAGCAGCATAATTCATAGTTCTCATTATTTTTGGCTCTGTATATTCACCTGGTCCTTAATAATAGTCTGTCACTGTATTTCCACCTACGTATGGGGGCTTCGTGGTGCAGCGGTTAGCACATTCGGCTCACATCCCAGAGAGCCCGGAACCGAAACTTTCCACCTACGTATTCTTTTATTTATGCGATGCATCATACCAAAGTTGAATGTAAATTTTATCCTTCTACTACTATTATTTTCTAAGCGTGCGGGCGCCGAGTCGTGGACGCAAGTTCCCGTTCCGCCCACGACGACAAACGAGCTGAGAATTTTTCATCCATCGCCGAGTGGCCTAATAAGACTACCACATGCTGCCCTGGAGGCCACCTATCACCACGAACACTAGATTCTCGATAGAGGAATCAAAGATGAGCTCCAAGGGGCAGCATGAGTCAAGCAAGATGGCGCCGCTATACAGCACGTGACGGTGCCATAACGGACTAGGCCCGACCACCACCACCACGCACCACCAAGAAAGCCTGCCTGCGCAATAGGAGGAACGTACAAAAAATCTACTACTCAATTTTCAAAGCAATATCATTTACATTTCTTCTTGTTTTAACATTCGTATGACTTCGAGCTGTGTAGAAAAGCATCATTGTGCCTCTACAGTGTCTCCTTATTATTTATAGTAGATACTGTTGTGCTGGAAGCTTCCCCCGGCGTCTACGGGCCTCTAGAAGGCTCCGGGAAGAACGAGCAGGGGGGCGGGGAGCAAAGCCTCGTCCGCGCCCCGCGGGGCGTGGCCAGGCGCCAGGCGGGAAGTGTTGCCAACTCGCATATATTTTTGCTACATGTTCTTGTATGATCTAAAATATACTGTAACATTCTAGACTGTACTGTTCTGGATATATATAGGAGAAGAGGGCGAGAGAGGCCCAGTCCCAGTCATAGTAAGCTAGTGTTCAGTGAAGAGTCAGAGTGAAGTGTACTACTATGGAAGAATATTAAACTACAGAAGCTGTGCAAAGTGTTTACATATCTCCCTCCCACGGAGTCTCCTGACGGCGACACGGAACCCAAGTAACACGTCCGGCATAACATTGGCGTCAGGAGTGTAGCCATTTGTTTTTTTCGCCATGGAGACTCGTTCCCAAGCTGCCCAGAGGGACGACATGTTGACTGAACTTTTGGAAGCCTTGAGACTACAGGGGGAGAAACAAGAAAGAGCACAGCAACAACAAGAAAGAACACTCCAAGAACTCAAAGAACAACAAGAAAGAGCACACCAAGAACTCAAAGAACAACAAGAAAAAGCACACCAAGGACTCAAAGAACAACAAGAAAGAGCACAGCAACAACAAGAAGGAACACTCCAAGAACTCAAAGAACAGCTAGAAGATCGCTTCACAGGATTACAGCAACAGCTAAAAGCAGTACAAGATGGAAGTGAGTCAGTGCGAAGAGAAATGACTGATGTGACCACGAACTTGGGACAACGCCTGATAGAAGTGGAGAAAGAACACACAAATCTTCAACAAGAGATGGAGGTGGTGCGGGAGACGACACACAAAGAAATATTAGAAGTGACAGAGTGAAGGCCCTTGAAGACTGCTTGGCTGGAAACGGACAGCCAGTGCCTGCAGGGGCTAGTTGTACCCAAGATGCTTCTCCTACGCAAGTCCGGGGTAGTTTGAGCCCTGTTTCGCCTGAGTTTATCCCCACAAGATGTTCCGCCAGCCCCATGAGTCTGCTGGGTTCGCCTGTTAGAAAGAAGCCTCAGGAGTTTGATGGCAAGGTCTCCTGGGAGGCTTACCGCGTTCAGTTTGAGCTGTTGGCAGCTCGGAACGGATGGGATGACCAAGAGTGCGCGATACAGCTGGCCACTAGCCTGAAAGGGGCGGCGCTGGAGGTCCTTGCTCAGCTCGACAATGCGACAAAGGGCAGCTACAGAGGGCTGGCACAGGCGCTGGAGCAACGATATGGGACCAAGCACCAAAACGAGCTCTTCAGGGTTAGGTTCAGAACCCGCAACAGGAGGCGCGGCGAGTCTCTTCAGGAACTCGCTCAGGACTTTGAGAGCATGGCGCACAAGGCATACCCAGGTGCCACCCCTGACCTGCTGACGGTTTTGCTGCGTGATCAATTCATCGATGCCCTGGACAGCCCTCAGCTGAAGATACAAGTGAACTAAGCTAAGCCAACATCAATGCAGGAAGCTCTGGCACGTGCCATGGAGTTTGAGTCCTTTGTTAGGTCTTGCTTGTCAAGCTTCAGGGACGACTCGACTTCTGGCTTTAGGGCACGAAAGGGCGCTGTCAGCGACACAGACAGGTTCCAAGGAACGTGCTGGTACTGCGAGAACGAATGCTATAAGAGGAAGAAGGAATATGAAGGTGGCACTAAGAAGAAGCCCAGAGAAGGACCCAAGTGCTGGACCTGTATAGAAAAGGGGCACTGGAAGAATGAGTGTCAGAAAAGTGTGCCCCCAACGAGGGACCACCACTCGGGAAACTAAGAAGGACTGGTTCATGTGTTTCATCATGTGTGTGTGTGTGTGTGTGTGTGCTTGATTGAGAGGACGTGTTTGGGACCAGTCACGCGCTGGTCATTGTTGTGGTTCTGGTGTTTCCGTGGGTCAGGCGTGCAGGGATGTGTGTTAAGGTGCTTGTATTTCGCTTATTCTTTAGCTGATGATTAATACCTGATTATACCTGATTCTTATTTTTCTTCTTGTTTCTTCTTCTTCGTTTTCTTTCTTTCTTCTTCTTCTTCTTGTTCTTCTTGTTTTTCTTTTTGTTTTTCTTCTTATTCTTCGTTTTCTTCTTGTTCTTGTTCTTTTTTTTTCTTCTTCTTCTTCTTCTACTTATTTAGTCATTTATGTATCTACTTATGTATTCAACGCTGTCTATCTGTGTCACTATTTACATTTTTCTGTCGCCGTGTCTTTCTCTGCTGGCTTTTCTGTCTATCTATCTATCTATCTTTCTATCGATTTATTTTTTATTCTGATATCTACTCGTTTTCCAATACATATCATTCATTATAACGTTTATATTTACCCTGTCTATTTATCTACTTGTTTTTTTTTCCTTTCTGTCTATCTACATTTAATTCATCTATTTTTTCTTTTCATCTGACTACCAACTCGTTTTCCCATACGTTTCATTCGCTAATTAATCTCTATGTTAATTTTATCGCTTTCTGTTACTTAATTCACATCCTTCGTCTACTTACAATTTACTTATCCACTTAAATGCATTCCTATTATACACTCATTATCTTGATTTTCTTAATTGACCCCTAACCTAACCTAACTTAAATCTCTATGTTAATTTTATCACTTTCTTTCAGTTAATTCACATCCTTGCTTTCCTTACAATTTACTTATTCACTTAAATGCATTCCTATAATACACCCGCTATCTTGGTCTTAATTGACCCCTAACCTAACCTAACCTAATCTAACTTAAATCTCTATGTTAATTTTATCACTTTCTTTCAGTTAATTCACATCCTTCGTTTACTTATAAGAAGGACTGGTTCATGGGGGCAACGACCAGTCTGTCCTGTACATGCCCCGAAGATATCAACGTGCAGGAGAACCACCATGACGAGCTGCCAAGTGGAGGGCAAGGTTGACGGAGTGTTGTGGCCTGTGGTCGTCGACACAGGCTCGGAACGCACATTTGTGCGGCCTGACGTGGTGAGTCATCGTCGGCTTCCTAAGACGTCGCATCGACTGTGCGGAGTCACTGGACACTATGCAGACCTCAGAGGCCCAGTGGACGTGAAGTTTGAGCTCGGAGGAAAGGAAGAGTTCCTCTCTGTGTACGTGGCTGACATGGACGACCCCTGCATCCTAGGTATGGATTATCTTGTCTCCCACAGGTGCGAGCTGGACTTCCGCGCTAAGCAACTGACTGTAGGAGGAAGGAGGGTGCCACTGACGACTGTGCACAAGGAGGGCCTGCCAGTGACAGTCAAGCGCACCACCATTATTCCTCCGAGGTCAGAGATGCTGTTACCCTGTCAAATTACGGGTGCCCCCCCGGCTAGCCTGTGTGTGGTAGGGAGTGGAAGTCGATGTCCGGTAGAAAACGGGGTGATTGTAGGCAGTACTTTGGCAGACCCTATTGCAGCGGAAGTGCCTGTCGTCGTGGCCAATGTCTCCTTCAGCCCAAAGAAAATAAAACAAGGGACCATGGTGGGGTTGTGCCAAGAGATCGACCAGGAACCAAGAACCTGTGTCTGCAGGAGAACCCTGACGAAGCCCCAGGAGGAGCTGCCCGACTACCTGCGCGACCTGTTTGACAGGAGCTCCAAGTGTCTAGAGGAGCCCCAAGTGGAACAGCTCAGGGAGCTTCTCGTGAGGAATGCAGATATATTTTCCACAGGAGACCTGGACTTGGGGTGTACGGACCTGGTAGAGCACCACATCGACACAGGTAGCCACCGCCCAGTGAAGCAAGCTCCTCGAAGGATGGCACCAGCCCGTCGCAAGGAGATGGATGAGGTAATGGATGATCTCCGGCAACAGGGGTTAATCGAGCGGTCCAGCAGCCCGTGGGCGTCTGCTGTAGTGCTCGTCAGGAAAAAGTACGGTTCCCTCAGGTGCTGCGTGGACTACCGAGCCCTCAACGATCTCACCATCAAGGATTCATACCCACTCCCACGGATCGACGACACGCTCGATGCTTTGGTGGGCTCCAAGTGGTTTTCAACACTGGATATGGAGTCTGGGTATCACCAAGTCAAAATGGCGGAGCAGGACAAAGAGAAAACAGCCTTCTCCTACGGTCAAGGCCTGTGGCAGTTTAAGGTCATGCCCTTTGGCCTGTGCAACGCGCCGGCCACGTTCGAGCGGCTGATGGAGAGGGTGCTGGAGGGACTTCACTGGAAGACGGCACTCATCTACCTCGACGACGTGATTGTCTTTGGCCAGACCTTCGAGCAGGAGATGGAAAGGCTATCAGAGGTTTTCGCCCTGTTTAGAGCTGCACACCTTAAGCTCAGCCCGAAGAAATGCTGCCTATTCCAAAGGGAGGTCCAATACTTGGGACACATCGTGAGCGAGGCTGGAGTACGCACTGATCCTGAGAAGGTGACTGCGGTAAGGGACTGGCTGACACCCACCAACGTGAAGGAGCTGCGGAGCTTCCTCGGGTTGTGCTCATACTACCGCAGGTTTGTGTAAGGCTTCGCTACGATTGCTGCACCACTGCTCCTCCTGACGAAGAAGTTTGAGTGGACAGCGGAAACTCAGGTTGCCTTTGAGAAGCTCAAGGAGGCCCTCATCAGCTCGCCCGTACTCACCTACCCAGACCCCTCTAAGCCTTTTATACTGGATTGTGATGCCAGTGATGAGGGGATTGGTGGAGTGCTGTCCCAGGCATGTGCCGACATGGAACGGGTTGTGGCCTACTTCAGCAAGAAGCTCACCCCAGCCGAGAAAAACTATTGCGTGACCCGGAAAGAACTCCTGGCAGTAGTCAAGAGCCTTGACTTTTTCCATGCTTACCTGTACGGTGCAACTTTCACCATCCGCACAGATTACGCTGCATTGCGGTGGTTGAAGCCACTGAAAAACCCTTAGGACCAGCTTGCTCGCTGGATAGGTAAACTAGAGCAGCATCACTACACTATTTTGCACTGATCTGGGCTAACACACGGTAACGCGGACAGCTTGAGCCGGCGCCCCTGCTTACCTGAGTGTCAACATTGCCTCCAGAGGGAAAGCGTCCAGAATATGTGCCGCCGCACTACAGTGGAACAGACAGCGGAGGTGCCATGGGAAGACTTGGGAAAACTGCACCGAGATCTGAGACCAATTATGGAGTGGCTGAGTCAATCGTCAACGCGACCTGGGTGGGAAGTAATCTCGAGAGAAAGCCCTACCACCAAGAATTACTGGACTCAGTGGGACACTCTTCGGATAGACGACGGGGTGTTGCAGCGACGCTGTGTCTCTCATGATGGTCTTGACAACTACTGGTCAACGGTGCTACCTGTGAAGTCCCGGGAAGGCGTCTTGAAAGAAATGCACGACAGCATCACCAGCGGACACCTTGGGGTAAAGAAGACACTGAGTCGCCTGCGCCAAAGGTTCTACTGGGTTGGCATGAGGAAGGACGTGGAAGAATGGTGTCACCCGTGTGAGGTGTGCTGTGCAAAGAAGGGCCCCAAGAAGCGTCACCGTGCCCCATTGCAACTATACCAGGTTGGAGCCCCCATGGAACGGGTGGCAGTGGATATAGCAGGACCCTTGCCTCTGACGACGAACGGAAATAGGTACATCTGCGTCACAATGGATTGCTTCACCAAGTGGCCGGAAGCCTACGCCCTCCCTGACGAGGAAACCACTACCATCGCCAAGGTTTTGGTGGAGGAGTTCTTCTGTCGCTTCGGTGTGCCTAACGAGCTCCATTCCGACCAGGGAAGAAATTTTGAGTCAACAGTCCTTGCCGAGTGCTGCAAGCTTCTGGGTATCAAGAAGACCCGGACCACCCCTCTGCACCCACAGTCAGATGGAATGGTGGAGAGGTTTAATTGGACGTTGGGCCAGGAGTTGGCCAAGCAGTGCAACAATGATCAGTCTTCATGGGATCAGAAGCTGCCTGCGCTTCTCATGGCCTACAGGTCTGCCGCCCACGAGACTACGGGGTATTCACCGGCAAAGCTGATGTTTGGACGTGAGCTGCGATTGCCGGTGGACCTACTGACAGGAAGGCCTCCTGAGGAAAGCCTTCCAAGGGACGCCTCCAGTTTTGCCCGTCAACTAGAGGAATGGCTGGAAGAGGTGCACCATCAAGTCCATGGTGCCTTGAAGTTCTCCGGGGAGGCCATGAAGCGCGGTTACAATATGAGGGCAAGCCACGTTGACTTCAAGGAAGGAGACCAAGTCTGGCTTTACAACCCGCAGAGGAAGAAAGGACAGTCTCCGAAGTTACAGAGCCCCTGGGAAGGCCCTTACACTGTGCTAGAACGCCTCTCCGACGTGAATTACCGAATCCGGAGAACGGAAAGGACCAAGCCGAAAGTTGTCCACGTCAACCGCCTATGGAGGTATCACGGTCCGGAAAACTACACCTGGAACAACTACAGACAACCAGCAGCCGACGAAAACGCAAGGGACGTCCAGGACCGAGAGGAGGTCGACGACGACATAGGCCTTCTGGACCTTTCAGCCGAGGGAGATAACCTCCCGGCTTCGGCAGATGTTCCAGAGACACCCCAAGAAGCGGACGACGACGAGGCGCATCAGGAGACAGACGCGCAGGAGGCACCGAGCAGAAGACAGAGACAACGCAGGCGTCCACAGCGATACGACGATTATTATGTTTTTGATTAATTCTCTTATGTTTGTATATAGTTAAGTGTGTGATCGGGACGATCACAATTAAGAGGGGGGGATAGTGTTGTGCTGGAAGCTTCCCCCGGCATCTATGGGCCTCTAGAAGGCTCTGGGAAGAACGAGCAGGGGGGCGGGGAGCAAAGCCTCGTCCGCGCCCCGCGGGGTGCGGCCAGGCGCCAGGCGGGAAGTGTTGCCAACTCGCATATATTTTTGCTACATGTTCTTATATGATCTAAAATATACTGTAACATTCTAGACTGTACTGTTCTGGATATATATAGGAGAAGAGGGCGAGAGAGGCCCAGTCCCAGTCATAGTAAGCTAGTGTTCAGTGAAGTGTACTACTAAGGAAGAATATTAAACTACAGAAGCTGTGCAAAGTGTTTACATATCTCCCTCCCACGGAGTCTTGTGACGGCGACACTGAACCCAAGTAACACGTCCGGCATAACAATACGATGGTTCGGGAAAGCCCCACAGGATGACTCGCCTACAGGAACCCTCGGGCAAGGCGTTGTAGTGAGGAGGGGGGGGAGGATTCAAGGCTACAGCCCCCTCCCCTCCCCCCCCAGGCGTATTCCCCCTTGGGTTGCCTGATTCTAACCTATCTATCTCTTCTCTGTGGCTTCTTTTACTACGCCTGTTTCCTGTAGCGCCTTTACCGTAGCGGAGAGAGAGAGAGAGAGAGAGAGAGAGAGAGAGAGACTTTGTGTATACCTGTATCTTCAAGGTGTCTTCAATTAGGCCTAGTCAGCGGTAAGTCAACGCTCTGGTATAGTTCACAGTCTGCCGTAAGGAGGTCACGTGTGTGTGTGTGTGTGTGTGTGTGTGTGTGTGCTCGCCTCCTGGGTATAGTGAAAGTTCTTATAAGGGTCGTCGTTACCTATCTCATTTTCTTTTCAATAGGCACTTTCACTCTCTCTCTCTCTCTCTCTCTCTCTCTCTCTCTCTCTCTCTCAGCCACGCCCAACCTTCACATGTGTTTTTTCTCATTATTTCTCTACTTTTCATTCTTTTTCTTATCAATGTTGTTTTCTATTCTCTTTTCCTCTTTTCCCTCTCTTTTCTTTCTTTCTTCTTTTCTTCCTCCTCCTCGCTTTCCTTGTTCTTCTTTACGAATTGTCTACGTTCACATCTGCTGTTCTTTTTTCCTCTTTAGTTTCCATCCTTTTCTTTAATCAATCTTCCTGTTTTCTTTTCTTCTCTTTTTCTTTTTCTTCTTTTTTTTGTTCATCTCATTCCACCTTTGTTTCAGTCTTTTCATTCTCTCTTTCGTCTCTCTTCTAATCTTTTCTTTACGCTTTTCTTAGCTTCCAATCTTTTCTTCAATTAATCTTGTTTTCTTTCTCTCTTTCCTGTTCACGTCTGTTTTTCTTATCCAATCTTTCGTGTTTAGTATTTTCTTCTCCTTTCCTCAGTCTTTCTTCCTCTCTCTCCTCTCCAATTTTCTTAGTTTCCAATCTTTTCTTCGGTTAATCTTGTTTTCTTTCTTTCTTGTTCACGTATGTTTTTCTTATCCAATCTTTCGTGTTTTGGTATTTTCTTTATATTCTTTCCTCAGTCTTTTCTTCTCCGTTTTCTTCGTTTCCAATCTTTTCTTCGGTTAATCTTGTTTTCTTTCTCTCTTTCCTGTTCACGTATGTTTTTCTTATCCAATCTTTCGTGTTTTAGTATTTTCTTCTCCTTTCCTCACTTTTCTTCTCCGTTTTCTTAGTTTCCAATCTTTTCTTCGGTTAATCTTGTTTTCTTTCTCTCTTTCCTGTTCACGTATGTTTTTCTTATCCAATCTTTCGTGTTTAGTATTTTCTTCTCCTTTCCTCGGTCTTTTCTTCTCCGTTTTCTTCGTTTCCAATCTTTTCTTCGGTTAATCTTGTTTTCTTTCTCTCTTTCCTGTTCACGTATGTTTTTCTTATCCAATCTTTCGTGTTTTGGTATTTTCTTCTCCTTTCCTCAGTCTTTTCTTCTCCGTTTTCTTCGTTTCCAATCTTTTCTTCGGTTATCTTGTCCAATCTTTTCTTCGGTTAATCTTGTTTTCTTTCTCTCTTTCCTGTTCACGTATGTTTTTCTTATCCAATCTTTCGTGTTTTGGTATTTCTTCTCCTTTCCTCGGTCTTTCTCCTCTCCAGTTTTCTTAGTTTCCAATCTTCTCCTTTTCCTGCTTATCTTTACTAAATGTCTACGTTCACTTGTCTTCTTCTTACCCCCCCTTTAGTATCCAGTCTTCTTTTTTCTTATTAATCCTGTTTTCCTTGTTTTTTTACTGTTTTTTCTTGACTTAGCACGAACAGGTTTTCCATAAGTATATACCCCACACACACACACGTTCACACACACACACACACACACACGTTCACTAGAGCATGATATTTTTTTTTTTATCATTTATTTACACTGCTCAAACATCACCGACACCACCTCATGTCTCTCTCTCTCTCTCTCTCTCTCTCTCTCTCTCTCTCTCTGAACACTTTTTTTTCTTCTTCTTCTTCTTCTTATTATTATTATTTTCTTTTTCTTCCTATATTCACACTCTAGGCATTGACATCACCTCCTCTTCTTCTTATCATTACAATTATTATCATTTTCTTTAATTTTCTTATTTATTCACAAACTTAAAACATGGCTCACTATCTTCGCCCCACAGTCTCTCTCTCTCTAAATTCTTCTTAGTCTTATTATTACCACGTTTATGATCAATTTCTCTGTTTTCTCCTTTTATTCACGAACTTAATTAAACATGGGTATCACTTTTTTATTCACAAACTTCAAACATGACCCATTAACTTCGCCCCACAGTCTCTCTCTCTAAATTCTTCTTAGTCTGCTTATTATTACCACGTTTATGATTCATTTCTGTTTTCTCCTTTTATTCACAAACTTAAACATGGGTATCTCTTTTTTATTCACAAACTTCAAACATGGCTCATTATCTTCGCCTCAGTCTCTCTCTCTAAATTCTTCTTAGTCTTATTATTACCACGTTTATCATTAATTTATCTGTTTCCTTCTTTTATTCACAAACTTAACCATGGGTATCACTTTTTTATTCACAAACTTCAAACATGGCTCATTATCTTCGCCTCAGTCTCTCTCTCTAAATTCTTCTTAGTCTTCTTATTATTACCACGTTTATCATTAATTTATCTGTTTTCTCCTTTTATTCACAAACTTAAACATGGGTACCACGATCGCTTCACAATTTATCTCTCTCCGAAGTCTTGTTTTTCTTCTTTCCCTTTTCATTATTTTCTTGATTTCTCTTTTTAATCGCAAACTCAAAAAAACAAAACACCAATGTCACCTTCCCTTCAATATTTCCTCTCCACACAAACACAAACACACACACACACACGCACACTAACACACACCACAGGGTAAATCTACACGGCGTTCCAGGGGGTAGGAATGGTCACACACACGCACAGTCCCCCGTGGTGTTAGTAAGGTCCCAGGGGCGCTTCGGTAGGGCGTGGGTGTGTGGCTAACGGGGTAAGGAGAGGGCGTGGGTAGGGGCACAAGAGGCGAGGTGGCGTGCTACCCCTTCACTGCCCCCGTCAAGACTGAGTGAGTGTGTGCGAGTCACCGCGAGTGCCCAGTCAAGTTCCCCCCTCTCTCTCTCTCTCTCTCTCTCTCTCTCTCTGGCATACCGCAAGGCTTTCACGTAACACAGGTCATATCTCTGCCCTCTTCTCTCTCTCTCTCTCTCTCTCTCTCTGGTTTTTTCTTTTTCACTCTCCGTCTCTCTCTCTCTCTCTCTCTCTCTCTCTCTCTCTCTCTCTCTCTCTCTCTCTCTCTCTCTTTCGTTCATTAACTTCTGTCTTTCTTTCTTCTTCATTCACAACCATCCCTTCTTCTTCCTCCTCCTCCTCCTCCTCCTCCTCCTCCTCGAAATAATAATAAACATTGAAGAAATCTTTCCATTCATTTCCGCACCGTCTTACGAAACACATATACTACTACTACTACTACTACTACTATTACTACCACTACTACTACTATTGCGTAAGTAGGTATGATGTTACAGTATAGATTAGTAAGTCAAGTTTGTATGTAGGAGTGATCATGTGTACGTGTGTGTGTGTGTGTGTGTGTGTGTGTGTGTGTGTGTGTGTTTGTGTGTGTGTGTGTGTGTGTGTGTGTGTGTGTGTGTGTGTGTGTGTGTGTGTGTGTGTGTGTGTGTGTGTGTGTGTGTGTGTGTGTGTGTGTGTGTGTGTGTGTGCTATCTATCAGTAAAGGATGAAGAGGAGGAGGAGGAGGAGGAGGATCGAGGAGGAAGGGCGACCTTTCAAGGATGCAAGAGGTCAGGGTTTAAAGGGAAGAAGAAGAAGAAGAAGAAGAACAAGAGGAACAAGAAGAACAAGGAAACAAAAACGAAAAATATACATATATATTCATACTTACATACATACATACATACAAATATACACATATCTTCTTGTCTTTATTTTTCTTCTTTTTTTTCTTTCTCTTTCTATCTCTAAATTTATCTATCGTCTCTCTCTCTCTCTCTCTCTCTCTCTCTCTCTCTCTCTCTCTCTCTCTCTCTCTCTCTCTCTCTCTCTCTCGTGTGTATAAACTTAAAAATGAAGATAAAAAAACAAAAGAGAGTCGATGGAAACATATAAAGGGAAGCCGATAAGGAAATTAATCGATGAAAAACACAAATGAAATGAAATGAAAATACGAAGATCGAGGAGGAGGAGGAGGAGGAGAAGGAGAAGGAGGAGAAGGAGGAGGAGGAGAAGGAGAAGGAGAAGGAGGAGGAGGAGGAGAAGTGAGCTGGCAATGGTGACTCTACAGATTACAAGTGAATATGAATTAAGTGAGGAAAGTGAACGTGATATGAATTCACGTAAAAAAACCCAACAGTGATGAAAGAAATATCGATACAGATAAAAGACAGTTAATGTAATATTTGATGATTACTTATTAAAGGAGTCACGTTAATTACTATCCTTGTCAGGCATTTAAAAAGATATACCTAGGTGTGTGTGTGTGTGTGTGTGTGTGTGTGTGTGTGTGTGTGTCTCTCTCTGTGGGGGGATGGATGGTATGTTTCTCCTTCTCCTTTTACCTGCAACACAACAACTATAAATGAATCAATCAATCTCTCTCTCTCTCTCTCTCTCTCTCTCTCTCTCTCTCTCTCTCTCTCTCTCTCTCTCTCTCTCTTGCGGGTTCCCCAGCCCATAGACAAAAAAACCCGTTCTTTTTAGGGTAAAATCTTAAGAAGAATCTCTGCTGTTTACACACACACACACACACACACACACAGAGAGAGAGAGAGAGAGAGAGAGAGAGAGAGAGAGAGAGAGAGAGAGAGAGAGAGAGAGAAATTGTCGTACTCGAAGCATTACAATTATAGGTTTTTCAGCCCCAAGACTATCGTGCCCACACCCATAACAATATCAGACCAAACCCATATATATATATATATATATATATATATATATATATATATATATATATATATATATATATATATATATATAAAACCATTAATCATCGTCTTTTCTACAGTAATTAAACCTCCTAAACCCCAAAATACAAAGCGCTATATTTGACAAGGCTTTATTAGGAGTTTAGGGCATTTTCAGGTAGCTAATGACCCTGGTGGTAGTTTAGCCCTTCTTCTATACATTAAACCCTAATGAACACTCATTAATACCTTATTAACCCCATTTTTAGGCTTAGAAAATAGTTAACTTCAGAGGTTTAAACATCTGACAACACCTGCGTCACTAGACTGTCGTACTTAGCCTCATATGTTTTCCAATTTCCGACCCAAAAACTGTCTCCTCCACTCCAATAACTACATTTATTTATAGCTACAGTTGAAAGATTTTATTATTAGTGTCTTTTTGCTATAGTTAAATATCTAAAAACTTGTAAATGTTAATACAATGGTGGATACGATAATCTGACAACGCTGGGCAACACCAACTCCCAATTTCCGACTCAAAAACCGTCTCATCCACTCCAATAACTACATTTTTTTATAGTCACCGTTGAAAAGTTTAATCATTAGTGTCTTTTTGCTATAGTTAAGTATCTAAAAACGTAAAAACAATGGTGGATACGATAATCTGGAAACGCTGGGCAACAACAACCTAGTGAGTACGATAATTATAAGACTCGGGGCTGTCAGTGTGTGTGTGTGCCTGTGTGGGGATTCGAACCGGGGTGGCTGAGTGGCTGAGTGGTCCCATGGGGGGGTATTACAGAGGCCCTCACCCCTGCCAACCCCCCTGTCAAGCCCCTGTCAAGTTGAGGTGCTGAGGACAAGATAGACAGCTCTCTCAAGTCCCCCAGCCCCTCAGAAGCTCCCCCAGCCCCTAACCCCTGCCAAGCCCCCTGTCAAGCCCCTGTCAAGTTGAGGTGCTGAGGACAAGATAGGCAGCTCTCCCAAGTCCCCCAGCTCCTAACCCCTGCCAAGCCCCCTGTCAAGCCTCTGTCAAGTTGAGGTGCTGAGGACAAGATAGGCAGCTCTCCCAAGTCCCCCAGCCCCCAGGTCCTCCCCCAGCCCCTAACCCCTGTCAAGCCCCTGTCAGCTAAGGTTTTGGGGCTACATAGACAGCTAGAAGGCAGCTCACCCAAATCCCCCAGGGTTCCCCCAGCCCCTAACCCCTGTCAAGCCCCTGCCAGCTAAGGTTTTGGGTCTACATAGACAGCTAAAAGGCAGCTCACACAAATACCCCAGGCCTCAAAATCTCCCCCAGGGTTCCCCCAGCCCCTACCAGCTAAGGTTTTGGGGCTACATAGACAGCTAACACAGGGAAGGCAGCTCACCCAAGTACCCCAGGGTTCCCCCAGCCCCCATATGCTCCCCCAGGGCCTCCCCCAGCCCTGAACCCCTGCCAGCTAAGGTTTTGGGGCTACATAGACAGCTAACACAGGGAAGGCATCTCACCCAAGTCCCCCAGCCCCCAGATACTACCCCAGCCCCTTACCCCTGCCAAGCCCCTGAGACCCCCTGCACATTTTTATCCCCTCCAGCCCCCCTTCCCAGCCTCCCAGCCATGCCCCCCAGCCCCCAGGTGCACCCCCAGGCTCTCCCCCAGGCCCATAGGCAGCCCCCACCCCGACGGAGATGCCATGCCAGGCTGCAATAGGTAATGAGATGCCTGTTTGGGGTTTTAATTAGTGAGGATAAGTTAGGTTAGGTTAGGTGAGGTTGGGAGTAACGAGATGGTTTAGACAGGTTAGGTTAGGTGAGGTTAGGTGAGGTTGGGAGTAACGAGATGGTTTAGACAGGTTAGGTTAGGTGAGGTTAGGTGAGGTTGGGAGTAACGAGATGGTTTAGACAGGTTAGGTTAGGTGAGGTTAGGTGAGGTTGGGAGTAACGAGGTGGTTTAGACAGGTTAGGTTAGGTTAGGCGAGGTTGGGATTAACGAGATGGCTTAGACAGGTTAGGTTAGGTGAGGTTGGGGTTAATGAGATGGCTTAGACATGTTAGGTTAGGTTAGGTTAGGTGAGGTTGGGATTAACAAGATGGCTTAGACATGTTAGGTTAGGTTAGGTTGGGAGTAACAAGATGGCTTAGACATGTTAGGTTAGGTTAGGTTAGGTGAGGTTGGGATTAACGAGATGGCTTAGACAGGTTAGGTTAGGTGAGGTTGGGAGTAACGAGATGGCTTAGACAGGTTAGGTTAGGTGAGGTTGGGAGTAACGAGATGGCTTAGACAGGTTAGGTTAGGTGAGGTTGGGAGTAACGAGATGGCTTAGACAGGTTAGGTTAGGTGAGGTTGGGATTAACGAGATGGCTTAGACACGTTAGGTTAGGTGAGGTTGGGATTAACGAGATGGCTTAGACAGGTTAGGTTAGGTGAGGTTGGGATTAACGAGATGGCTTAGACAGGTTAGGTTAGGTGAGGTTGGGAGTAACGAGATGGCTTAGACAGGTTAGGTTAGGTGAGGTTGGGAGTAACGAGATGGCTTAGACAGGTTAGGTTAGGTGAGGTTGGGATTAACGAGATGGCTTAGACACGTTAGGTTAGGTTAGGTGAGGTTGGGATTAACGAGATGGCTTAGACAGGTTAGGTTAGGTGAGGTTGGGATTAACGAGATGGCTTAGACACGTTAGGTTAGGTGAGGTTGGGATTAATGAGATGGCTTAGACAGGTTAGGTTAGGCTAGGTTAGGTTATTGTACTATGAGGAGGTTGAAGTGTGACAAATGGTTAGCTGATGAGTCCATTTGGCAAGTCCTATTGGTGAGTCATATTGGTGAGTCTTATCAGTGATTTTTTTTCTTTCTTTCTTTCCCTCGTCCAGCCTCCCCCATGGCCAAGGCAGCTCTCGGAGGGGTGAAGGGCGGCGGCGGTGTGACGCATCATCCAGACACAACCTTTGCCACCCTCGCCTCTATGAGTGATGGCCTGCAGCTGTCCCCGGCTGCTGTGAGTGTGTGTGTGTGTGTGTGTGTGTGTGTGTGTGTGTGTGTGTGTCCAAGAGAAAAATAAAATAGATCATGAATGTAAAATTATGAAACCCAGCATTGATGACCCAACTAAGCCCGGTTCCCCCTTGGTAGGTGGAGGGCCGCGTGGAGCCCTATGAGCTGGTGGAGCTGTTCTACGGCAGCAGCGGCGGCGGCACCCCCACCCCCCCCACCTCCCATGTGGCACAGGTGTCACCCCAGCACTCCACCGGCACCTCCTCCCCGGAAGTGATGCAGGTGAGCAGCAGCGGCACAGTTAGTGACAGCCTTGGGTGTAGGTCATGAAGCAATAAGTGTATGTAAAGATAAGTTAATGAGGTGACTCTTGAGTAAGCCTTTAAGTTATGCAGAGTTGGCATGACGGATGTATGCATGTCTGTGTGTGTGTGTGGCAGGTGATACACCCAAGGGTGGACCTGGAGAAGGCTGCCGCCGCCGCCGCCGCTGTGGGCCAGTACAGCTGTGGGGTGTGTGGGCGCTCCTTCCGGGAGGCCAGCCACTACACCAAACACAAGCGCGGGGCACTGTGCCGCAAGCTGGCCCAGCGCTTGGCCAAGAAGAACAAGAAGAAGAAGAGCGGCAGCAAGAATGACTGGCCCGGCCGCCCACGCCAGGCGCCGCCTCAGAAGCCCTACGAGTGCACGGTGTGCGGCGCAAAGTTCTTTGACCGCGGCAACGTGGAGCTGCACCTGGAGCGGCGGCACCACACGCAGCAGCGGCTGTGGGCCATGGCCGTGCCTGGCGGCGGCTGCTGCCCCGAGTGTGACCGCTGGTTCCCTGACAGGAGTGAGCTGGAGCAGCACCAGCACCAGCACCAGCACCAGCCGCCCTACCTCAGGCCAGGCCAGCCCCCCGCCACCACCGCCGCCGCCCCCATCACCACCGCTGCCACCACCACAGCCACGGCTGTGGCGGCCACCGGGGTGGTGTACTACCCGGAGCCCCTCCAGCAGGTGGTGTCCTACCCCTCCCAGCCCCCTCCTGCCCCACACCTGCCCCCACAGCCTGCCCAGCCCCCCCTCCAGCCCCAGTCCCAGCCCCAGCCCCAGCCCCAGCCCACACCCCCAGCCCACATGCACACCACCATGGCCACCAACCTACTGCACCCCCCCCAGCTGGGCCCCCCTCCCTCCCTCCTGCCCCTGAGCACAGCTCCCAGCTTGCCCCCACCACCCCCAGCCCCTGCCCACCCCCCCATGGCTAGCCTGCCGAGCCCAGCAGCAGGGGAGGGGGCGGCCAAGGCATCACGGGGGGGGCGGGGAGGGGTGCGTCCGGGCTCGGCCAAGTGGAACATGTGTGGTGACTGTGGGCACCGCTTCGTGGACCCCATCAACCTGGAGCTGCACCTCCAGCGGCACCACCCCGCCTCACGCCTGCTGGACACCACCGCCATCCACGGCAGCACCGTGCTGTACCGCACCGACCACACCCGCCCAGACCTGCACGCCCTGGCCCTGGCAGCCCGGGCCAGCCTGCCCGCCGGCCAGGCCTACGAGTGCCTGCTGTGTGGCTACAGGGCCGCCACCCATGCCCACCTCACCGGCCACCTCCAGGCTGTGCACGGCTCAGCCAACGCCAGCCTCATCCACCCCCTGGACGCCCCAGAGCCCCCGCGCAAGGTGACGGGGCGGACCGCCCAGAGTGGGAAGCGGAGCAGCGGTGGCAGTGGCAATGGTGGCAGCAAGGACACCCAGGGGGGGGGCAGGCAGGTGTGCGAGGCGTGTGGGGAGGTGTTCCCCCTGAGGGTGGAGCTGATCCGCCACCGCGTGAAGGAGAAGAAGTACCGGTGTGGGGTGTGCGGCCTGGCCTCCTGCAGCCAGGAGCAGGTCACCGCCCACATGGCCGCCCAGCACCCCGGCACACCCACCACCCCCACGGGGCTGGTCTGCTGGCTGTGCGGGGCGTCCATGTACACGGCAGCCAGCCTGGACGGCCACCTCAAGGGCCACGGGGCGCTGGGCACCGAGTGTGTGGAGTGCGGGGAGCGGCGGCCTGGCCTGGCGGAGCTGCTGCCCCACCTCAAGGGCCACCTGCCCCTGCAGCCCTCCAGGGTACGCCTCTCCCTGGCCCAGGCCGGCCAGCCCACCTCCACCCATGAGGTGGAAGTGACCCTGGACGGCTCGGTGTACGCCTGCAGTGGCCAGGAGCCGCCGCCCGAAGGGGAGGCCCCAGCCACCTGGGCCGCCCTGGCCTATGCCTGCAGTGAGTGTGGGACGTGCCTGGCCGGGGCGGCCCAGCTGGAGGCCCACCTACAGGTGCACCAACTCAGCTCCTCCACCCACCCCTCCACCTCCACCCACTCCCTCACCACTGCCACCACCACCTCGGCGGCCACCACGGCCCCTGGGCCGCCCTGCCTGGCGGGGGCGGGGGTGTCCCGGGTGCCTGGCTCGCTGGAGTTCCGGTGCGAGGAGTGTGGGTTCTGGCGGCAGGACGGGGAGCCGGTAATGAAGCACATCCAGGCCGTGCACATGTCCGGCAACATGCTGCACTCCATCAGGCTGCCCACCGGCCTGTTGCAGGTGCACCCCATACAGGTTGTGACGCCCATCACCATCTACAGCCAGTGACACACCCTCAAGGTTGTGCTGGCCTCCTAATGAGTTACCCAGGACTGAGGTGTGTGGTGGACAAGGTGCTTCCAGTGCCCCGTGCAGCCCCCGGCGGGTCCTGGCCGCTGCACGCCCACCACTGGAAGAGTCCGGCAACACACACAGGGCCGGGACGAGAAGGTGAGCCCCAGGTAATGAAGGGGTGTGTGTGTGTGTGTGTGTGTGTGTTTCAGTGGTAGAGGCTGTTGAGTACCCTCTGCATGGTTCGTACACATTAATAAAGTTGTGGGTCTTGTTTAAGCCTTTTGCTGGAACTCATTACGGGTAGACTCAGCTGGAAAACAATACAGAGAGATTAACCAGATATGTGTGTGTGTGTGTGTGTGTGTGTGTGTGGCGCCAAGGACTGCTCTGAGTCGTGAAATGAGATTATGTTTGACTTTTCCATAACTTTTGGTGTATGTTCAAAGTAGCGTAAGGGATTTGACGTCTTCAAGAACCACATGCATACAGAGGTACATTTCGTTTCTATGAGCTTTGTACATAGATAGCACAGGTGTGTATGTGTGTGTACGTGCGTGTGTGTGTGAGAACTGTTTTATCAAATGTTAAACCCTTTGTAAAGTCTTAACTCACTATGGTTGTAAAACTTTTCATATTTTCATGCTCTTTTCCTTTACCAAACATAACTTTAAGGAGTACGACTTGCCGAGCAGTTTCTAGGTACAGGCATGAGTCTTGATAGAGAAGGTACAGGAGAGGGGTGTGGAAGAGGATGATGGGAGGTGTAGATGGCTCAAGACACCACCCAAAATTGACCTCTCTTTACTTTTATCTTTTTTTTAGGAGTGGCAATTAGCAGGCTTTTTTTCTACACTATTTTTATGCCTTTGAGCTGCTTCCTTTCCTCTAAAAAAAAAAAAAAAAAAAAGTAGACAGGTGATAAGGGAGGTGAAGAAGGGTGATGATGTTGGGGGAAGCTGTACATAGTGTTGATAGTCTGCAGGGAAGATGAGGATGTGCGAGAGTGCAGACAGGGGGGCGATCGTAGCCTCAGATTCAAGGTATACAAACACACTCCAGACGTCTCATAATTTATTTAAAAGCAACAAAACAATGGCAGAACCTTATGTCCCTCAACTCTCCCTGGTCCCATTAATCTGTCTGCTGCAATTGGCATGGATTTGTCCTTCACTGGTACCCTGGTCACATATACTCCCGGGTCTTTCTCTGCCTCTGTGGTGGATGGTGGAGTGTTTCCCATGTGGTATTGGTGTGCTGGATATCCCTTCACTGGTACCCTGGTCACATATACTCCCGGGTCTTTCTCTGCCTCTGTGGTGGATAGTGGAGTGTTTCCCATGTGGTATTGGTGTGCTGGATATCCCTTCACTGGTACCCTGGTCACATATACTCCCGGGTCTTTCTCTGCCTCTGTGGTGGATGGTGGAGTGTTTCCCATGTGGTATTGGTGTGCTGGATATCCCTTCACTGGTACCCTGGTCACATATACTCCCGGGTCTTTCTCTGCCTCTGTGGTGGATGGTGGAGTGCTTCCCATGTGGTATTGGTGTGCTGGATATCCCCTCCCAAGGTGCAGGACTTTACATTTTTCTTCATTGAATTGTAGCAGCCACTTTTTGTTCCATTCCTGTAGCTTGATGTCTTCTTGTAGGAAATCCGCAGTTAGTAGAAGGCATGAACAGGCACTTTAAAATCTTGCCCCCAGACCAGCTGCCAATACCGAGACTTCACCGTAACTATAGGGCTTGTTTACCCTTGTCTCGGTGGCGTCATTTCCTTTATTTATGTTCGTTTTGCGTTTTTTGCTTTGTCACAACTAGCCGCCTCATTTTCCCTAAAGTGGTGTCGCTCTCTCGGCCGCGTATCAATCCCTTTGTTTACGTTCTCTTCGGGTGGTGACGCAAACGATTCGCATTGACGGTCACCTTCCCCCTGCTGTCCCCGGCCTTCCTCTGCGCCAGCCGTGTCGTCCGCAAGTCCTTCTTCTGCTTCCTCTGCCTCTTCTTCTTCTTCTGCTTCTTCTTTGCCTTTCCGTTCGTTGTGTGGTTCTGTCTCTTCTCCCGCTCCTCCTCCTCCAGTGTGCCCTTCAGGCTGGCCAGGGCGTCGATGTACTGCTGCTCGTAAGGCTCAAGCTCTTCCGGGGCGAGGGAGAGCTGGGACGCACCCTCGCCGCCCCCTGACAGTGCCTTACGGAACTCACCTATCTGTCAAGGAGTGCCACAGGGTCATTAGGAAGGGTAAGCACTACTATAAAGGATAACAGAAGGGTCAAACTGCCACCAGGGCCATCTAAGTACCCCGTGGAAATGCCCTGGACTCCTATGAAAGCCTTGTTAAGTGTGTATGTGTGTGTGTGTGTGTGTGCTAGGGCATCAAAATGTTTAAGAATATGAAAAAAGAGACAGAAATGGGAGAAGAGAAGGAGGAGGAGGAGAATGAAGTAGAAGGAAGAGGAGAAAGAGAAAGAAGAAGAGAAGGTGGAGGAGGAGGAAAATGAAGTACACTCAACCCTCGATTTGCCGGACTAAAAGGGGGGAAGGCTTGTCCGGGAATGGCAAATGTCCGGCAATGGAAAATGTCCGGGGGTCTACCCCCTTGCCGGACTTTACCCTATATATGTCCGGGAAACACAACCCACCCCCGGACTACACCTCGCATAGCTGTCCTATACTGTCCTGTAATATAATATATTACCTTCTACAACATGCACATATACAACATACTGTCTGTTTTTTCACCCCATACAGCTCGCAGACTTGGGCAACACTCATTCCTCCATCTATTTTACGTAAAAGTTCCAGTTTTTGCGACACAGAAAGGTGCACAGGTTTAGCTGTACGCTTGGTTACTTTCTTTGGTGGGTTTTTGGGTGGCATCGTTGTGAAGAAGAGGTGTATCCACGACAAGCACGTAAGCACAACACTCGTGTGACGCGGCAGACTTGTGTACAGTCCAGTACTAGACGTGTATGTCCGCCCGCGCTGCCATCTAGTGCCCGATTTGCGAACTTTGTCTGGCGCGGTAGTTTGAAATCGACTTGTCCCGGACGTTTTTTGTTTTTTTACCCCACGGACTCTTGTCCGGCAAATCCGAAATCCGGCAAATGGAGGTCCGGCAAATCGAGGGTTGAGTGTAGAAGGGGAAGGAAGAAAAGACGAAAGAGAGAGAGAAAAGGAGGAGGAGGAGGAGAAAAAGGAGGAATATGAAGTAGATGGGAGAGGAGGAAGAGACAAGAGAGAGAGAGAGAGAGAGAGAGAGAGAGAGAGAGGAGGAGGAGGAAAATGAAGTAGAAGAGACGAAGAAGAGGGAAATGGAGGAAAAGGAAGGCCAGAAAACCCTAAATACTTACGGAGCTCTTGGTAACAATGGAGAGTGCCGTGCCTGGCCGCCCCGCCCTCGCAGTACGGCCAATGCGATGGACATAGGTGGTGGTGGCCGTTACGTCATAGGACACCACGTGGTCGATGTTCGGTATGTCCAACCCTCGGGCCATGGCATCGCTGGACACTAGCCTGGGACATGGGCGACAAGGATCAGTGTGAATGTGTGTGTGGATTGTATTGGGTTGGTAACATTTTATTGGTGTGAGTTTTCTTGTGCTGTGAATATATGGTAATTTTTTTTTTGCTATGGAGGAATTGTATTTGTTTCTGTCGCTAAATTCTTATTGGTGTGATGCTTTCCTATGGTGTTGTTTTTTAAGTGCTGTGAATATATGGTAATTTTTTTTTGCTATGGAGGAATTGTATTTGTTTCTGTCGCTAAATTCTTATTGGTGTGATGCTTTCCTATGGTGTTGTTTTTTAAGTGCTGTGAAAATATGCTAATTTTTTTTTGCTATGGAGGAATTGTATTTGTTTCTGTCGCTAAATTCTTATTGGTGTGATGCTTTCCTATGGTGTTGTTTATAAGTGCTGTGTAAATATACTAATTCTTTTTTGCTATGGAGGAATTGTATTGGCTTTTAAGGCTAAATTCTTATTGGTGTGATGCTTTCCTATGGTGTTGTTTATAAGTCCTGTGTAAATATGCTAATTCTTTTTTGCTATGGAGGAATTGTATTGGCTTTTAAGGCTAAATTCTTATTGGTGTGATGCTTTCCTATGGTGTTGTTTATAAGTGCTGTGTAAATATGCTAATTCTTTTTTGCTATGGAGGAATTGTATCAGCTTTTAAGGCTAAATTCTTATTGGTGTGATGCTTTCCTATAGTGTTGGTTTTCTCGTACTATGAAAACACTTTGATTTCTTTATGTGTAGAAAAATTGTAGCAGCTTCTAACACTAAATTCTTCTTGGTTTGACATGTTCCTAAGGTGTCTGTTTTCTCGTGCAATGAAACTACTTTGATTTCTTTTCGTATAGAGGAATTGTATCAGCTCCTAACGTTAACTTCGTATGGGCTTAACGTATTGCTATGCCATTAGTTTTCTGTATAGGTGAAAATAATCTGATTTCTCTTCATCTGCATACGATAGATGTGCATAACTGTGACCCAACCAGGACTTACACGTCAATCTTCCCCGATGCAAACTGTGACACAATCTGCTGCCTCTTGTCCCTCTTGCTTGAGAACTCCGCCACGACCCTCTCAGAGCCACGGGACAGGGCAGCCAGGAGGAGGGCCAACTTGTGTGTCGCGTGCACGGAGTTTGTGAATACGAGGACCCTGTGACGCCCCTCTCCCGACACGAGGAGGTGGTGGAGGGCGAGCGGCTTCACCTCCTCCTCGACCATCACATACTCCTCCTTGAGCTCCGATGGCCGCACGAATTGCCCGATGACCACTGCGGCTGACTTGTCCTGGCCTAATGGAGTGGAGGAAGGATAAAAAGGAGGTCATGGAGTGCAGGATTGACATGGTAATTTGACTTAGTGTTTTGTTAGTCATGAAGCAGCACAGCGAAGATGATCAGAAGAAGAAGAAGGAGAAGAAATGAGAAGAATGAAGAAAGAAGGGAAAGAGAGGATAGATACAAGTTTGCAGTGTGAATGAAGAAAAAAGAAAGCGGAAGAAAGAAGAAGAAAGAAGGAAAGAAAAGAGCGAGGGACGATCACCACTGCCATAGACTTGTCCTGGCCTAAGGGAGTGAAAGATTGCAGGATTGACATAGTAATTCGACTTCGCATTTTCTCAGAAGCTCGAACAAAGACAGACATAACACTTCTGCAAGCAACGCAACACATTCAGAAACACACCAAGAATCACACTCACCAGCAGCAGGGGCAGCCACAGTGAACAGCTTGGGGTGGTGGAGTGTTACGTGTTGCAGCTGTTCCGGGTCGCTGGAGAGAGTGGCTGAGAAGAGCAGGCGTTGGAGGTGTGCCTGAGGGAGCGACTGGCCGGCCCTGGACACTGCCTGGTGGTCGCTGATGGCCCGCTGTACGTGAGCCACCCAGTCCCCGCCCTCCGCTGCCAACATGCGGTCTGCTTCGTCTAACACCAAGTACCTGAAGGGGTGGGTCGGGAGATACTGGATTGTTTTACGGATATGATTGAGGAGTTATATTTGAAGTTAGTTTATACAGTGAAAGATAAATAAGTCTCCCCCATGAGTTTAGAAGACACAGCAAATAAACAAGTACCTGAAGGGATGGGTCGGGAGTTACTGGATTGTTTTACGGATATGATAGAGAAGTGAGTTAGGTTTTGAAGTTAGTTTGTACAGTGAGGGACAAATAAATCTCCCCCCAAGAGTTTACAGGACACAGCAAATGAAGGGAAAACTGTCGCCCAAAGAAAGATGAATGGATAAGATGAAGAAAAAGTAATGAGAAAAATCCAGAGTGTCTTCCCGAGAGTTTACGAGACACAGCAAATGAAGAAAATTACTGGCGAGAAAGAAACAAACAACTGAATAAGTAAAGAAATAAAGAAATGAAAAAAAAATCTATCCAAAAGTTTATATATGAGACACAAGCAAAGAAAACTGTTGCCACATAAAAAAATAAATAAATAAATAATAATAATGAATAAAATTAAAATGTCCGCAAAAATTATCAAGAAGAAAGCCAACCAACGCAACCAAGATCACCACCACCAAACCAACCTAAGGGCCGAGAGGTCCAGACCACGCGTCATCCTAAGGTGATCGGCCAGTCTCCCGGGCGTGGCCACCAGGATGTCTACGAGGGAGTGGTGGCGATCCAGATGGTGAGCCACGAGGGCCATCTGTTCCTTCTGCAGCGTGGAGTGGCCGACCGCCTTGCCCACACGCAGGGGAGTGCCGCGACAGTAGGTTTGGAACACGTGGAAGACCTGTGGAAGAGTTAGTAGTTAGTAGTAGTAGTAGTAACTGGAACACATGGAAGATTTGCTTGGGGAATTAAGTGGTATTAGTGTGCTGTTTTGAGAGGTTGTAGTAGTATTAGTAGTAGTGGTAGAAGAAGTTTTACAGCAAGAATGAATGAATGAAGGAAAGAAGAAGAAAGAGGAGGAGAAGAAATGACAGAAGAAGAATGAAGAAAGACTGGAGAAGGAAATTAACAGAAAGAAGAAGAAGAAAGGAAAGATACAAGTTAGCAGTGTGAATAAAGAAAGAAAAAAGAAATAAGAAGACAGAAAAAAGAGAAGACAGAGGTAATAGTAAAATAGTAACATCAAAAACACCGGTAAACATAATAGATAAATCAACAAAGAATGACCACCAACCACTCCTTCCCTCCCTCTGTTCCTCCCTTCCTTCCCTTCCTCACCTGTGTCGCCAACTCCTGCACCGGAAGGAGGATAAGGGCGCGGATCCTGGGCACCGTGCGACTCCTGAGGGCCTGGACGAGGGGCAGCACATAGGCCAGGGTCTTGCCGCTGCCTGTAGGGGCGGACACACACAGGTCTCTTGGCCGGAACCTGTGTTGGGGGAAGGGACGGAGGTGTTTGTTAATGTCGGTGAAGTTTGTCTTAGAAGGAAAGGGAAGAAGGGAAGGAAAGGAAAGGAAGGAAGGAGGAAGAAGAGGGGCTGCTACTAGGGAGTGGAGGAGAAGGTGGAGAGAAGATAGGACATGTGAGGGAGGAAGGGAGGGAAGATGTAAGTTTGCAGCAAGATGGAAGAAGGAAAAGAAAAAAGAAGAGAAGGAAGAAAATTTTAATCAGTATGAGGAGAGACAGTATTTTCTTGTCTATAGAAGAAAACACAACACAAAAAAAGAAAAAAAGAAAAGAGAAAACACAAGTCCTAACCTAACAAGCTCCCCTTCATCACTACCTGCATGCAAGGGTCCCAGCACCAGCCAGTATCTCCGGGATGACCGCCCTCTGCACTGGGAAGAGCTGCTGGACTTTCTGCAGCTTCAAGAGGTCTTTCAGGGACGGGTCAAGGCCTGGGAGCGAGTCCACAGGTGTCCCGTCAGCCATGAGGTCGCGGCCAATGACTGTGGGGTGTGCTAGCCAGTGGGGGAGGGTGCGCTGGACCTGTGGATGGGGTGATGTGTGAGTGTGAGAGAGAGAACTTAGTATTGTCATTATGATGAGAAAGAGAGAGAGAATTCACTATCATCACAAGTTAACTATATTTCATCATTCGCTCTATTTTTCTAAAACGCGACAACATGGAGTTCAATCCCTTGCCTTCTGCTTCCTCGTCGCTTCCACTTCTGTGAGGAGAGTGAACCCCTTGACCTCTCTGTTCTTCTCTTTCCCTTCCTTTTTCTTGGTCTTCTTTTTCTTCTTCTCCCTCTTTTTGATTTTCTTCGTTTCATCATCCTGTCTGTCTTTCTCGTTTTCCTCCTCCTTTTCTTCATCTCCTCCTCCGATGTGATTGTCTACTCCAAGTTCTTCTTCTTCCTCTTTCTGCTCCATCTCAAAGGCTTCATTTCTGTCTAGTATCTCTTCCTTGACCCTTATTTTTGGGACTTTAAGAGTAGTGGAAGTATCTTGGTTTTCATCCTCCTTGGGTTCCAACTTGATGTTTTTCTTCTTCTTCTTCTTCTGGTGCGCTGGTGAGTGGAGAGTTTCGTTAGTTTCCTGCTGTTGTGTGTCATTTATTTCCTCTTCTTTCATCTTCCTTTTCACTGTTTTCTCCACCTCTTCTTCTTCCTCTAACTCCTCTCCTTTCTTCTTCTTCTCCTTCTTCATTTGGGGACTTTTGGTAATGCTTTCTTCGGTCCTGCTATCCTCCATTTCATTATCTTCATTTTCGTTCTTCTTTTCCTTTTTTATGGCAGACCTACTTTCATCTACTGTACCGGACTCATTCTCATTCATACATTCTTCCTGCTTTTTCTTCTTCTTCTTCTTTTTCAAGCCACTCTCTTCTGCACCCTCCACAGCTACCTCACTTATCACAGGCTCTATTGCTTCCCCTTCTTCCCCTCCTTGTTGCAATTCTTCCTCTTCCTTCTTCCTTTTCTTCTTTTTCTTCTTGGTAATGGGGGCTTCACTACCTCCTTCATCCTGTGAGCTAACTAAACCCTCCATTCTTACTGCTCTTTCTTCCTCTTCTCGTTTCCTTTTCTTCTTTTTCTTCTTCGTGACAGACCCTTCAACGCATTCTTCATTCTGTTCACTCATCGATATTTCTAGCATTGACCCTCCACCAGTAAGGTCATCCGTCTCCTCCCCTTTCTTCCTCTTCTTCTCTCCAACACTTTCCGCCTCCTCAGAGAAGGGATCTGAAACCTTAACTCCATTGACCTTGGGCTGGACATCACTACTGGGCTGTGTTGTGCTGATGTGTTGCGTCTTGGGTGTTGCGACAATCCCAGAAATCCCTTCCTCTCTGTCCCCTCTCATCAATCTCTGCTCTGGTGTCGTTATCTCAGTCCCTAATCCTTTCTGCCCATCCCTCGGTGTTCCCTTCCCAAGACCGGCTTTCCTGGCCCTGGCACGCTCATTCAGTCTGGCCAGGAGCAGTGAGGCTTGACTAGGGCTGGCCACGGGCTCCTGTCCCTCCCCCCAGTAGCGACCAGGCAGGGAGGCATCATGGGACCCTAACACCACCATCCGGATGTGACCTGTAAGAGAGGCAATGGTGACTGTTATTTCATGCTCTATCCTGGACCAGCTGGACATTAAGAAGAGGGACACTAGACTAGAGAGCAGATGTGGACATGAATATTTTCACTCCCTATTCTTGTGCTTCCGATTCTTTGTAACCAAGTAAGTAAGCAAGCTACCGTTACCTTACCGTAGAGTTAGGTGCCAACTTACCTACGTTCCTACTTGTCTTACCCTGCGCCTTCGTCAATTTGATTCTTTGTAACCAAGTAAGCAAGTAAGTAAGCAAGCTACCGTTACCTTACCGTTGAGTTAGATGCCAACTTACCTACGTTCCTACTTATCTTACCCTGCGCCTTCGTCAATTTGATTCTTTGTAATCAAGTAAGTAAGGAAGCTACTATACCTTACCATAGAGAGCTAGATGCCTGCTTACCTATAGATCTGCTTACCAACGTACCTCTCCAATAGCATAATACGTAAGAGTAAGAAGTATCAACCCAACATGCGTCTTATCATTAATGGCTTTTCGAGTGTTAATACCTCTTAGTAATCTTCCCCCTTATATACATGTGAAAGACAAGACCCAGGGCTATAATACTCACGGTGGAGGGGTCACACAAACACCTGAGAGTCGGTAATTAAAGGTGAGGTCAGGAGGGACCAGATTTTTTGGGCCCCTCACGTGGGAGTGTTTTGGTCAGGAGATACGAGCTTAAAATAATAAAGATAAATATATATATATATATATATATATATATATATATATATATATATATATATATATATATATATATATATATATATATATATAAAACAACGTAATTTATTCTGTTTCAGGGTGTTTTTTTATCTCATTGAGTGTGTATTATATGTGTTGAGTGGATTGGATGTAGTTAGTTAGTTATCATATATTTACGACTTCTCAATATTTTCCCCTTTCCTTGACATAACCTATATTTGCAAGTGATAAAAAGGAGTTAAAGTATTGAAATCACGTCATTGTATTATATGTATTGAGTGTATTATATGCTGTAGTTAGTTATCATTTATTTACGACTTGTCCAACTGTTTACTTCAATATTTCCCTCTTTTCTTGACATAAATAATACTTGCAAGTGATGGAAAGAAGTTTAAATATTGAAATCACGTCATTATTTCCCTTGCAGCATGATTTTCTTCATTAAAAGAAGCAGCTGTTTCCCTCATATGTCCTCCCTCGCCCTTTAATTGGCATATGCCATATTTGTAATTATAAAAAAAATATCTAAAACACTAAAAAAACATCATTTATTCCCTTTCCAGCACCATTTCTACCTTAAAAGAGGAGGTACACAAGCAGCTGTTCTCCTCATATGTCCTCCCTCGCCCTTTAATTAACATAACCCATGTTTTAAAATGATGAAAAAATATCTAAAACACTAAAAAAAACATCATTTATTCCCTTTCCAGCACCATTTCTACCTTAAAAGAGAAGTTAAACGAAGCAAAGGACCGTAAAATTGGGAGACGTCAATGTCCATCACCAAGACCAAGACCAAGAGGAGACAGTTGGCGCCAAAAAGGTGACATTATGTGGGTGACAGACCTTAAAGGGGAGTTTTATAACCTTCTCAACCGCCAGGTGAGTATAATGGCGATATAAATAAACGTAATAGGTCTTTAACTTGTGTGTGTGGTAAAATGGAGGATGTGAGATAAGGGAGAGCTGGGATATTTGAGTTTATTTGGCGTCATGTCAAACTTTTTAATTTACCCCATTCTTTTTACTGTCATGGGTAACGTAAGGGGTAGGAAAGTATAATGGCGATATAAGTAAACGTAGTAGGTCTTTAACTTCCATGTGTGGTGAAATGGAGGATGTGAGATGTGGGAGAGCTAAGATATTGGTTTTTATTTAATGTTCTGTCAAATCCTGTAATTCACAACCCTTTCCTGCTCACTCTTGGTCTGCACTCGGAAAATTCATATAGGCTTCCATACTAATGAGGCTTTCTATGCAACAAAGTGAGGTCATTCTTTGTTCATTTATACCATAAGGCACTAAACTTAACCTAACGTTACCTAACAAAACCCCAAACAGTTACTATAGGTCTTGACTCATAAAATTCATATATGCATCCTTACCAATGAGACTTTCTATGCAACAAAGTGAGGTCATTCTTTGTTCATTTATACCATAAGGCACTAAACTTAACCTAACGTTACCTAACAAAACCCCAACCAGTTACTACAGGTCTTGACTCATAAAATTCATACATGCTTCCTTACCAATGAGACTTTCTATGCAACAAAGTGAGGTCATTCTGTGTTGATTTATACCATAAGGCACTAAACTTAACCTTATGGTACCTAACAAAACCCAAAACAGTTACTATAGGTCTTGACTCATAAAATTCATATATGCTTCCTTACCAATGAGACTTTCTATACAACAAAGTGAGGTCATTCTAAACTTAACCTAACATTACCTAACATAACCCAGAACAGTTACTATAGGTCTTCACTTGGAAAACTCATATGTATGCTTCCTTACTAATGAGACTTTCTATACAACAAAGTGAGGTCATTCTCTGTTGATTTATACCATAAGGCACTAAACTTAACCTAACGTTACCTAACAAAACCCAAAACAGTTACTATAGGTCTTGACTCGGAAAATTCATATATGCTTCCTTACTAATGAGACTTTCTATACAACAAAGTAAGGTCATTCTGTGTTGATTTATACCATAAGGTGCTGGCTATCATGTGTTTGAAGATACCTTAAACTTAACCTAACATAACCCCAAACAGTTACTGCAGGTCTTGGCTCAGAAAATTCATATGTGCTTCCTTACTAATGAGACTTTCTATACAACAAAGTGAGGTCATTCTGTGTTGATTTATACCATAAGGTGCTGGCTATCATGTGTTTGAAGATACCCTAAACTTAACCTAACAACAAAACTTATATATATTTTCCTTTCCATTCAGTCTCCCACTCGCATCTTGGTGTTGGTTCACTATGACCTTGACGGGATCTGCGCCTCCAAGATCCTGCAGGTGCTGTGCCGCTCCGACCACATCCTATACACAGTTGTTCCGGTTCAGACAGCCTCAGAGCTGGTCGAGGCTTTCCAGCAACACGCAGAACAGGTGACAGAATGACCAGACTTTAGCTTTAACCCATCTGCTGCGACTGGCACGGATTTCGCCTTCACTGGTAGCCTGGTAACATGTACTCCCAGGTCTTTCTCTGCCTCTGTGGTGGATAGTGGAGTGTTTCCCATGTGGTATTGGTATGCTGGATATCCCTTCACTGGTAGCCTGGTAACATACACTCCCAGGTCTCTCTCTGGCTCTGTGGTGGATAGTGGAGTGTTTCCCATGTGGTATTGGTGTGCTGGATATCCCTTCACTGGTAGCCTGGTAACATACACTCCCAGGTCTTTCTCTGAATCTGTGGTGGATAGTGGAGTGTTTCCCATGTGGTATTGGTGTGCTGGATATCCCTTCACTGGTAGCCTGGTAACATACACTTCCAGGTCTTTCTCTGCCTCTGTGGTGGATAGTGCCAGGTCTTTCTCTGCCTCTGTGGTGGATAGTGGAGTGTTTCCCATGTGGTATTGGTGTGCTGGATATCCCTTCACTGGTAGCCTGTTAACATACACTTCCAGGTCTTTCTCTGCCTCTGTGGTGGATAGTGGAGTGTTTCCCATGTGGTATTGGTGTGCTGGATATCCCTTCACTGGTAGCCTGGTAACATACACTTCCAGGTCTTTCTCTGCCTCTGTGGTGGATAGTGGAGTGTTTCCCATGTGGTATTGGTGTGCTGGATATCCCTTCACTGGTAGCCTGGTAACATACACTTCCAGGTCTTTCTCTGCCTCTGTGGTGGATAGTGGAGTGCTTTCCATGCTGTATTGGTGTGCTGGATATGCCCTCCAAGGTGCAGTACTCTACATTTTTCTTCATTGAATTGTAGCAGCCACTTTTTGCTCCATTCCTATAGCTTGGTGATGTCTTCTGGTAGGAAATCCACAGTCAAGGGGTGAAGGGAGTTTTGTTTACTTATCTTTTTCTTAGTCTTCTTTTTCTGCTTCCTCATTTTCTCCTTGTTCTTCTTCTCCTTTTCCTTCCTCCCTCTCACCTCTTCCTCTTATTCCTGCTATTCCTCTTTCTTTCTGCTTTCTTCTTCTTCTTTTTCATCAACTTCTCTTGCATCTTTTTCTTCTCCTGCTTCTTCTTCTTCCTCTCCTTTTCCTTCCTCCTCACCTCTTCCTCTTATTCCTGCTATTCCTCTTTCTTTCTGCTTTCTTCATCTACTTCTCTGGGATCTTTTTCTTCTCCTGATTCTTCTTCTTCTTCTTCTTTTTCTTCTCCCTCTTCTACTTATATAATCTATCCTATTTATTCACCCTATCATATTTACCTTACTCTCTAACAAACTCCCAACTCATTTCAGCGTTCATAGAGTTTCCTTCTGTACGGGGCAGTTAGTTGATAGGGAGAAGAGCTTAAGTGTCCGTAGAGTAGGGTAATCATGGTAGACCGACCCTCCTATCTCTCAAAGGTCTTTACTCATTGCAGTATTCATGGGGCGTCCTTCTGCAACTCCTTTTTAGATTCACTCGCAGGCGTTGTTAGTATCGTGACTCCGCAGATGAAGTATGTGCTGCTGGTGAACTGTGGCGGCTGTCTGGACTTGGTGGAGGTGCTGCAGCCGCCCCCAGAGATGGTGTTCTTCGTAGCCGACAACCACCGCCCGCTCCACGTGTGCAATATCTACAGCTCCAGCCAGGTGAGAGAAAGATCCTCCATATATCATTGTTTTCTTGTGACAGGTGCTGGGGGCTACAAATTCCTATGGCTCTGAGAAACATGGAGGAAATGACAGACAATTTTATGGAGTGGTGATGATAGGAGAAATAATGTACGAATAAGCTGCTGTTTGTTGGTTTTCGATATAAAACAATAATGTATGGAGGATCTTCCGCAACCTAAGATATCCAAACTGACTCATACAGCAGGTGAGAGATACACACACACACACACACACACACACACACACACACACACACACACACCTAGAGGACATAGTAAAAAGTTGAGGAAGGGAAGATGCTCAAGAGACATAAAGAAATATAGCTTCCCTCAAAGAAATATAGAGGTTTGGAACAGACTAAGTGAAGAAATAGTATCGGCGAAGAGTGTGCAGAGCTTCAAGGAAAAGTTGGATAATTATAGATACGGAGACGGGACCACACGAGCGTAAGCCCAGGCCCTGTAAAATTGCAATTAGGTAAATACAACTTGGTAAATACACACACACACAGCTTTGTTAACCCGTCCACTGCGATCGGCACGGATTTCGCCTTCTCTGGCAGCCTGGTAACATAGGTATCATCCTTCCCTCTCTCTCTGTGCCACAGGTCCGGGTGCTGACACAGTTGGAGGATGAAGAGGAGGTCCCGGCCTTTGACGATGTGTTCCGGGTTGATGAGGTGAGTCACAGTTCGATGGAGTGTGCCCTTGAACGGTTTCCTCTACCGTAAAAAAAAAAAAAAAAAGAAAGAAAAAAAATTGAGATTGACAAAGTATATATAGCTTTTATTTATTTTTTTTTTTTTTATTACATCAGAGGACACAGCTCAAGGGCAATAAAAAGAGTATAAAAAAAAAAAGCCCGCTACTCACCACTGCATAGTTATCATTCATCCACTTAGCATTGCATACGTATCTGACATTTACGTATGATTTCTTCCGCCCTTGACCTGCTTCTGTTACCGTAAAAATAATAATAATAATAAAGAGTGGAAGAAAGTTTGATATCGTTTTCAGGGTAATAATTTTCGCCTTCTTTATTGCCAGAGTGATGAGGATGACAGCGACGATGGAGGGGGAGGGAGCAGCGACGAGGAGGAGGGGGGGCGGAGTAAGAGGCGGAGGCTGAACGAGGAGATGCTGGAGAAGAGGCACCAGCGGAGATTGTGGGAACAGCAGCGACACAAGCTTCTCTTCGACTACACACAGTTCTCCTACTACGGGAAATCTGTGAGTGAGAGATACTAGACAAAATAATATAGTAACCTTTTTTTAACGTTTTCTGCTCTGGCTAATTTATAAAAAGGAAATAGATGTGTGATTATAAGTTCCTCTATACACGGTTCTCCTACTATGGTTAATCTGTGAGTGAGAGATACTAGACATAAAAATAATATAGTAACCATTTTTTTACGTTTTCTGCTCTGGCTAATCTATAAAAAGGAAACAGATGTGTGATTATAAGTTCCTCTTCGACTATACACGGTTCTCCTACTATGGGAAATCTTTGAGTGAGAGATACTAGATAAAAATAATATAGTAACTTTTTTTTAACGTTTTCTGCTCTGGCTAATCTATAAAAAGGAAATAGATGTGTGATTATAAATTGCTCTACGACTATACACGGTTCTCCTACTATGGTTAATCTGTGAGTGAGAGATACTAGACATGAAAATAATATAGTAACCTCTTTTTAACGTTTTCTGCTCTGGCTAATCTGTAAAAAGGAAATAGATGTGTGATTATAAGTTCCTCTATACACGGTTCTCCTACTATGGTTAATCTGTGAGTGAGGGATACTAGACATGAAAATAATATAGTAACCTTTTTTTAACGTTTTCTGCTCTGGCTAATCTATAAAAAGGAAATAGATGTGTGATTATAAGTTCCTCTACGACTATACACGGTTCTCCTACTATGGTTAATCTGTGAGTGAGGGATACTAGACATAAAAATAATATAGTAACCTTTTTTTAATGTTTTCTGCTCTGGCTAATCTATAAAAAGGAAATAGATGTGTGATTATAAGTTCCTCTATGACTATACGCGGTTCTCCTACTACGGGAAATCTGTGAGTGAGAGATACTAGACATAAAAATAATATAGTAACCTCTTTTTAACGTTTTCTGCTCTGGCTAATCTATAAAAAGGAAACAGATGTGTGATTATAAGTTCCTCTATGACTATACGCAGTTCTCCTACTATGGTTAATCTGTGAGTGAGAGATACTAGACATGAAAATAATATAGTAACCTTTTTTTAATGTTTTCTGCTCTGGCTAATCTATAAAAAGGAAATAGATGTGTGATTATAAGTTCCTCTACGACTATACACGGTTCTCCTACTATGGTTAATCTGTGAGTGAGAGATACTTAACATAAAAATAATATAGTAACCTTTTTTAACGTTTTCTGCTCTGGCTAATCTGTAAAAAGGAAATATATGTGTGATTATAAGTTCCTCTATACACGGTTCTCCTACTACGGGAAATCTGTGAGTGAGAGATACTAGACATAAAAATAATATAGTAACCTCTTTCTAACGTTTTCTGCTCTGGCTAATCTATAAAAAGGAAACAGATGTGTGATTATAAATTGCTCTATGACTACACACAGTTCTCCTACTACGGGAAATCTGTGAGTGAAAGATACTAGACATGAAAATAATATAGTAACCTCTTTCTAACGTTTTCTGCTCTGGCTAATTTGTAAAAAGGAAATAGATGTGTGATTATAAGTTCCTCTACGACTATACGCAGTTCTCCTACTATGGTTAATCTGTGAGTGAGGGATACTAGACAAGAAAATAATATAGTAACCATTTTTTTACGTTTTCTGCTCTGGCTAATCTATAAAAAGGAAATAGATGTGTGATTATAAGTTCCTCTATACGCGGTTCTCCTACTACGGTTAATCTGTGAGTGAGAGATACTAGACATAAAAATAATATAGTAACCTCTTTTTAATGTTTTCTGCTCTGGCTAATTTATAAAAAGGAAATAGATGTGTGATTATAAATTGCTCTACGACTATACGCGGTTCTCCTACTATGGTTAATCTGTGAGTGAGGGATACTAGACATGAAAATAATATAGTAACCTCTTTAATGTTTTCTGCTGTGGCTAATCTGTAAAAAGGAAATAGATGTGTGATTATAAATTGCTCTACGACTGTACACGGTTCTGCTACTATGGTTAATCTGTGAGTGAGAGATACTAGACATAAAAATAATATAGTAACCTTTTTTTCACTTTTTCTGCTCTGGCTAATCTATAAAAAGGAAATAGATGTGTGATTATAAATTGCTCTACGACTATACGCGGTTCTCCTACTATGGTTAATCTTTGAGTGAGGGATACTAGACATAAAAATAATATAGTAACCTCTTTTTTACGTTTTCTGCTCTGGCTAATCTATAAAAAGGAAATAGATGTGTGATTATAAATTGCTCTATGACTATACACGGTTCTCCTACTATGGCAAATCTGTGAGCAAAAGATTTTATTTATTTATTTATTTATTTATTTATTTATTTTTTACAGCACAGAGCAACTCAAGGGCAACAAAAAGATGTAAAAAAAAAAAAAGCCTGCTAACTGTTGCTCTCTTATAGCGATTAGTATAGAGTGACCAAAAGAGAGGTCAATTTCGGACTGGACTGGACATAATGATAATAACAGTAACCTTTCTTTTTCACTTTTTCTGCTCTGGCTAATGTATAAAAAGCAAATAGATGTGTGAAGATAAATTCCTCTACGACTATACACGGTTCTCCTACTACGGGAAATCAGCGAGGGGAAAGATACTGGACATACGTAATAATCCATGTGGTACTCTTCTTTGACTCTGTTCAGTTTTATTACTATGGCATATCTGTAGAGAAAGGAGAGAAAAGAACATATTGCTAAACATATCGTTATCCAAGGACACATATTTGGCAAGGCTTTCGTTGGAGTTGTGGGCATCTCCAGGAGTAGTTTTATGACCCTGGTGGTAGTGTGACCCTTCCTCTGTACCATGAAGCTAAAGAAACACTCATTAGAACCCAGTTGACCCCCTCTTTGACCTTTAGAAAGAGGGTAAAGATACTGGACATATGTAATAACCCATGTGGTACTCTTCTTTGACTCTGTTCAGTTATATTACTATGGCATATCTGTAGAGAAAGGAGAGAAAAGAACATATTGCTAAACATATCATTATCCAAGGACACATATTTGGCAAGGCTTTCGTTGGAGTTGTGGGCATCTCCAGGAGTAGTTTTATGACCCTGGTGGTAGTGTGACCCTTCCTCTGTACCATGAAGCTAAAGAAACACTCATTAGAACCCATTTGACCCCCTCTTTGACCTGTAGAAAGAGGGGAAAGATACTGGACATACGTAATAACCCATGTGGTACTCCTCTTTGACTCTGTTCAGTGATATTACTATGGCATATCTGTAGAGAAAGGAGAGAAAAGAACATATTGCTAAACATATCGTTACCCAAGGACACATATTTGGCAAGGCTTTCGTTGGAGTTGTGGGCATCTCCAGGAGTAGTTTTATGACCCTGGTGGTAGTGTGACCCTTCCTCTGTACCATGAAGCTAAAGAAACACTCATTAGAACCCAGTTGACCCCGTCTTTGACCTGTAGAAAGAGGGGAAAGATACTGGACTTAATAATCCATGTAGGACTCTTCTTTGACTCGATTCAGTTATATTACTATGGCATATCTGTAGGGAAAGGAGGGAAAGGGCCGCATTGCTAAACATATCATCGCCCAAGAACGCATTTTTGACAAGGCTTTTGTAGGAGTTGTGAACATCACGGAAGAAATAGCTATGGACCGGCAACAGTGGAGGAGGCTCATATCCTGTCCAACCCCACCATAGGGAATAAATGGACGTTAAACGATGATGGTGATGCTTTCGTAGGAGTTGTGGGCATCTCCAGGAGTAGTTTTATGACCCTGGTGGTAGTGTGACCCCTCCTCTGTACTGTGACCCTAAAGAAACACTCATTAGAACCCAGTTGACCTCCTCTTTGACCTTTAGAAATAGTTGACGCGAGGGGCGAGAAGGTCTTGGAATGCTGACCTTCGACATAATGATAATAATAATAATCGGCCGTTCTTTGACATCTTTCCGTTAGGTTACTTTAGCAAATCTGTCAGGTAGAGATGGACATAATCAACTTCTCTCAGCCCTCCTACTATGGCATATTTTGTTAGGGATAGTGTAGTGCAGTGAGTGGGGCACCTCTTTGGCTGACTGGTTAAGGAGTGGCTCTCCCGTCTCGCTGGTCGCAGGTTCAATCCCCGGCCAGAGTGGAAAAATTTGGGCGGCTTTTCCGATACCCTACGCCCCTGTCCACCCGGCAGTGAATGGGTACCAGGTATTAATCGGAGGTTGTGTCTCGTCTCCTGGGGTCTGTTCCCTTCTATAATTCCTTCCCCTCCTGTCTCTCTCCGGCATATGACTAAACGAAACTTTCCAACCTCAATCCCCGGCGCCGGCAAAACCTTTCCCTGTCTGGATTAAATTCTCGTGTGTTTTGTTACATGCTGTGGTCGTGTGGGAGTAGAGAAAAGAGTAAAAATCAGGCGTTTCAATAGTGTAGTCATATAATAGTATAGTCATTTGGGTTAATTTCTCGTGTGTTTCGTTACATGCTGTGGTCGTGTGGGAGCAGAGAAAAGAGTAAAAATCAGGCGTTTCAGTAGTGTAGTCATGTTATAGTATAGTCATTTGGAAGGTTAGAGGTGTGATTGTGTGCCATATTTACAGACAGCGCTCCTGATGTTCGAGTTGGCGTGGAAACTCTCGAAGGACACCAATGAACTCCTCTGGTAAGGCCCACTGTCTTTACCACCACCACCACCACCTACATCATCACCACCATCACCACCACCTACATCATCACCACCATCACCACCACCTACATCATCACCACCACCACCACCTACATCATCACCACCATCACCACCACCTACATCATCACCACCATCACCACCACCATCACCACCACCACCACCACCACCTACATCATCACCACCATCACCACCACCACCACCACCACCACCACCTACATCATCACCACCATCACCACCACCACCACCACCACCACCACCACCACCACCACCTACATCATCACCACCATCACCACCACCATCACCACCACCACCACCTACATCATCACCACCATCACCACCATCACCACCACCTACATCATCACCACCATCACCACCACCACCACCAACATCATCACCACCAACACCACCACCACCACCACCCCACCAACAACATCACCACCACCACCACCACCACCACCACCTACATCATCACCACCATCACCACCACCACCACCACCTACATCATCACCACCACCACCACCACCACCTACATCATCACCACCATCACCACCACCACCACCTACATCATCACCACCATCACCACCACCACCACCACCACCACCACCTACATCATCACCACCATCACCACCACCACCTACATCATCACCACCATCACCACCACCACCACCTACATCATCACCACCATCACCACCACCTACATCATCACCACCATCACCACCACCTACATCATCACCACCACCTACATCATCACCACCATCACCACCACCACCACCACCACCTACATCATCACCACCACCTACATCATCACCACCATCACCACCTACATCATCACCACCACCTACATCATCACCACCATCACCACCACCTACATCATCACCACCACCTACATCATCACCACCATCACCACCACCACCACCACCATCACCTACATCATCACCACCACCTACATCATCACCACCATCACCACCTACATCACCACCATCACCACCTACATCATCACCACCACCACCTACATCATCACCATCATCATCACCACCACCACCTATTTAGTTACCTGTGAATTGGTGCCTCAAATAATAGTATGATGTCAAATAGTATGCTCTCTACCCCCTCAAGCAGACCACCACCACCACCACCACCATCATCGTAACCAGGTCCTTAGGTATCCATGACCCTATACTGACATTCAACCCTTACTCGGAAGAACTTTGACCAATAGTATAAGTAATGCCCTCACTTCCCCCTCTGGTAAGGCCCACTGTCTTTAGCTTAGGTATCCATGACCCTATATGGACATTCAACCCTTACCTGGAAGAACTTTGTCCAATATAAGTATGCTCTCTACCCCCTCAAGCAGACCACCACCATCATCATTGTAACCTGGTACATAGGTATCCATGACCCAATGCGGACATTCAACCCTTACTCGGAAGAACTTTGACCAGTATAAGCAACACCCTCACTCTCCCCCCCCCTCCCCCCTGATCAGGCTTGCCATCGTTGGAGTGACGGAGATGATGCTGCACGAGAAATCCGAGCAGGCCAAGTACCTCCTGACCTCCGCCACGCTGCAGACCCACGTGTCCCGCCTCAACCCCAAGACGGCTGGGGAGAAGACGCGCCTCCCCTCAGAACGCCTGCAGATCACCTTCGAATCTGAGTATCCTTTTGGGAGCGGTTGGAAAGTGTGACTATGGGGCGACGGTGTGTGTGTGTGTGTGTTTTGGGGTCTGTCACTCTCTGTCCGTTGTTTTCTCTCTCTTAATATTTATCTTTTTTAAGTATGTTGTATGTGGTGTTTTTTGTGTGTGTATTTTTTACAACAAAGGAGACAGCTCAAGGGCACAAAAAAAGGAAACAATAATTAAAAAAAGCCCGCTACTCGCTGCTCCTAAAAAAAGAATCAAAAGAGGCGGCTGAAAGAGAGGTCAGTTTCAGGAGGATGAATGTTGTAGATGTGTTTTTTTTTTGTTTTTTTTGTATGTTTTGTATGAGGTCTGTCTACGGCATGTCCCTTCCTTATCCAGTTCTATTTGTGTTGCTTGTGTTGTGTTATGATGTTCTTCCTGTGTTGCGTCTCAAGTTCTCCATGTTCTGTATGTTAAGTTCCGTTCCACTATTCACTTATCAGTTGGGTTCTGTTTATAGTGTGTCCCTTCCTTGACCAGCCTTAGTTCTGTTTGTGTTGTGTTGTATATGTTCTTCCTGTGTTGCATCTCAAGTTCTCTTCATGTTCTGTATGTTAAGTTCTGTTCCACTGTTCACTTTTCGGTTGGGTTCTGTTTATAGTGTGTCCCTTCCTTGACCAGCCTTAGTTCTGTTTGTGTTGTGTTGTGATGTTCTTCCTGTGTTGCATCTCAAGTTCTCCATGTTCTGTATGTTAAGTTCTGTTCCACTATTCACTTATCGGTTGGGTTCTGTTTATAGTGCGTCCCTTCCTTAGCCAGAGTTCTATTTGTGTTGCTTGTGTTGTGTTATGATGTTCTTCCTGTGTTGCATCTCAAGTTCTCTTCATGTTCTGTATGTTAAGTTCCGTTCCACTATTCACTTATCGGTTGGGTTCTGTTTATAGTGTGTCCCTTCCTTAACCTACCCCTCAGCCTCTCTCTGGTCCTGTACCGCCACTGGACGCTTCTGGATAGCATGCGGCACTCGGTCCACCTGGCCATGGCCCTGCGCCTTTGGACTCGCAAGGGGGAGAACAGACTACATGAGCTGCTAGTGGACATGGGGTGAGTCTGGCCGGGGACTGAAGGGTGAAGGTTCTGCTCGGTTCTGTTCTTCCCGCTCCTTCCCTTTTTTTTTTATTATTATTATTCTCTACTTTATTGTGAATTATTTTTTGTGTCATATCAAGGACTGAAGTGTAAAGGTTCTGCTCGGTTCTGTTCTTCCCACTCCTTCCCTTTTTGTGACTTATTTTTTGTGTCATATCAAGGTTCTGTCTCTCTCTCTCCCCTCTCCTTTTTTCTTTCTTCTTCTTTGTGTTTTGCTGTCCCTGTATTTATTGTGTCCCCCTCTTCCTTTTTCTCCCATTGTTCCCACCTTACTGTCAGTGTTTTATTTACTTGTTTATATATTTAGTTAGTTTTGTATCCATATCTGCTTGTTGAGAGGATTCAGTCTATATCTGCTTGTCGAGAGGATTCAGTCTATATCTGCTTGTTGAGAGGATTCAGTCTATATCTGCTTGTTGAGAGGATTCAGTCTATATCTGCTTGTTGAGAGGATTCAGTCTATATCTGCTTGTCGAGAGGATTCAGTCTATATCTGCTTGTTGAGAGGATTCAGTCTATATCTGCTTGTTGAGAGGATTCAGTCTATATCTGCTTGTCGAGAGGATTCAGTCTATATCTGCTTGTCGAGAGGATTCAGTCTATATCTGCTTGTTGAGAGGATTCAGTCTATATCTGCTTGTTGAGAGGATTCTGTCTATATCTGCTTGTCGAGAGGATTCAGTCTATATCTGCTTGTTGAGAGGATTCAGTCTATATCTGCTTGTTGAGAGGATTCAGTCTATATCTGCTTGTTGAGAGGATTCAGTCTATATCTGCTTGTTGAGAGGATTCAGTCTATATCTGCTAGTCATATCTGCTTGTTGAGAGGATTCTGTCTATATCTGCTTGTTGAAAGGATTCTGTCTATATCTGCTTGTCGAGAGGATTCAGTCTATATCTGCTAGTCATATCTGCTTGTTGAGAGGATTCTGTCTATATCTGCTTGTTGAAAGGATTCTGTCTATATCTGCTTGTCGAGAGGATTCAGTCTATATCTGCTTGTCGAGAGGATTCAGTCTATATCTGCTTGTCATATCTGCTTGTTGAGAGGATTCTGTCTATATCTGCTTGTCGAGAGGATTCTGTCTATATCTGCTTGTCGAGAGGATTCAGTCTATATCTGCTTGTCGAGAGGATTCAGTCTATATCTGCTTGTCGAGAGGATTCAGTCTATATCTGCTTGTCGAGAGGATTCAGTCTATATCTGCTTGTTGAAAGGATTCTGTCTATATCTGCTTGTCGAGAGGATTCAGTCTATATCTGCTTGTCGAGAGGATTCAGTCTATATCTGCTTGTCATATCTGCTTGTTGAGAGGATTCTGTCTATATCTGCTTGTCGAGAGGATTCTGTCTATATCTGCTTGTCGAGAGGATTCAGTCTATATCTGCTTGTCGAGAGGATTCAGTCTATATCTGCTTGTCGAGAGGATTCAGTCTATATCTGCTTGTCATATCTGCTTGTTGAGAGGATTCTGTCTATATCTGCTTGTCGAGAGGATTCAGTCTATATCTGCTTGTCGAGAGGATTCAGTCTATATCTGCTAGTCATATCTGCTTGTTGAGAGGATTCTGTCTATATCTGCTTGTCGAGAGGATTCAGTCTATATCTGCTAGTCGAGAGGATTCAGTCTATATCTGCTTGTCATATCAGCTTGTTGAGAGGATTCAGTCTATATCTGCTTGTCATATCAGCTTGTTGAGAGGATTCAGTCTATATCTGCTTGTCATATCTGCTTGTCGAGAGGATTCAGTCTATATCTGCTAGTCGAGAGGATTCAGTCTATATCTGCTTGTCATATCAGCTTGTTGAGAGGATTCAGTCTATATCTGCTTGTCATATCTGCTTGTCGAGAGGATTCAGTCTATATCTGCTTGTCATATCTGCTTGTCGAGAGGATTCAGTCTATATCTGCTAGTCGAGAGGATTCAGTCTATATCTGCTTGTCGAGAGGATTCAGTCTATATCTGCTTGTCGAGAGGATTCAGTCTATATCTGCTAGTCGAGAGGATTCAGTCTATATCTGCTAGTCGAGAGGATTCAGTCTATATCTGCTTGTCGAGAGGATTCAGTCTATATCTGCTTGTCGAGAGGATTCAGTCTATATCTGCTAGTCGAGAGGATTCAGTCTATATCTGCTTGTCGATTGTATTCAGTCTATATCTGCTTGTCGAGAGGATTCAGTCTATATCTGCTAGTCGAGAGGATTCAGTCTATATCTGCTTGTCGAGAGGATTCAGTCTATATCTGCTTGTCGAGAGGATTCAGTCTATATCTGCTTGTCGAGAGGATTCAGTCTATATCTGCTTGTCGAGAGGATTCAGTCTATATCTGCTAGTCGAGAGGATTCAGTCTATATCTGCTTGTCGAGAGGATTCAGTCTATATCTGCTTGTCGAGAGGATTCAGTCTATATCTGCTTGTCGAGAGGATTCAGTCTATATCTGCTTGTTATATCTGCTTGTTGAGAGGATTCAGTCTATATCTGCTTGTCGAGAGGATTCAGTCTATATCTGCTTGTTATATCTGCTTGTTGAGAGGATTCAGTCTATATCTGCTTGTTATATCTGCTTGTTGAGAGGATTCAGTCTATATCTGCTTGTCGAGAGGATTCAGTCTATATCTGCTTGTTATATCTGCTTGTTGAGAGGATTCAGTCTATATCTGCTTGTTATATCTGCTTGTTGAGAGGATTCAGTCTATATCTGCTTGTTATATCTGCTTGTTGAGAGGATTCAGTCTATATCTGCTTGTTATATCTGCTTGTCGAGAGGATTCAGTCTATATCTGCTTGTCGAGAGGATTCAGTCTATATCTGCTTGTTATATCTGCTTGTTGAGAGGATTCAGTCTATATCTGCTTGTCGAGAGGATTCAGTCTATATCTGCTTGTCGAGAGGATTCAGTCTATATCTGCTTGTCGAGAGGATTCAGTCTATATCTGCTTGTCGAGAGGATTCAGTCTATATCTGCTTGTTGAGAGGATTCAGTCTATATCTGCTTGTCGAGAGGATTCAGTCTATATCTGCTTGTCGAGAGGATTCAGTCTATATCTGCTTGTCGAGAGGATTCAGTCTATATCTGCTAGTCGAGAGGATTCAGTCTATATCTGCTTGTCGAGAGGATTCAGTCTATATCTGCTTGTCGAGAGGATTCAGTCTATATCTGCTTGTTATATCTGCTTGTTGAGAGGATTCAGTCTATATCTGCTTGTCGAGAGGATTCAGTCTATATCTGCTTGTTGAGAGGATTCAGTCTATATCTGCTTGTCGAGAGGATTCAGTCTATATCTGCTTGTTATATCTGCTTGTTGAGAGGATTCAGTCTATATCTGCTTGTCGAGAGGATTCAGTCTATATCTGCTTGTTATATCTGCTTGTTGAGAGGATTCAGTCTATATCTGCTTGTCTAGAGGATTCAGTCTATATCTGCTTGTCGAGAGGATTCAGTCTATATCTGCTTGTTATATCTGCTTGTTGAGAGGATTCAGTCTATATCTGCTTGTTGAGAGGATTCAGTCTATATCTGCTTGTTATATCTGCTTGTCGAGAGGATTCAGTCTATATCTGCTTGTCTAGAGGATTCAGTCTATATCTGCTTGTCGAGAGGATTCAGTCTATATCTGCTTGTCGAGAGGATTCAGTCTATATCTGCTTGTTATATCTGCTTGTTGAGAGGATTCAGTCTATATCTGCTTGTTGAGAGGATTCAGTCTATATCTGCTTGTCGAGAGGATTCAGTCTATATCTGCTTGTCGAGAGGATTCAGTCTATATCTGCTTGTTGAGAGGATTCAGTCTATATCTGCTTGTCGAGAGGATTCAGTCTATATCTGCTTGTCGAGAGGATTCAGTCTATATCTGCTTGTCGAGAGGATTCAGTCTGGGTCTATATCAATTTTTTTCATTTGTAACCCTTTTTTTTTCTTATTATTCTCTGTACTTTTGTCTTACTGTCTTATTTTTTGTGTCATATCAAAGATGGAAAAGTTAAGGGTTTTATTTCCTACCTCCTCTTTTTTTTATTATTATTCATGCTTCATTTTCAGTCTTATTTTTAGTATCTCCCTCCCTTTTTTTCTTAACCCGGTAGCAGCGGGGATCATGTTTCTTAATGGTCCCTCCAAGCGAGAAAAATGAGAAAAGATCACCCCTCACACAAACCATTTCATAATATATATCAAAGCATTTATGATCAGATTATGTATCATCTATTTTGGGGGTTAAATATCATGGCATAAATTTGGCCCATCGCTGCTACACGGTGAAGCCACAAATTTGGCCCATCGCTGCTACACGGTGAAGCCACAAATTTGGCCCATCGCTGCTACACGGTGAAGCCACAAATTTGGCCCTGTCATACACGGTGAAGCCACAAATTTGGCCCGTCACTGCTACACGGTGAAGCCACAAATTTGGCCCATCGCTGCTACACGGTGAAGCCACAAATTTGGCCCATCGCTGCTACACGGTGAAGCCACAAATTTGACCCGTCGCTGTTACCAGGTTAATATTATCCATGCTTCACCATCTGTCTTATTTTTTTTCGCTAATAACAACACTAGTAACCCCCTTCTACCACCCCCTCACAGCCTCCCTCTCGTCCAGTGCCGGCAGCTCTTCTTCGGGATGGACGCCGAGTACCGTAAGAACCTCCACAAGATGCTCAAGGAGAAGGAGGAGAAGTATGACCTCGAGCAGCTCTTCTACATGACCTTCACCGCCACCATGGGCTTCCGCAGCAAGATGTGTTCCGCCGACTATGTTCACTCCGCTGCTTCTCTGATGGAGCGTCTGGACCCTGAGGAACCGCCAGCTACGGGTTTTCTGATTGCCTCGGATGCCCTGGACCTGTAAGTGAGGGATAGCGTGAAGTAAGAGTCCCCCCCCTCCCCCCACCCCTCCCAAATACAGTGTAACCCCCTCTCTCAAAAGTTATGGCAGCCCTACCCCTGACCTTCCATGAATTTTTACAGCCCCCCACCTTTCCAAAACCACCTTAAACACCCTTCCATGAATTATCGCAGCCCTCCCCTTTCCAAAACCACTGTAGCGCTACCCCCCTCTCGAAAGTTATGGCAGCCCTCCCCCTCACCTTCCATGAATTATCGCAGCCCCTTTTCTAAAACCACCATAGCCTCCCTCTCGAAAGTTATGGCAGCCCCCCTCATAAATAGACCCCTCCCTTACACCCCTAATATAGCAGAACTTCCCTTTCATCCACTCTAACCTATAGCTACAACATCCATTTTCTCGTCCTCACCCACATGCAGAAGTAAGCCGGATGTGCTCACTCGCGGGATTGACTTTCGGAAGCTGCAGTTACGCGCGATCTACCAGCAGGTCCACGCCTTCCTCGCCATGAACCAGGTGATCTGTGCCGGCCCCTTCCTCTACGCCACTGTGCTGCAGGTATGGGGTGTTACTAGTGTGTTGGGTAGCTTGTGTGTGCGTGTTCCTCTCTCTCTCTCTCTTCCTCTCCTTCCCTTCCCTAACCGCCATCCACTTCATTCTCTCTCTCATCTTTCTTCCCTTTCCTTTCCCTCCTTCCCTTAACTACACCAACTCCTTTTCCTTCCTTTCCTTATTCTCTCCCAACCTTCTTTCCCTTCCCAAACCACCTACCTCGTCCTCTCTCTCAAGTCTCACACATACGAGCTCTTCCTCTCTCTGTCTCACACACACACACACACATACAAGCTCTACCTCTCTCAGTCTCTCATACTTAAAAGCTCTCCTCTCTCTCTCTCTCTGTGTCTCATACTTACAAGCTCTCCCTCTCTCTCTGTGTCTCATACTTACAAGCTCTTCCTCTCTCTCTCTCTCTCTCTCTCTCTCTCTCTCTCTCTGTGTCTCATACTTACAAGCTCTCCCTCTCTCTCTCAGTCTCTCATATTTACAAACTCTTCCTCTCTCAGTGTCTCATACTTACAAGCTCTTCCTCTCTTTCTCTCTCTCTCTCTCTCTCTCTCTCTCTCTGTGTCTCATACTTACAAGCTCTCCCTCTCTCTCTGTCTCTCATATTTAAAAACTCTTTCTCTCTCTCTGTCTCTCATACTTACAAGCTCTTCCTCTCTCTCTCTCACATACAAGCTTTTCCTCGCCCCCTGTCCCACACATTCGTACAAGCTCTTCCTCTCCAACAGGGAACGCCAGATGCCAAGTTCTTCGCAGCTCCGCACAGCCTCAACCTGCTGGCCACCTACACTCTGAGGGCCCACGTGACAGTCTCCCGCAGCCGCAAGTGTCATGCCCTGCCCCTCATCCTCACCTCCCCCGACGTGAGGTTCCCCGACCGAGACTACTGCCTGGTGTGCGGAATTCCCCCCTTCTCGGAAACGTCGAAGAGGAAGTGAGCTCAGTTTATTTTTTTCTTCTTTTTTCTCTTGGTTAGAAAATGTCGTTTATCCTGTGCTGCAAAAGGAAGTGAGTTAGTTTGTAGTTTCCAGTTTTTCTTCTTTGCTTTTTTACGTCATTTGCCTTTTGTGTTTTCTTCTATAGGTTAAGAAAATACAGCCCTGTCTTCATATGCTGGTTTAAAATTAGTCTTCCTTCATTCTTCTGTTTCTTCTTTTCTTTCTTCTCTTTAGGTTAGAAAATGTCCTGTCTTCTCTCCTCTTCTGAGCCCCAAGAGGAAGCGAATTAGTTTTACACTGTCATATTTTACTTTCTTTGTTCTCATTTTATTCTCTCTCACCTCGGGACAGTAAATCTTAAGCTGGCTGTCCAATCCTGTAACCCAGTAGCTGCAGGGATCATGTTTCTTTTAAAGGTCCTTCCCTCTAAGCGAGAAAAATGAGAAAAAATCATCACTCGTGCAAACCATTTCATAATATATATTAATGCATTTGTGATCAGTTTATGCATCATCTATTTTGGAGGGTTTATATCATGGCAGAAATTTGGCCCGTCACTGGTACACGGTAAACCCACAAATTTGGCCATCACTGGTACATGGTAAAGCCACAAATTTGGCTGTCACTGGTACATGGTAAAGCCACAAATTTGGCTGTCACTGGTACATGGTAAAGCCACAAATTTGGCCCGTCGCTGGTACACGGCAAAGCCACCAATTTGGCCCGTCGCTGGTACACGGTAAAGCCACAAATTTGGCCCGTCGCTGGTACACGGCAAAGCCACCAATTTGGCCCGTCGCTGGTACACGGTAAAGCCACAAATTTGGCCCGTCGCTGGTACACGGTAAAGCCACAAATTTGGCCCGTTGCTGGTACACGGTAAAGCCACAAATTTGGCCCGTCGCTGGTACACGGTAAAGCCACAAATTTGGCCCGTCGCTGGTACCGGGTCAAGGAGAAAACAAGGAAGCTAAACAAGTATAAGAACAAGAACAAGCATAACTAAACCCAAAACTTACTGGGTCAGAGAATGATTAAAACACGACATCCCAAGCAGTTACATTTTATTAGTTTGTACGTATAATCTTGGTGTGACGTACTACCCTTGCACTACCCACACACACACACACACACACGCAGTAGATGTATTCAAACCAAGGTATGAGAGAGAGAAGGGGACTTTGCAAACAATATAACACTTGATAGAGGAGGTAACAGAGTAAAGGATTTAAGCTAAGTGTAACCTAACCTGTCGAACACGCAATAAATGACAGATGAGATAATATATGTGTGATTAAGGGAGGGGAGAGGAGTTTGTTTTGGTACTCAATATGACAACACAAACGATAGAGTCACAGGAGAGAGCATATAAGCCGTTACATGACTTTCCGAGTACACAATAAATGATAGATGAGATAATATATGTATGATTAAAGAAGGGGAAAGGAGTTCGTTTTGGTACTCAAAATGACAACACAAACGATAGTCACAGAAGAGAAACTATAAGCCGTTACACAACCTGCCGAATGCCAAATAAATGACGCAGATAAAACATAGTGTAAGCATAACCAACGTATTCCCTTCCATTAGAAAAAGCTAGTTAGATAGATTGATAGTTTTGCACACACTTGCATCCATAAACAGACACATGTATTCCCTTCCATTAGAAAAAGCTAGTTAGATAGATTGATAGTTTTGCACACACTTGCATCCATAAGTAGACACATGTATTCCCTGCCATTAACAAAAGCAAGTTAGATAGATTGATAGTTTTGCGCACACTTGCATCCATAAACAGACATATGTATTCCCTTCCATTAAAATTTAGGCAGACCGATAATTTTGCTGTTACTTGTATGCATAAACAAATATATTCCCTTTCAGTCTCCTGGGGAAGGCATTTGAGCAAGCAGCTGAGAAGACCGGCGCTCGGGCAGACCTGGACTTTTTCGACACAAATGGTGAGCGAATGTTGTTATGCTGTTAGTCGCTTTCCTGGTGTTTGTTTGTCCGCGTTGGTTCGTGTTTGTAGTCGTGGGTGCTGTGTGTGGTTGTGTCATGTGTCAGGCAGAGATGGTTGATTTTGGCAGAAGTCGGAGTTGGTAAATATATCGTAACTTTGACTTCTTTATGATATGTGTGGCTGGGTTGGTGTGGTGTGGTGTGAACTATATACTCATTGAATTGTCTAGGTTTCAGTATCCTCAGAGGTATTTTTTTTAGTTCTCAACAACTTTTCACTTTAGCCAATCTTTATTTGTTACAGTGGAGGCTCCAGGGACCTACATGTATATAGTCATTGAATTGCATAGTTTTCAGTATCCTCAGAGGTATTTCTTTTTAGTTCTCACCAACTTTTCTTGTCATCTTTTTCTTAGTTCATCAAGGAAATCAATTTATAAAGTTATCAGAAACACCAAATAAATCATGGTAGTTTATTTTTATACCCAAATGGATTTGATAACAAAAATATATTTGTTGACATTTCTTACATTTATTTACATTATCACAGAATTCATAAACCATACTGAGCAGCCTACGCCAGTACAGGAGGTCTGACGGCAATGTTTGACTGTTGTGTCCGCAGTGATTGGCCTGTGTGTGGAGGACCGGAGCAAGTTCTTTGACGCCCTCATCTCCCTGCTCAGCTGAGGCCGGAGGAGCCGCAGCCAAGGTGTGGAGGAAAGGTTGATCTTTTGTACCAAAGGGAAGGGTCTTTTTTTTATCTAAAGATCTCAATATATGATTTTTTTTTTCATGTTTACATTAAAGCTAAAATGAATTGTTTTGTTTTTCATTATTCTTTTTGAGGAGTTATTGTCAACTGTCTTGCCAGAAAATAAAGTGATCATTTCCATAATGGCGTTGCAGTCACAAAGACTCTGCTGTGAAGTCCCATCCCATCACAGTTGTGCCAGCGCTGCACCAGCCCCGGGCAGGCAGGTACAGTACAGCATGGGGTGTGGCGGCTGTCCTGCCACTGTGCTACATAGCACTCACAGGGGGCTGGTTGGCTTGGGTTTCCCTTGTCCGACTGAGCTGAAGGTAGTAGGACAGGCGCTCCATCAACATTCTGTTTTCCTCTCGGAGGCGATTCTGTTCCTGAAGGAGGTCTTCAAAACTTCTGTTGAGATCACTTTCCCGGAAGTGAGTTCTTCTTGCCCTGGCCAACCTCCTGTCAATGATTGATGAAAGTCCCTCCTGGCCGGCACGTGACCCAGCAGCGTCTGCAGCTGCCCAGAGCTGGTTGGGGTGAACATTCACCCTCACCACCCTGGGGCTGCTGCTGCCGCTGCCATTAACAGCTGGGGTGCTCGAGTCCAGTCGTGGCCTCTTGCTTTCCTGGTCAGCACCGTCCCTGGCCTCGGGGCTTAGCGGCCGCCTACGGGTTGAGTCGACAGAGCTGCCTGCCTGAGCAGCCAAGGCCTCAGTGCTGACAAGCTTGTTTGTGGCGGCCCTGATGGTGGACGGAGCCACGACCTCTTTGGGTCCCATCGTGATGGTTGGCAAGTAGGAACCGATTACTACTGAGGCCGCAAATGACGACACCCGGCCCAGGTCACAGCTCACACTGGGGGCAAAGGCCCCATGGCCCCGGCCACTGCCTGGCACCCTCACCAAGGAGCGTGGCACACCCTTGTGTATGAAATCTGCAACCATTATGGGGAAGGGAGGATGAGTACCACCCCAGCAGTATTAAAAGAAGAGTGGTTTCAAGAACCCACCAGGGAACAACCCCAGCAGTGTGAAAAGTAGTTTCAAGAACCCACTGGGGAATGCCCCCAGCAGTGTGAAAAGTGGTTTCAAGAACCCACCGGGGAACAACCCCAGCAGTGTGAAAAGAAAAGTGGTTTCAAGAACCCACCAGGGAACAACCCCAACAGTGTGAAAAGAAGTGGTTTCAAGAACCCACTGGGGAACAACCCCAGCAGTGTGAAAAGAAAAGTGGTTTCAAGAACCCACTGGGGAACAACCCCAGCAGTGTGAAAAGAAAAGTGGTTTCAAGAACCCACTGGGGAACAACCCCAGCAGTGTGAAAAGTGGTTTCAAGAGCCCACCGGGGAACAACCCCAGCAGTGTGAAAAGAAGTGGTTTCAAGAACCCACCAGGGAACAACCCCAGCAGTGTGAAAAGTGGTTTCAAGAACCCACTGGGGAACAACCCCAACAGTGAAAAGAAGTGGTTTCAAGAACCCACCGGGGAACAACCCCAGCAGTGTGAAAAGAAGAGTGGTTTAAAAAACCCACTGGGGAACAACCCCAGCAGTGTGAAAAGAGAAATGATCTGCCACAGGGGGGGTGGGGGGTGTCTTCTTCAGGTATTGGGCAGTAGGGGGCTGCCACAGGGGGGGATTCCTCTTAAGGATTTGGGCAGTAGGGGATTGCCACGGGGGGGGGGTAGCTCCTCTTCAGGTGTTGGGCAGTAGGGGGTTGCCACGGGGGAGTAGCTCCTCTTCAGGTGTTGGGCAGTAGGGGGTTGCCACGGGGAGGTAGCTCCTCTTCAGGTGTTGGGCAGTAGGGGTTGCCACGGGGGAGTAGCTCCTCTTCAGGTGTTGGGCAGTAGGGGGTTGCCACGGGAGGTAGCCTCTTCAGGTGTTGGGCAGTAGGGGTTGCCACGGGGGTAGCCTCTTCTGGTGTTGGGCAGTTGGGGGTTGCCACGGGGGCGTAGCGCCTCGTCAGGGGTTGGGCAGTAGGGGGTTGCCACGGGGCGGGAGCTCCTCTTCAGGTGTTGGGCAGTAGGGGGTTGCCACGGGGGAGTAGCTCCTCTTCAGGTGTTGGGCAGTAGGGGGTTGCCACGGGGGAGTAGCTCCTCTTCAGGTGTTGGGCAGTAGGGGGTTGCCACGGGGGGGGGTAGCTCCTCTTCAGGTGTTGGGCAGTAGGGGGTTGCCACGGGGGGGGGGTAGCTCCTCTTCAGGTGTTGGGCAGTAGGGGGTTGCCACGGGGGGGTAGTTCCTCTTCAGGTGTTGGGCAGAAGGCGAAGAGGTCAAGACAAGCCTGGGGGAGAGAGAACACATCAGTGGCGCTGGTAAAGGGCGGCGGGCGTCTTCACTATCGCGTCACCAAAATAACACACACACACACACACACACACAGGCCCGCTAAGTACACCAGCTGGCGGGTCGGGCACTGAGAGCCGCCCTGGGAGTCTGTTCAGGGGCACCACACTTCACTGCTGCTTACCCGAGGCTGTTCCTTAGCCGCTCCGAGGGTAAGAACTGGTACTCCCCGGCATGAAACACGGCAGAAGAGTCTTGGAGGGGCTGACTGACGACCACCTATACACTGCTTTCGGTGAGGACTGGCTGGGACAGGGAGCGGTGACGGGTTTGACTGGTCTTCCCAACACGCACTAGGGTCGAGTTGCCACTGTCCGCTATACAACGCAAAACATGTACACGACCAGTCTTCACGCTCTTGTGCTGGGCTTATTCAATGTGTTGCAGGGTATATATGCACGATCTTTTTAGTGTCCTGTATTTTTGGCCTCCCTGTGTTGGTCTTGGAGCCGAGGTGCTTCTGTGACTGTGTGGCTGAAGGCATCGGCCGCCACTTATAAGTAGTATTTCTTCACCAAACGTTTCGGGCAAATAATTCTTGACACGTTTATGCCTAGTACGTATATATATGGCTTTTTTATACGATATCAGTGACAATGAAAGCACTACGATTTCTTGACATGATGACGAAGAGGAAAAGTAAAACTATAATTTGACGTTTTCCTTTCTCTCTTCCTCTTCCCCCCCCCCCCCTCTCTCTCTCTCTCTCTTCCTCTTTCCCTCCCTCTCTCTCCCTCTTCGAACCTTCCTCTTTTCCTCTCTCTCTCTCTCTCTCTCTCTTTCCCTCCCTCTCTCTCTCCCTCCTCCCCTCTCCCGTAGTGCTTGAGAATGAGAGGATCGAAGGGCAGACTTAACGTAGCCACATTTTCAGTCCCCGTGGAAGTTCACACATTTGACAAGGCTTTCGTAGGAGTCATGGGCATTTCCAGGGGTGGTTTTATGACCCCGGTGGTAGTTTGACCCTTCCCCTGTTACCCTAGACGTGAAAAAAAGTCATGGGAACCCGGTTTAATCTCGTTTTGGGAATTATAAATAGTTGACGGATTGACCTTCTGATGACATTGCATTCCTCTCTCCTCCTCTTCCTCGTCCTACTGGGTTAAGAAGACGAAGAGGAGAAAGAAATATATGACAGAAAAGAAGTGGAGGAAATGAAGAGGGGAGGAGAAGAGGAGGAAGAAATTAGTATATGACAGAAAAGACGTGGAGGAAATGAAGAGGGGAGGAGAAGAGGAAGAGGAGGAAGAAATTAATATATGACAGAAAAGACGTGGAGGAAATGAAGAGGGGAGGAGAATATGAAGAGGAGGAAGAAATTAATATATGACAGAAAAGACGTGGAGGAAATGAAGAGGGGAGAAGAGGAAGAGGAGGAAGAAATTAATATATGACAGAAAAGAAGTGGAGGAAATGAAGAGGGGAGGAGAATATGAAGAGGAGGAAGAAATTAATATATGACAGAAAAGACGTGGAGGAAATGAAGAGGGGAGGAAAAGAGGAAGAGGAGGAAGACATGAGTATATATAGACAAAGCTGCGACAAGGGAATGCGAGAGACGAGACGGAGGATATGGTATAGGAAATGAAGTGGAGATAAGAGAGGAAGAGAAGTTCGCAGAAATGACAGTAGATCGATATATAAGGAATGGCCCGAGAATGAGCAAAATAATGAAAAGGGGGAATGGAGATAATAGAGAGAAGAAATAAGAGATCGAGCAGACAAAGAAAATGGGGAATGAAAGACTTATAGAACAAACGATAGATTGATTGATAGTTTATTGTTGCAAGTAAAGAACAAAATTAAAGGAGGAGTAATTTAACACATGCCATCCCAACCCCCAGGCAGTACAGAGTGTGATTATACAACTAATTAAGGGTACATATGTGTGGAAGTATAGCGTACCATGAAACTACAATGGTAGGAGACATGTATTTAGAGTTTATATAGAACAGTGTCTACAAATGGTTGGAATTAAATTAGTAGGAATTGGCCATATATTCAGAGTTAGGAGAGTAAGTAGCTACATTGTTGATAAGTAAAGAATTATCATTAACCGAGAGAAAGGGAAAAATGATAAGAAAAGGAGAAAATGAAAATAAATAAGAAGAGAGGAAGGAGAAACAAAGAAAACAGAATAAAACAAATAACAAACGAGAGAAAGAGATAATTATGAAACAAGGGAAGGAGAGAGAGAGAGAGAGAGAGAGAGAGAGAGAGAGAGAGAGAGAGAGAGAGGGAAACATGCAACTACCATATTATGAAGGAAAACAAGGGGAGGGGGGGAGGGAGGGAGAAGTGGGTTGGAGGGAAGGTAAGGGAGGTAAGGAGGAAGGTCAAAGCTCGTGGAGGATTTAAATAACCTGCTTGAGTTGCCATGAAAGGACGCTCTCGCAAACCTCCAGCTGACTGCCTCTGCCCATCTGACCTGACCTTCCCGCCTGGTTCTACGGTTATGAAGATACGGTAATGTTAGTTTTTCTTGTTTCTTTTGTTAAGTGACTTAGTGTTATAATCCATTTGGTTGCTAGTTCGGTTCATGATGTTAAAAGCAAAATGTGTACGTCGTGTATATATTGTATAGAATGGGGAAAGTGTTCATTATCACTTAAATTATTGCTTTTTGACTTTTATTGCTTTTTGACATGATGGTGTATAATTTCGTCATTGTATTCTAGAAATTAATCAGTTTTCCTCTTAATTTCCTGTCATTGTTAAACTACGTACTCAAATCTTTCATCAACGCCTAATAATTTTAAGTTTTTCTGGCCGTAACATTTAGGTTAATTGTGTAGTTTCGTCATTGTAGGTGTTCTAGAAATTAATAATATCCCCCTAATTCCCTCCTATTGTTAAACTCATTCAAACCATTTCCTCCACGCCCAATTATGCGTTTTTTTTTTCTGGTTATTAGAAATTAATCTTTGTTTTCCTCCTAATTCCCTGTCATTGTTAAATTACGCATTCAAACATTTCCTCCACTCCCAATTGTAAGTTTTTTTTTTCTTGTCATATACAAAGTTGTGTTAGTTTCGTCATTGTGTTCTTGGTATTCAACTTTTGCCTCAATTTCCTCCCACTCCTAAACGTACGTACTGAATGTTCGTATATTTAAAGTTTGCCTCCATTTCCTCCCACTCCTAAACGTACATCTTTAAACCTTTCCCCACCCTTACTGAATGTTCGTATATTTAAAGTACTCCTAAACGTACATATTTTAACGTTTCCCCGCCCTAACTGAATGTTCGTATATTTAAAGTTTGCCTCGATTTCATCCCGCTCCTAAACTTACATATTTAAACTTTTCCCCACCCTTCCTGAATGTTCGTATTTCTGGCATGTAATTAAAAACGTGGATCAGTTTAATGCATTTTCGTAAGCATAAAAATTTTCCGGTCTTTCAGTACACGTATTCAAACTCCCACCGCCCCCATTGAATGCACGTATTTGAGGCTTGTTATAGATTTATTAGTGTATCGGTTTAATGAGGATTCTTTGTTTATCTTTTAGAATGACCTTAATTATTCCTACACAAACGCTCTTTCCCTCTTTACTTTTATTTGTGGTATGTTATAAATATCTTGGTTTTCATTATGGTACTACTGTGAATTCCATGCCCATTCGTCATCTTTGAAATTACTCGGATGTACTTCATGTAACGCTCCCCCTCGTCAAACTGTTGTATTTGTGACATGCCATAGATTTGTGGTTCGTTGTGGTTTTAAGACTACTTCAACACGGCAGACTTGCGGTATTTGCTGTGAATGTATTAGTGGTTATTTCTGTATTAGTGGTTATTTCTGGTATGTGCTGTAAATCTGATGGTGGATATATTTCTTTTTTAGTATGTCTGGTTAAGGTGTGCCGCCCGCCGCCCCGCGTACTGTGTGGTGTCGGCCCCCTCTGCCCGGCCGATGACCCGAGCCTCGCTTCGCTCCGTAAGAACCTGTATCCAGATGATTTAAGTTAGATGGTATTTGGTTCATCGGTCACTTGTTTAGTTTATTGGTATTTGTCTTAACGAAGGCATTTGTGAGTTGACTTCTCGCTTCATTATCTTACTTTACTGCTCTTTTCAATTAGTTGCGAAAGTTAGATTATATTGATTTCAGGTCTATAACTTTTGATTTCAGGTCTGTAACTTGTTTCTTCGTTTTGTAGTTACGAAGGAGAACTGGTTTACCTAGTTGCCGGAGTGTTGTTTCTCTATTACCCACGGCTTGTTTTATAAGGTGGATGGAATACTTCTTGGTAATTTTCAATAGTTACGAAGGTCGGGAGTCTATTTACTTCAATAGTTACGAAGGTCGGGAGTCTATTTACTTCAATAGTTAAGAAGGTCGGGAGTCTATTTACTTCAATAGTTAAGAAGGTCGGGAGTCTATTTACTTCAATAGTTACGAAGGTCGGGAGTCTATTTACTTCAATAGTTACGAAGGTCGGGAGTCTATTTACTTCAATAGTTACGAAGGTCGGGAGTCTATTTAGTTACGAAGGTCGGGAGTCTATTTAGTTACGAAGGTCGGGAGTCTATTTACTTCAATAGTTACGAAGGTCGGGAGTCTATTTACTTCAATAGTTACGAAGGTCGGGAGTCTATTTACTTCAATAGTTACGAAGGTCGGGAGTCTATTTACTTCAATAGTTACGAAGGTCGGGAGTCTATTTACTTCAATAGTTACGAAGGTCGGGAGTCTATTTACTTCAATAGTTACGAAGGTCGGGAGTCTATTTACTTCAATAGTTACGAAGGTCGGGAGTCTATTTACTTCAATAGTTACGAAGGTCGGGAGTCTATTTACTTCAATAGTTACGAAGGTCGGGAGTCTATTTACTTCAATAGTTACGAAGGTCGGGAGTCTATTTACTTCAATACTTACGAAGGTCGTTAGTCTATTTACTTCAATAGTTACGAAGGTCGGGAGTCTATTTACTTCAATAGTTACGAAGGTCGGGAGTCTATTTACTTCAATAGTTACGAAGGTCGGGAGTCTATTTACTTCAATAGTTACGAAGGTCGGGAGTCTATTTACTTCAATAGTTACGAAGGTCGGGAGTCTATTTACTTCAATAGTTACGAAGGTCTGGAGTCTATTTACAATTTTTGCTAGGTCCTTTCCAATTGTAACTAAGATGTTTTAGTTTGCGAAATCGGTTAATCAGTAATTCGGTAATCGCGGGAACTACTGTACTGACTGTAAGAAGTTTAAAAATACTATAAAAGTGAAACTATACCATAAATAAAAGGTTATAGTTCCTTACATGCATAACATTAACTAGTTGGCTTACAGTAGTTATTGTATCCAGATAAGTGCTTTTCTTCGGCATTTTTAATAAGAGTTGTTTGGAGTCTTTATACACCAAGCTATTTGGACGTACTTTCTGATAGCTCATTCGAAGATTTTGTTCCACTTAGACCTGTATTTTAGTAGATTACGCGCACATTAGTTTTAGGCCTTTGTTGTGAAAATTTAAAGACTGCTCTATTCCAGTTTCGTCCGTAGTGCGTCCAGTTCTGCCGCGTCATGTTCCGGTCCAAGGCGAGTCACTCATTCTAGTTCTGTCGTGTCAACTTCCGTTCCAGCCGAATCACCTCTCTTCTACCGACGTCATCATATCACCTCTTTGTCATGTTAATAGACGCTCCCCCGTAAGACTCAGGGATTGATAAGGTTGTTGATTCTCGAGCTGCTCATGTCTATATAAAATAACTTTTGATTTTTTTTTTTATTATTTTCTGTGGAGACGTGTTCTTGATCTGCGGACGGTCTTTGAGGTATTGTAAACGTGGACTTGCGAATGTGACTTGTTTATTTATTTTTTTTTTTGTCCGGTTCGAAATAAATATGTAATGTCCGTCTGTGTGTTTTTTCTCAGTTATTCTTCGTCCGTATGAGTGTTTTTTTCTCAGTTATTCTTCGTTTTCCTTCGTTTTTTAGTCCTTCGCAACTTTTCCTGGTCTTTTACTTAAATTCGTACTTCGTCCTTAGTTTTCCTTGTCTTCGTTTTTTGTTAACGTTATTTTCCCTTCTTAGTCATTCGTTGTTCGCTTCCCTTGCTCAGTTTTTAGTTTCGGTTTCCTGTTACCTTGCCGTTTTAGCTTTTCTTCCTCTTCTTAGTCATTCGTTCTTCGCTTCCCTTGCTCCGTTTTTAGTTTAGGTTTCCTGTTACCTTACCGTTTTAGCTTGCTTTTATTTTGCAGCCTTGCCTAAATTAAGATAGTTGTATGTAGCGAGGCGGTGTAGGTGTGAAATAGGGGAGTTGAGGAGGCGGTGTAGGTGTGAAATGGAGGAGGGAGTTAAGTGTTTCAGGTGATAAGACACAACATAGATTTAAGGGTTTTCAGCGGGCTTTTTTTATTTCCTTTTTTTGTGCCCTTGAGCTGTCTGTTGTAAGAAAAAAAAAGGTGATCGGAGTCTGTTTATTAGGTTTCTCTTTAACCCTTCTATTCCCTTGCACTGTTTTCTTGCTGAACCCTTAAATATTACCTCCATTTTCCTCTAATCCCTTCCACTTACTTTGCCCTTCCCCATTCCTTCCTTGCTTTCTTTGATTTCCTTGTTTAGTTTGCCCTTTCCCATTCCATCCTTCCACTCCCTCATTTACTTTTATCATTCCACTATTCCTCCCTACATGATTATTTTTGTCGTATCGATGTGGTGGGTGCAATACCGCAGCTTCCTAATTCCCCTTTCTTTTCAGTGCACTCAAGAGGTCTCGAGGGATGATGGTTGGTCGCCACAAGGAGGCTCCGAACACTGAAGACGGCTACTGTAACTTTCCTATGATGGTTAATTAGCTTCTAAATAAAAATCATTGATGGTTAATTAGATTCTAAATAAAAATCTTTGATGGTTAATTAGATTCTAAATAAAAATCTTTGATGGTTAATTAGATTCTAAATAAAAATCATTGAGTATATTTACGTTTATATACGTTTATTTGTGACTTGTCTTTTTGCGCGGCTGTCTACTGTGGCGCTCTGCGAGGCCCTAAAAACAATGGACTAATTCTCTCAACAGCAGAAATCAGTTTTAAAATACACAAGGGTGAGCACTACAGGGTGACGCTCATCGCAACAGCACCAAAAAGTTTCGCTGTTGTCTTCAAAACGTCACTGTCAGCCGCGACCTACATCAACAACAAATCTTAAAAAGTAAACAATTAACGAGGGTGAGCACTTCCGATTTAACCTCGTCGACGTTGACACCAAAACGTAACGGCGGTCTGTTAGCGCAGAGTGAGTTAATTTGTGACACCTTAAAACTATTAGACATGGGAGTATCCGTCTGGCAGTCTGGGTTTCTTCACTACCATGAAATTAGTTTTGGGAGTATCCGTCTGGGTTTCCTCACTACCATGAAATTAGTAAAGCTATGTATTAGTACCATTACTACATGTTCCATATAAAAAAATAGAGCTAAACATACTCTTAGCCTACACGAGGTAAGATGATGACAGCAAGGCGCCGGGCATTTCACCAGGTGAGTGGGCGCGTGAGGCGTGTCGTTGTTTCATGTCGTGATCACACAAGTCCTTGCGCGCTGGCTGATTCAGAGCCACGTGAGTATGAATCAACGAAGCATGCTGCAATTAGCGTCTGAACGTTTCGTATTCTTCCGGCCTATTGGAAGCCTAAAATTAAGGTGTGTGTAGGCCTAGTAGAAGCTGACAACGTTTGGTATTCTTCGGCCTACTGTAGGCCTAAAATTAAGGTGTGCGGAGGCCTAATAGAAGCTGACTGAACGTTTGGTATTCTTCGGCCTACTGTAGGCCTAAAATTAAGGTGTGCGGAGGCCTAATAGAAGCTGACTGAACGTTTGGTATTCTTCGGCCTACTGCATGCCTAAAATTAAGGTGTGTGTAGGCCTAGTAGAAGCTGACAATGTTTGGTATTCTTCAGCCTACTGTAGGCCTAAAATTAAGGTGTGTGTAGGCCTAGTAGAAGCTGACAACGTTTGGTATTCTTCGGCCTACTGTAGGCCTAAAATTAAGGTGTGTGTAGGCCTAGTAGAAGCTGACAACGTTTGGTATTCTTCGGCCTACTGTAGGCCTAAAATTAAGGTGTGTGTAGGCCTAGTAGAAGCTAAGACAACGTTTGGTATTCCTCCAGCCTACTGCTTGCCTAACGGTGCGTGTTAATTGGTGTCTAATAAAAGGTAAAAATAGGCTTGCTAGTACGACCAATTGCATGCGTGGTAGTGGATACTGAAACCCATTTTATTAAACGTTTGGTCCGCCAGTAGAAATTGTTGGGATTTTCTTATACTCTCGTGATACAAGACTCCCGTGAATCACCTTTGAAAACCTGATTGATCCGTGACCATGGTGTCGTAATGGGAGCTCGATACGTTTAGGGAAATGTACGCAATAAGTCCTTCAGGCAAGTCCTTTGTAACTACCGAGAGGACCAGAGTTACCAGATTATCGTACTTAGCCTCTTAAGATTTCCGATTTCCTACCACCAAAACTGTCTCCTCCACTCCAAGAACTACATTTATTTATAGTTACTGTTGAAAGGTTTAATTATTAGTGTCTTTTTGCTATAGATAAGTGTCTGAAAACGTTAAGTACAATGGTGGATACGATAATCTGGCAACGCTGGAGAGGACCTTGGGAAGTGTAGTGATTCCCGTTGCCATATTGTCGTACTCAAGAGCTTCATATTTACCGGTTTCTGAGCCATAGCTATTGCCAAAAAACACCAATAATCAACCATTTCAACGATAAATATATATGAAGGCAGTTATTGGGATCGGGGAGGCAGTTTTGCGTCGGAAATAGGCTAACATAGGAGGCTGAAAACGATAATCTGGCAACTCGTGATGGGAGCCCGATATGTGTAGGAATATGTGGCTTTCTTTTCTTATTTTATCGACTCCTTTTTTTATTGCAAGCCTCTTTATCCTTCTTCCTGTTTCTTGTGTCCTGTCTTTCATTTTGTCCTTTTTGTCTCTTATTTTTTCATGATCCCAATTAACACGCCCAGCTTCCATATAGCAATCCTCAATAAGGGCTAAGTTCATGCCTCTCAAATTGTTTACAGTTACGAGTTTCATTATCGGTGTCCTCAGAAGCTTCCGGCCCCACGTCGATCACCATGCAGTTTCCAAAAGCCGCAGAAGGGAATTAATCGGATTTTCATGGATGCTTTTTCACTTTAAGGGTACAGAAGAAGGGTCAAGCTACCACCTGGGTCATGAAAGTACCTCTGGAAATGTCCCAAACTCCCACGAAGGCCTTGTCACATGTGTGGGCCTGGGGAGAGTAAGTAGGATCGTATTATAAAATGTGTGGGCCTGGGGAGAGTAAGTAGGATCGTATTATAAAATGTGTGGGCCTGGGGAGAGTAAGTAGGATCGTATTATAAAATGTGTGGGCCTGGGGAGAGTAAGTAGGATCGTATTATAAAATGTGTGGGCCTGGGGAGAGTAAGTAGGATCGTATTACAAAATGTGTGGGCCTGGGGAGAGTAAGTAGGATCGTATTAAAAAATGTGTGGGCCTGGGGAGAGTAAGTAGGATCGTATTACAAAATGTGTGGGCCTGGGGAGAGTAAGTAGGATCGTATTACAAAATGTGTGGGCCTGGGGAGAGTAAGTAGGATCGTATTATAAAATGTGTGGGCCTGGGGAGAGTAAGTAGGATCGTATTATAAAATGTGTGGGCCTGGGGAGAGTAAGTAGGATCGTATTATGAAATGTGTGGGCCTGGGGAGAGTAAGTAGGGTCGTATTATAAAATGTGTGGGCCTGGGGAGAGTAAGTAGGGTCGTATTATAAAATGTGTGGGCCTGGGGAGAGTAAGTAGGGTCGTATTATAAAATGTGTGGGCCTGGGGAGAGTAAGTAGGATCGTATTATAAAATGTGTGGGCCTGGGGAGAGTAAGTAGGGTCGTATTATAAAATGTGTGGGCCTGGGGAGAGTAAGTAGGATCGTATTATAAAATGTGCGGGCCTGGGGAGAGTAAGTAGGGTCGTATTATAAAATGTGTGGGCCTGGGGAGAGTAAGTAGGATCGTATTATAAAATGTGTGGGCCTGGGGAGAGTAAGTAGGATCGTATTATAAAATGTGTGGGCCTGGGGAGAGTAAGTAGGTTCGTATTATAAAATGTGTGGGCCTGGGGAGAGTAGGATCGTATTATAAAATGTGCGGCCTGGGAGAGTAAGTAGGGTCGTATTATAAAATGTGTGGGCCTGGGGAGAGTAGGCTCGTATTATAAAATGTGTGGGCCTGGGGAGAGTAAGTAGGATCGTATTATAAAATGTGTGGGCCTGGGGAGAGTAAGTAGGGTCGTATTATAAAATGTATGGGCCTGGGGAGAGTAAGTAGGGTCGTATTATAAAATGTATGGGCCTGGGGAGAGTAAGTAGGATCGTATTATAAAATGTGTGGGCCTGGGGAGAGTAAGTAGGGTCGTATTATAAAATGTGTGGGCCTGGGGAGAGTAAGTAGGGTCGTATTATTACATTTCTGGGCCTGGGGAGAGTAAGTAGGGTCGTATTATAAAATGTGTGGGCCTGGGGAGAGTAAGTAGGGTCGTATTATAAAATGTATGGGCCTGGGGAGAGTAAGTAGGATCGTATTATTGAATGTGTGGGCCTGGGGAGAGTAAGTAGGGTCGTATTATTGAATGTGTGGGCCTGGGGAGAGTAAGTAGGGTCGTATTATTGAATGTGTGGGCCTGGGGAGAGTAAGTAGGATCGTATTATGAAATGTGTGGGCCTGGGGAGAGTAAGTAGGATCGTATTATAAAATGTATGGGCCTGGGGAGAGTAAGTAGGATCGTATTATTGAATGTGTGGGCCTGGGGAGAGTAAGTAGGGTCGTATTATTGAATGTGTGGGCCTGGGGAGAGTAAGTAGGATCGTATTATGAAATGTGTGGGCCTGGGGAGAGTAAGTAGGATCGTATTATGAAATGTGTGGGCCTGGGGAGAGTAAGTAGGGTCGTATTATTGAATGTGTGGGCCTGGGGAGAGTAAGTAGGATCGTATTATGAAATGTGTGGGCCTGGGGAGAGTAAGTAGGGTCGTATTATAAAATGTGTGGGCCTGGGGAGAGTAAGTAGGGTCGTATTATAAAATGTGTGGGCCTGGGGAGAGTAAGTAGGCTCGTATTCTCGTCACCTCAGAATACAAATTTGACAAGGCTTTCTTAGGAGTTGTGGGCATTTCCGTGAGTAGTTTAATAACCCTGGTGCATGGTAGTTTGGCCCTTCTTCTGTACCATGAACCTAAAGAAACACTCATTAGAACCCGACTGACCCCCTCTTTGACCTTTAGAGATAGCTGATGTGGGAACCGAACGTGTCTCACAATACCGACTGTAGTGTTTGAGATTATAAAGACCTTGACGGGGTGTGCGAGATGCGAGGGGGGAGGGAATTTGTGACGGAATACGTATAGCTGGATTTGACGAACTATTCAAGGCTCTTCCTCTCTCTCTCTCTCTCTCTCTCTCGGCGCTCAAGCACACACGTAGCTACATTTGACAAGATTTTCACATGATTTGGGGGCATTTCCAGGGGTAGTTTTGTGACCCTGGCGGTAGTGTGATCCTTCTTCTGTACCGTGAACCTAAAAAAAACACTCACTACAACCTGATTGATCTCGTTTTTGGCCTTTGGAAATTGTTGATGTCAAAGGCGGAAGTATCTGGCAATACGTCTCTCTCTCTCTCTCTCTCTCTCTCTCTCTCTCTCTCTCTCGTAAAGGAAAAAAGAGACGACACGATAGATTAGATAGAAATAGAGATAAGGAAAATGCTGGTAGAGAGAGAGAGAGAGAGAGAGAGAGAGAGAGAGAGAGAGAGAGAGAGAGAGAGAGAGAGAGAGAGAGAGAGAGAACGCATTTGTTACGACACACACACACACACACACACACACACACACACACACATCCTGGCCGACATTATTTTAGGGTTTTACGTAAATAGTTCAATAATTAAGTTGGTGAGTCTTTCTTCGGTACACATAAAGAAACGTTTACACACACACACACACACACACACACACACACAGCGGACGTTTCTCGATATTCAAAACGTTGTGAAAGAGAAAGTGATGAAGAAATGGGAAATATGAAGGAAAATAAAGTAAGAAGGAAAGGATAAGAGAGAGAGAGAGAGAGAGAGAGAGAGAGAGAGAGATAGTATTGACCCAGACATTTCAGTACAGAACGTTTTGGCCTCTCTCTCTCTCTCTCTCTCTCTTGTACAATATCACATTTCAGTGCAGAACGTTTTGGCCTCTCTCTCTCTCTCTTTTACAATATCCGCTGGAAAGTCCCATCACGTTCGTCAGTATAAATTAGTGGAAATAATGATGATAATAACAATGACGATAATAATAATAATAATAATAATAATAATAATAATAATAATAATAATAATAATAATAATAATATAGATAAGACATGATAATACTGATAAGAAAAAAACCCCCACTTACTGATAGGCTGTCGAGAGAGAGAGAGAGAGAGAGAGAGAGAGAGAGAGAGAGAGAGAGAGAGAGAGAGAGAGAGAATGCAAACCCTTATAGAGAAGAATTCCATATTTGTACTAGGATTAAGACCATATATATAAAGATTTCAGATCTCTCTCTCTCTCTCTCTCTCTCTCTCTCTCTGGCGCCACACTTATCTTCAATCTCCTCTAAGTTATCTGCAAAAGAATGATAATAATAATAATAATAATAATAATAATAATAATAATAATAATAATAATGAGAATAGAAAGGGAGGAAGGAGAGAGAGAAAGGAAGAGAGAGAAAAAGAGAAAGAAAGGAAAAAGAAAGAATGTAGGAGAAAGAGAGAAAGAAAATGAAAGAAAAAAGAGAAAGAAAAATAAAAAAAAATGACGAAGAAAGAAAAAGAAAAAAAAGAAATGAACGAAAGAAAGCCAGACAGAATGAAAAAGAGAAAAAGATAAAGAAAGAAAGAGAAAAAGAAAGAAAAAAAGAGGAAATTAAAGAAACTGACGTAGTTAATATTATTGTCGCTCGGTCCCTTCTTTTCCTAAACACTCATACTAAATAATTCAGCAACGAATTATAAAAACAAAAACGAATACAAAGGAAGGAAACAACAACAGCAACAGCAACAACAACAAAACGAATACGATGACCCAAACAAAAAACAATCGTCGGAAACGTTCTGATCACGACTCTTCATAAACGTTCGCAATAACAAATCGAAGCGTGAAAAGTAAAGAAAAACAACAACAACGTCCTAGTGGTCCTTGTACAGCAGTGGTTCCAAGCAGGGGCCCATAGCAATTATAATTACTTTTAAAAATAGTATACTGGAATTAGGAGACATGATCGAGGCTCGGAGTATAATCCTTACTACTATACACAATCCTTAAAACCGAGTGCTTAACCCGTCCGCTGCGATTGGCACGGATTTGGCCTTCACTGGTACCCTGGATGCCTGATTGGGGTTGTAATTAGTGGGGATAGGTAAGGTTAGGTTGGGTGAGCTTAGGTTAGGGGAGGCGAGGTTAGGTGCAGGTGAGGTTGGGATGAACGAGATGGTTTGGACAGGTTAGGTTAGTTATAATGAAAGGCGTTTGAATAGGTAAGGTTAACCCGTTCACTGCGATTGGCACGGATTTCGCCTTCACTGGTACCCTGGTAACATGTACTCCCAGGTCTTTCTCTGCTTCTGTGGTGGATAGTGGAGTGTTTCCCATGTGGTATTGGTGTGCTTGATATCCCTTCACTGGTAGCCTGGTAACATACACTCCCAGGTCTTTCTTTGCCTCTGTGGTGGATAGTGGAGTGTTTCCCATTATTGGTGTGCTGGATCTCCCCTCCCAAGGTGCAGGACTTTACATTTTTCTTCATTGAATTGTAGCAGTCACTTTTTGTTCCCTTCCTGTAGCTTGATGATGTCTTCTGGTAGGAAATCCACAGTCAAGGGGTTAAATGCTAGAATTGCCCTACATTAGCTAACGGTGCCAGGGGTGTCAAACGCTCGGACCACCTCACAAATGTGGCCCTTGGGATGGTCATGAGAGGCCCGCGAGATGACCGAAGCGTTGTCATATTATCGTACTCATCGCATTGCATTTTCGTATTTTCTAATCGATAACTAAAACAAAAAAACAAAAGAAAACCATGAATAAATAACAAGTTTCAAAGCTAACCTCAATTTTTCATCGTTATTTGTGTAGGTACGAGAATTTGGGCCTTTAAAAACGGTAAGAACAATGGTCAGTACGATAATTTGGGGCAACGCGTGATGACAGAGGGGTCCATAGATGAAAAAGGGACTAGAAAATGGGAAGCTTGACATCAAACGTTTGGAACCCCTGCGTGGTCTACAGGTCCACACACACACACACACACACACACACACACAACGTTACGTAAGACACAAACGTATGTACAAAAAATGATAAGATAACCCTGATCCCTTTCATCTCAGTCATGCTATAGAAAAACGTTCTGGGAAAAGTTGGGAATTCCTGCATTGCTCTACCGATCCACACACACACACACACACACACACACAAACACACACACACAGAAAACGTTAAAAACACAAACGTATGTACAGAAAATAAGATAAGATACAGATAAGATAACCCTAATTTTTTTTATCGATGTGACGTTATAGGAAAAGTTTTGGGTAGTAATTGAGAGAGAGAGAGAAAGAAAGAAATGAAAGGAATGAAGAAGAGGTTGAAAAAGGGAGAAAGAAAGGAAGAAATGAGAAAAGGAAAGATTAAAAAGAGAAAAAGAATGTAGTAGTGGTAGTAGTAGTAGTAGTAGTAGTAGTAGTAGTAGTAACATTATTATTATTATTATTATTATTATTATTATTATTATTATTATTATTATTATTATTATTATTATTATTAGTAGTAGTAGTAGTAGTAGTAGTAGCAGTAGTAGTAGTTGTAGTAGCATTAGTTGTAGTAATAGAAATACCAACACACACACACACACACACACACACACACACACACACACATACAGATAAGAATAAGGATATGAAGAATGATACGGGGCGGTATGTGTTATCAATAATAATAAAAAAAATGATTAGACAGAAATGCAAAGAATAACAACTATCACCACCGCCACTACTACTACTACTACTACTACTACTACTACTACTACTACTACTACTACTACTACTACTACTACTTCTACTACTACTACTACTACTATGGAAATACGTAATGACTCAACCCTCAGGATGCGGTTTACTTACGTTCTTTTAATTCCTCTGACTAACGTATTCTTCGGGGAAAGCAGAACTGCACGTTTTAAGCGGCTTGGTCAGAAACACAAGGTCAGGTCATGTCCTCGAGGTCACGTGGTATGCCCTTGAGGTAACAAAGCACAAAGAAACGGAAGAAGCGTCCAGTGTTTTCGAGATCGAGGTCAGTGGAGTTGATAATCTCAGACGCTTCCGTTTTTAATATTAACTCTTTCCAAAGGTCAAAAAGGAGGTCAATCGGGTTCTAATGAGTGTTTTGGTGGGTTGATGGCACAGAAGAAGGGTCAAACTACCACCAGGGTCATGAAACTACCCCTGGAAATGCCCTCAACGCCTACGAAAGCCTTGTCAAATATTTGTAGCCTACTTGGGCGACGAAATGTTGAAGAATATGGTAACTATTTTCAAAGGTCAAAAAAGGAGGTCAATCGGGATCTAACGAGTGTTTGTTTTAGGTTCACGGTACAGCAGAAGGGTCAAACTACCACCAGGGTCATAAAACTACCCCTGGAAATGCCCACAACGCCTACGAAAGCCTTGTCAAATATGTGTAGCCAACTTGGGCAATGGTTAAGAAGAATATGGTCCACCTGACACACCAATTTTTTTGCTATTGCGCTGGACATATCAAAAGCTTTTGATAGGGTCTGGCACAAATCTTTGCTTTCTAAACTACCCTCCTACGGTTTCTATCCTTCTCTCTGTACCTTTATCTCCAGTTTCCTTTCTGACCGTTCTATTTCTGCCGTGGTAGACGGTCACTGTTCTTCCCCTAAATCTATTAACAGTGGTGTCCCACAGGGTTCTGTCCTATCTCCCACTCTTTTGCTGTTGTTCATTGATGATCTTCTTTCCAAAACGAACTGTCCTATCCATTCCTACGCCGATGATTCCACTCTGCATTACTCAACTTCTTTTAATAGAAGACCCACCCTTCAGGAACTTAACGACTCAAGGCTGGAGGCTGCAGAACGCTTAGCCTCAGACCTTACTATTATTTCCGATTGGGGCAAGAAGAACCTGGTGTCCTTCAACGCCTCAAAAACACAGTTTCTCCACCTATCCACTCGACACAATCTTCCAAACAACTATCCCCTATTCTTTGACAACACCCAGCTATCACCTTCCTCAACACTAAACATCCTCGGTCTATCCTTAACTCAAAATCTCAACTGGAAACTTCATATCTCATCTCTTACTAAATCAGCTTCCTCGAGGCTGGGCGTTCTGTACCGTCTCCGCCAGTTCTTCTCCCCTGCACAGTTGCTGTCCATATACAGGGGCCTTGTCCGCCCTCGTATGGAGTATGCATCTCATGTGTGGGCTCCACTCACACAGCTCTTCTGGACAGAGTGGAGGCTAAGGCTCTTCGTCTCATCAGCTCTCCTCCTCATACTGATAGTCTTCTACCTCTTAAATTCCGCCGCAATGTTGCCTCTCTTTCTATCTTCAATCGATATTTCCACGCTGACTGCTCTTCTGAACTTGCTAACTGCATGCCTCCCCCCCTCCCGCGGCCCCGCTGCACTCGACTTTCTACTCATGCTCATCCCTATACTGTCCAAACCCCTTATGCAAGAGTTAACCAGCATCTTCACTCTTTCATCCCTCACGCTGGTAAACTCTGGAACAATCTTCCTTCATCTGTATTTCCTCCTGCCTACGACTTGAACTCTTTCAAGAGGAGGGTATCAGGACATCTCCTCCAGTATTTGATCTTGCTTTCGGCCACCTCTTTTGTTTCTTTTTTAGGAGCAGCGAGTAGCGGTTTTTTTTTATTATTGTTTTCTTTTTTTGTGTGCCCTTGAGCTGCCTCCTTTGTTGTAAAAAAAAAAAAAAAAAAAAAAAATTCAAAGGTCAAAAAGGAGTGGGAATATTCAGCTGGGGTATTTTCTTCTTTTTCTTCTTCTTTTGACCTGTATCGCTTTGTATCGCTTCGTAGGTCCTCCTCCTCCTCCTCCTCCTGGTCCTTTCTTCTCCTTATTCACTGGTTCTTTGTATACGCATGGACATAGGCTAGGATGTTCAGTAGGAGTATTTTCTTCTTTTCTTCATCTTTTTACTTGTTTTCTTCTTTTTCTTCATCTTCATCTTCACCTGTATCTTAGTTTTCATCTTTTTCTTCATCGTCTTCTTTTTCTTCATCGTCTTCTTTTTCTTCATCTTTTTACTTGTGTTTTCTTCTTTTTCTTCATCTTCATCTTCACCTGTATCTTAGTTTTCATCTTTTTCTTCATCGTCTTCTTTTTCTTCATCTTTTTACTTGTGTTTTCTTCTTTTTCTTCATCTTCATCTTCACCTGTGTCTTAGTTTTCATCTTTTTCTTCAGCGTCTTCTTTTTCTTCATCTTCATCGTCTTTTCTTCATCTTTTAACCTGTCTTTTCTTCTTCGTTTGCATCTTTTTCTTCTTCTTCTTCATATTTTCTTCTTTTTCATCTTTTTCTTCTTCATCTTCTTAATTTTCTTCATCTTCATCCTTTTCTTCATCTTTTGACCTGTACAGTTTCTTCTTTTTCTTCTTCTTTTGATTTGTTTTCATCTTTTTCTTCATCTTCATCTTCATCTGTATCTTAATTTTCATATTTTTCTTCATCTTTTAACCAGTACAGTTTCTTCTTTTTCTTCTTCTTTTGATTTGTTTTCATCTTTTTCTTCATCTACATCTTTTTCTTCATCTACATCTTTTTCTTCATCTACATCTTTTTCTTCATCTTTTGACCTTTATTTTCTTTTCCTTTTTCTTTTTCATCTTCTTAATTTTCTTCATCTTCATCTTCATCTTCTGACCTATACAGTTTCTTCTTTTTCTTCTTCTTTTCTTTGACCTGCTGCATCGCTTCGTAGGTCCTCCTCCTCCTCCTCTTGTTCCTCTCCTCCGCTCACTCACACAACCTCCTTTTCAATGGCATTCAAAATTTAACTTTCCTCATCATACTTCTCTCTCGCACTACAGTTTCTCATTGTTTTATCGCTTGAATCACCTCTTTTCAATTCTTTCCTGGACCTAATAGAGTATATGTGTTAGGAAGACTTTTGTTAGCTTTATAATCATTTATGTTTTCTCTTTGTCTCCGCCGTATCATAAAACATTTGGCAAGGCTTTCGTAGGAGTAGTGGGCAGTATCCAGGGGTAGTTACGTATATTTGTATGACCCTGGTGGTAGTTTGACCCTTCTTCTGTACCGTGGACCTGAAGAAACACTCATTATAACCCGACTGGTCTCCTTTTTTGGCCTTTGGAAATACGTAGTTGACAATGAGGGATGAAAGCGTGGGAGAATACACATTTGACAAGGCTTACGTAGGAGTTGTGGCCATATCCAGAGGTAGTTTTATGATCCTGGTGGTAGTTTGACCGTTCTTCTGTACCGTGGTCCTGAAGAAACACTTATCATAACCCGATTAATCTCCTTTTTGGCCCCTGGAAATAGTTGATGTGAGAGATATAAGAGTCTGAGGATATATAATTCTGACAAGGCTTTCGTAGGAGTTGTGGCCATGCATATCCAGAAGTAGTTTTATGATCCTGGTGGTAGTTTGACCGTTCTTCTGTACCGTGGTCCTGAAGAAACACTTATTACAACCCGATTAATCTCCTTTTTGGCCTTTGGAAATAGTTGATGCGAGAGGAAGAAGCATGTAACACGGCCCTAATACAGTACAATCTGCCCCGTTATCAAGTTAGCTAAGTATACGCCTCAAAAACTATTTTCTTTTACGCTTCTTTCTTATTAGCCTGTTATAAAAGGGCAAACAACGCTATTTTACTGGTGACTCTGCCCTGTGAATTACTCCTATTATTTTCTATCATTAAGACTTCCTAAAGCTCTAAAAAGGTTACTTATTAGAGTCACTACGCTAAGACTTCC
>NC_066537.1:4471218-4508718 GCF_024679095.1 Eriocheir sinensis
TGTGTATTTCCTTTCCTTCTTTCCTTTCCTTCCTGTCTTACCTCCTCATACTCCTTCTCCTTCGTTGTTTTTTCTTTCTTTTTCTTTCCTATTTTTTTTTCTCTCTCTCTCTCTCTCTCTCTCTCTCTCTCTCTCTCTCTCTCTCTCTCTCTCTCTCTCTCTCTCTCTCTCTCTCTCTCTCTCAACCCTTACTTCACCTCCATTTCCTTTCTATTCTCTCCTCCTCCTCCTCCTTGGTCCTAAATTCAACCTTTAGTAGCGTATTTACAAAAGAAAACATGACAACGATTCCAGCCCCGAAGAAAATTTTTCAAGGCCCTGAAGAACATAAGCTTGCATTGACCGACATTGATATCAGCGAAGTGCGTGCGTACCTGCAGAAAATAGATCCAAATAAATCTCCGGACCCCGACAATTTATCTCCTCGCGTGTTGAGAGAATGTAGTCAACAGCTAGAATTACCCATAACATTAATATTCAACAAGTCATTAGCACAGGCCAGTGTGCCTCTCGAGTGGAAAAAAGCCAATATTACCCCGATCTTTAAAAAAGGAGATAAAAAACAAGCCAGTAATTATCGTCCTATCAGCCTCACGTCTGTCCTAATTAAACTATTCGAAAAAATGATCAGGGATAAAATGATCACTTTCCTTGAAACAAATGATTTGATAACTGATAGTCAGCACGGATTTCGTAGTAATCGGTCTTGCCTTACCAACCTATTAACTTTTTTCAACGATGTTTATACATGTTGGGACGCCCGAAGCCCATATGACGTAATTTACTTAGATTTTCAGAAAGCGTTTGATAAAGTTCCTCACGTTAGACTTATTTCTAAACTGCGTTCCCACGGTATTAACGACCATCTATGTGCGTGGATTCATGACTGGCTCACCGACAGAGAACAGCGTGTAGTTCTTAATGGTGAAGCATCGGATTGGCAACCCGTCACCAGTGGCGTGCCCCAAGGTTCGGTCCTGGGGCCAACACTATTCATAATTTACGTGAACGACTTAGAAACTGATATTCTATCAAAAGTAGCCAAATTCGCCGACGACACCAAATTAGGAGGTACGGTATTGAACAGTCAAAGTTGCGAAAAGATTCAATCAGACTTAATAAGACTTGCCGACTGGAGCGAAAAATGGCAAATGAGTTTTAACGTAGATAAATGTAAAGTAATGCACATAGGTGAAAAAAATCCTTACTTTAAATATCAGGTTCAAGGACATGAGCTCAGCGAAGTAAAACAAGAAAAAGATCTTGGTGTCATTATCAGTGACACTCTTAAAATGAGTGATCAATGTTACCAGTAGTGTAAGTTAAGGGTAGTAATTTCCTCTTATTTCTCTCTTTACTGTAAAATTTCCATGTCCCTTTCTTCCTTAAAGGTACATGGTGTTCTCTTCTAACTATTTCCTGCCGGCACGTTGCCGGAGGGAGAGGTGGGTGGGGAGGAGCCTTCATCTTTTATGTCCTGTCCTACCACACGTAGATTACTAGTAGTAGCGGTAGTAAACAGACACCCTCGCCATAGACCGATAGGTCTTCTGGTGTCTGTTCTTCCTATGTATTCCTATGTATTCCTCCTCCTCCTCCTCCTTCCTAACACGACGTAAGGTACTTTTCCATGACTTAGCAGGAAGGAGGAGAGAGAGAGAGAGAGAGAGAGAGAGAGAGAGAGAGAGGAGAGAGAGAGAGAGAGAGAGAGAGAGAGAGAGAGAGAGAGAGAGAGAGAGAGAGAGAGAGAGAGAGAGAGAGAGAGAGATAAAATGATGATAGAGAAGAGAAAGAACACACACACACACACACACACACACACACACACACACACACACACACACACACACACACACACAAACCGTATATTATTATTATTATTATTATTATTATTATTATTATTATTATTATTATTATTATTATTATTATTATTACACACACACACACACACACACACACACACACACACACACACACACACACACACACACACACACACACACACACACACATTATTATTATTATTATTATTATTATTATTATTATTATTATTACACACACACACACACACACACACACACACACACACACACACACACACACACACACACACACACACACACACACACACACACACACACACACACACACACACACACACACACACACACACACACACACAAACAGATAGGGTAGTGTCTTTGGGCCAAGGCTATTTGCTTTAATGTGTGTGAGAGAGAGAGAGAGAGAGAGAGAGAGAGAGAGAGAGAGAGAGAGAGAGAGAGAGAGAGAGAGAGAGAGAGAGAGAGAGAGAGAGAGAGAGAGAGAGAGAGAGAGAGAGCACAACATTCTGATCTTAACATAATGGAGTCTTCGTTAAGTTATTCAGTCAGATTTTTTTTATATCATCGCCTTCCCATCAGTCAGTATTTTTGTTGGCTTTGTTTATCATGTATTTATAGTTATTGTTAGTGTTTGTTTATATTTATATTTTGGGGCCTTCGTTTTTTTTATTTTTTTTCTTTCTTTTTTTGTTCCTACGATTTTTCTTGTTTTCTTTTAATTGTTTTTCTTTTCCTTTTTCTTTCTCGTTCTTGTTTGTCTTTTGTTTACGCTGTTCTCTTTTTTTCCTTTCTTTTCTTCGTCTTTTTCGTCATTTTTTTCTCGTTTATTATATTCCCTCTTCCTCTCTATCTCTCTAAGTAGGTCAAGTCTGTGTTTTAAACCACGTCTGTGTTCTTCTTTAATTCTCCTATTCTGCTTCCTTTCCTCTGCATTCGATAGTAGTCTTCTTACGTTCTTCCTTCTTCTCCTCTAGCTCTCTCTGTCTCCTTTCCCTTCTCTTAACTTCAAACGTTCATTCCTCTACCGTTCCATCGTGTGTATAACGTCTGTGTCTTCCTCAGGGGCTGTACTGCGACGCTACCCTGGCCTGTGCGGGCGGGGCGGCGTATAAGGTCCACCAGGCCGTCCTCTCCGCCGCCAGTGACTTCTTCGCCTCGCTCTTCGCCTCCGCAAGCTGCCAGAACCCAGTCGTTGTGTTACAGGATGTCTTAGGCGCCGAACTTGAGGCCTTGCTAACCTATATATACCGGGGACAGGTGTTGCTCCCTCGACAGACCTTACCTGGGTTTCTGAAAGTCGCCGGGAGCTTGCAAGTCAAAGGTCTGTCCCCTCCTCCGTTGACCCCCTATGCAAGTGACTCCTGGGTCGCGGATTCTGGGGACATAGGATCAGATCTTGCACCACAGTCTACGGTACCGCATCCAGCACATCTGCACACGAGTTCGAATGCTCTTCCACCGCCTCCACCGTATCCACATCAAGATTTGGGGGGAGTCTGGGGTGAGGATGAGGATGGTAGAAATGACGGCCCCCTCCACACCGCCCCCATCACGGCCCCCCTTCCCCCACAGCCTGAGAGGGGTTCCATAGGGGAGATGGGAGCCAGGGAGAGACATCGCCCCCCCCGGAAGAGGTTCTCACCCCATTTTGGAGGTTCGAGTCATTATGGAGGGGGGACTTTTCAGAATCTGGTGAGTGTTTTTATTTTTTTAGGTTTTGTGTAACATTCTTTTTGTTTCCTGTTTTTATTTTTAGATTTCGTTTTTGTGTTTCTTCTTATTCCTGTGTTTCTTTTTGCCTTTCTTCATCTTTTTCCTTTTTCTCTCTCGTTTCATTATTTCTCCTTTCTTCTCTTTTCTTTTCCTCTTCTTGTTTAAATATTCACTTGTCTTCTTTTTCTTCTCTCCCTCTTTTCCTCTCTCTCTTTTCTTAATTTTTCTACCTGTTTATCCTTTCGTTCTTCTTCTTCTTCTTTTTCTTCTCCCTCTTTTTCTCTCTCTTTTCTTCATTTTTCTACCTGTTTATCCTTTCGTTCTTCTTCTTCTTCTTCTTTTTCTTCTCTCCCTCTTTTTCTCTCTCTTTTCTTCATTTTTCTACCTGTTTATCCTTTCGTTCTTCTTCTTCTTCTTCTTTTTCTTCTTCCTTTCCTTCCTTTTGTGTTGTTTTCTTCTCTCATGTGTCTTCTCTCTGTCCTTCTCCTCCTCTTCCTCTTCCTCCTTCTGGCTTTTTATATCAATCTTTACATCAATATTCCTTTCTCCTCCTCCTCCTCCTCCTCCTCCTTGCAACTTTCCCATTTTGCCTATTAGTTCCTCCTCCTCCTCCTCCTCCTCCTCCTCCTCCTCCTTGCAACTTTCCTATTTTGCCTATTAGTTCCTCCTCCTCCTCCTCCTCCTCCTCCTCTTTCACCTTCCTTCACCTCTTCCATCTTCCCTCCCTCCCTGACACACTTTTCCTCCTCCTCCTCCTCCTCCATTTTTCTCCTCCTTTCCATCCTGCTGTTCCTCCCTTCTTCTTCCTCCTCCTTCTCTTCTTCCCATTCACTCTTGCAATAATAAGTAAAAATAAATAATGAATAAATTAAATAATGATGAAAGGGAGAGATAGGGAATTCTCTCTCTCTCTCTCTCTCTCTCTCTCTCTCTCTCTCTCTCTCTCTCTCTCTCTCTCTCTCTCTCTCTCTCTCTCTCTCTCTCTCTCTCTCTCTCTCTCTCTCTCTCTCTCTCTCTCCCCCCATCTTTAATTATCTCTCCCTTTTCTCCCTTTCCTCTAGGTGGCGTCGGAGGAAGAAAGTGGCATCAAGGAGGAACCGAAGGAGGAGGAAATGGACTTCAACACCGAGAGACTGGAGGAAGAGGAGGAGGAGGAGGAGGAGGAGGAGGAAGAGGAAGAGAAGAAGAGGAAAGCCTATGAAGAAGAAAGGAAGGAAGAGGAGGAGGAGGAGGAGGAGGAGGGGAAGCTGATAATGGAGGAGGAGGTGAAGGAGGAGTTTTATGAAGAAGAAGAAGGAAGAGGAGAAAGGAAAATTGGAACCCCCTTGTCGGTACGTACGCACACACACACACACACACACACACACACACACACACACACACACACACACACACACACACACACACACACTCACGTACGCACACACGAACAGGAAATGACGTATAATCACTTTCCTAATTTTTTTTTCTTTTGTTTAAATTTCTTGCGATGTCGAAAATTCCTGTTTGTCTGTCTGTCTTTTTTAATGATTTGTTTGTTTGTTTGTTTGTTTATCTTTGTTTTCTTTCTTCTGTTTTTCTTTCTTTCTTTCTTTTTCGTTCGTTCGTTCGTTGTGTCTGTCTATCGTTTTCTCTCTCTCTCTCTCTCTCTCTCTCTCTCTCTCTCTCTCTCAAAAACAATTATATAAAAAAGAGAAAAATATGAAGAAAACAAAAGAGAAAAAAATCCTAATCTTTCTTTTTCTTTCCCTTTCAACAGATGACCTGCTCCAGCCTCACCCCCTCCCCCCTCGCCCCCCTCACCCCCTCCCCCTCACACCCCACCCACTCCCCCACCGCCTTCCACCCCTCCCTCTCCCCCACCCCCGGCCACCCAGCCCTCCCCCCCCTCCCCGCCACCCCCTCCACCACCAACCCCTCACAGTTACGCAGGGAACTCCTCAAACCCCTCCATAGCCGCCTCACCCCCCCAGCCCCCCACCACGCCCCCCTCCAACACTCTATCCCCCACCCAGTTATTGCCAGCAGGGAAGGGGAGGGTCTCGGGGTGCCTCGAGAGCCCCCTCCCCTGGTCAAGATCCCCTCCTCCCCCCCCGCCGCCACCCCCCCTCTCCTCTCCTCCCACCCCCATCACCACCACTACCCCCCCCACCCCCACCACCACCACCACCAGCACCAGCACCTCCACCCGCTGCATTCTTCCTCGAGACAGGTAAACTTGGGTCACCTCGGGAGTCTTATCTGTCTCAGTCCCAGGCACACTGACTTTACGACCTAATAACGGCTTCCTGCGACCTGCAGGTGGTGGGAGGTCACACATGGTTGTGCGTACGATCGTCGGCTGGAGGTTTTTGTGCTGCACCAAAAGCCTCCAGCCGACCTCTCAGGTTACTGCCGGTCGTCAAAAGGGTGTCGTCCGGTGGGCGGATGGGCTGCGTCTGGACGGCCAGCGATGACGCATGACCGTTAACGGGTGAACGGCGACCGGATGACGAGCGGGCGCCGTCCTGTTGCTCCTGATGCTACTGTTACTAGACTGTGATGCGAGCTGTGCGGCGACCGCTGATGGCTTGGACGGCATACTGACTTAGACCCTATACGACCGGCCAACGGTCGGCATTTGGTGGGCGTTTTGACCGGAATCCAAGTGTGAGGTCAAGGTGTGAATCTTACCACGGTCGCCGTCCGGCCACTCACTGGACGCACACTAGATGACCGCCGACAGCTGTTCGGTCGCACGACTGCTGGGTCGGGAAGCGGTGGGTGGGAATCGCAGCGTTTTTGGGTCGCAGGTGGTTGTTATCAGGTCGTACAGTCAGTGTGACAGGGGCTCGTGAGATACCTGTCCATATGCTTGTGTTTCTACTTGCCTACCTGTCTGTCTGTCTGTCTGTCTGTCCGTCTAATGTTTCTTGTTCTTGTGTAAAATCAAAGCTTTAAATGGTGCAAAAGTAGCAGCAGTAGTAAGAATAAAATAACTGATGAAATATACTAATGCTTTTTTTCTTTTCTCACTACCAACAGAATGACGAACGAGGCGCCACCACCACCATCAACACCACAAGTACCACCAGCATCACCACACCCTCCACCAAGTCTCACCACCACCACCACCACCTCCTTGTCAACACCCCACCGACTTACCGACCCCGACATGCCCCGCCAGCACCCTCTCAAGCACCCCACACCCCGGGAACCTACCTCCCCGCACTGATCGCTCACAAAGTCCCCAGTCTCATCGATTCGGACACCCCACTCAACCTTAGCCAGGACCACCACCCCCAACAGATCCCAAGAAACCCTACACGGGGCATACCAGGGGATAGGAGAGTCAGGGATTCCAAGGACCCTTTCTTGGGCAAAATCCTGACGAACAGAAAACGTAGGATGCGTGGCCCAAAGTCGTGGGAGTATCTAGTTCGACTTTTGAAGGACCCCACCACGAATCCTAATCTCATTCGCTGGGAAAACGAATCCAAGTTTGTTTTCCGACTTGTTCAACCCGCTGTCATTGCTCAGAGGTGGGGGAGGAGGACGGGGAAGCATGCAAGCGAGTGTCTGTCCTATGAGAACTTCGCTAGAGGCTTGAGGTACCACTATGCAACCGGGGCCCTTCAACCTGTGTCCGAACGAAGCTTTGTATATAAGTTCGGGCCCAAGGCACTGCATACTCTAGGCGAGGACGGGGAGTTCGTGGTGCCTGAAGACGTTCCTGCTGTGCCTAACTCTGTGCCTTCTCATGTTACGTTTACTACTGCTACTGCTGTTACTGCTACTACTGTTACGAGACTGTGATTGTGTGTGTGTGTGTATGTATGTGACTGCGTGTGATTTACTGTTATTAATCTGCTGTCAATACTACTACTACTGATACTACTACTACTACTACTACTATTACTACTAGTACTACTACTATTATTTGTGCTGTTACTGTTAATATATTGATGATGACGATGATGATGGTAACGGTTACGACCCATGTATAAATGTTACTCGTCTTCTTCTTCTTCTTCTTCTTCTTCTTCTTCTTCTTCTTCTTCTTCTTCTTCTTCTTCTTCTTCTTCTTCTTCTTCTTCTTCTTCTTCTTCTTCTTCTTCTTCTTCTTCTTCTTCTTCTTCTTCTTCTTTTTCTTCTTCTTCTTGTTAGTTATTGTTACCGTGGCTGTTCCCCTCCCCCTCCTCCTCCCCCTCCTTGTTGTTATCCCTGTGTTATACTTGTCACATACGTGTTCTGGGACTTATTATAGATGGTTATGTATTCCTAGATGAGAGAGAGGGTATTTTTTTCCTCCTCTCTCTCTCTTTCTCTCTTTTTTTTCTCTCTTCTCTCTCTCTCTCTCTCTCTCTCTCTCTCTCTCTCTCTCTCTCTCTCTCTCTTTTAATATATTTCTTTCTTTTTTTCTCTCTTTCTCTCCTTCCTTCTTTCTTTCTTCCTTCCTTTCCCTAATTCTTCCTTCTTTTCCTTTCTTTCTCCTTTCTTTCCTCTTTTCATTTATCTTTTCCCTTGTCTTTCTTTTTTCTTATTTTCCTTCTTTTCCTTCTCTCCTTTCCCTCCTTCCTCCCTTAATATTTTCCTTCCTTTCCTTCTTAATCTAAATCTAACGTTCTGAGGATATGAATTTTTTCCTCCTTTTTTTTTTTTTACTTCCTCTCTTCTTTTCCTTCCTGTCCACTTGCGTCATTCCTCCTCCTCCTCCTCCCCCTCTTCCTCCTCCTCCTCCTCCTCCTCCTCATTATCAACCCCAAACTGTACAAAGAATATGGCCTTACACACACACACACACACACACACACACACACACACACACACACACACACACACACACACACACATGTACAGATTTTAACCTATTGTGAAATATTATATAGCATTTACATTGTTAGTATATTATTATTATTATTATTATTATTATTATTATTATTATTATTATTATTATTATTATTATTATTACTATTATTATTATTATTATTAAACTTAACACTAACACTTTCACTCACTACTAAGTTGTTGTTGTTATTGTTATTATTATCATTATTATTGTTAAAGAAAGAAAAGACACGAGCATATGTTTTAAGGTTTTAAGGAGTGTGTGTGTGTGTGTGTGTGTGTGTGTGTGTGTACAAATATTTACTATACCGGTTGAGTGAGTTACTATACATACAAAAAACTATGCCAATATTTTGTCGTAAGGGAGAAAATGAACAGATACAAGAAATCAATAAAATATATACCCAGTGATCCTGCTGTGACGCTTATTAACTCCTTGAATGCTGATATCCTACAGTCAGACATCACCAAGCTACTGGAATGGAGCAAAAAGTGGCTATTACAATTCAATGAAGAAAAATGTGAAGTCCTGCACCTTGGGAGGGGATATCCAGCACACCAATATCACATGGGAAACACTCCACTATCCACCACAGAGGCAGAGAAAGACCTGGGAGTGTATGTTACCAGGCTACCAGTGAAGGGATATCCAGCACACCAATACCACATGGGAAACACTCCACTATCCACCACAGAGGCAGAGAAAGACCTGGGAGTGTATGTTACCAGGCTACCAGTGAAGGGATATCCAGCACACCAATACCACATGGGAAACACTTCACTATCCACCACAGAGGCAGAGAAAGACCTGGGACTGTATGTTACCAGGCTACCAGTGAAGGGATATCCAGCACACCAATACCACATGGGAAACACTCCACTATCCACCACAGAGGCAGAGAAAGACCTGGGACTGTATGTTACCAGGCTACCAGTGAAGGGATATCCAGCACACCAATACCACATGGGAAACACTCCACCATCCACCACAGAGGCAGAGAAAGACCTGGGACTGTATGTTACCAGGCTACCAGTGAAGGGATATCCAGCACACCAATACCACATGGGAAACATTCCACTATCCACCACAGAGGCAGAGAAAGACCTGGGACTGTATGTTACCAGGCTACCAGTGAGGGGATATCCAGCACACCAATACCACATGGGAAACACTCCACTAGCCACCACAGAGGCAGAGAAAGACCTGGGAGTGTATGTTACCAGGCTACCAGTGAAGGGATATCCAGCACACCAATACCACATGGGAAACACTCCACTATCCACCACAGAGGCAGAGAAAGACCTGGGAGTGTATGTTACCAGGCTACCAGTGAAGGGTTATCCAGCACACCAATAACACATGGGAAACACTCCACTATCCACCACAGAGGCAGAGAAAGACCTGGGACTGTATGTTACCAGGCTACCAGTGAAGGGTTATCCAGCACACCAATACCACATGGGAAACACTCCACTATCCACCACAGAGGCAGAGAAAGACCTGGGACTGTATGTTACCAGGCTACCAGTGAAGGGATATCCAGCACACCAATACCACATGGGAAACACTCCACTATCCACCACAGAGGCAGAGAAAGACCTGGGACTATAATGTTACCAGGCTACCAGGGAAGGCCAAAGCCGTGACAATCGCAGCGGACGGGTTAACAAAGGCTTCAACTCGTCCCTTCGTCACTGTAAAGCGTCCCATAGATTAAGACAGGACGCACACGTTAACAAGAAAGTGTGATATTTAACTCGAATCATTGGTTGGTTTCCTGTCACCATAAGCTGTTAACCGGAGTGAGGGCGACCCGTGAGCAAATCCATAGTGTGAATTAGACCTTACAATAGCCAAGGGTGAAGCAGATGATAGGAAGGGAGGAAAGAAGGAAAGGAGAGAAGAGAAGGAAGGAAAACAGGAAAGAAAAGAGGGAATAGAAGAGAGAAGGGAAACAAAAAAAGGAAAGAGGAGATAAAGGAGAAAGAGAGAGAAGGGAAGGAAGGAAAACAGAAATTGAAAGAGGAAAGAAAGGAGAAAGAGAGAGAAGGGAAGGAAGGAAAGGAGAGAAAACAGAAAAGGAAAGAGGGAATAGAGGAGAGAGAAGGGAAACAGAAAAAGGAAAGAAAGGGGAAAGAGAGAGAAGGAGGAAAAAAGGAGAGAAGGGAATGAAGGAAAACAGGAAAGGAAAGAGGGAATGGAAGAGAGAGAATGAAAAACAGAAAAAGGAAAGAGGAAAGAAAGGAGGAATAAGGAAGAGAAGAGAAAGAAAACAGGAAAGGATGTCAAAAAGAAGAAAAGGGGAGAGAAAGAGAGAAGAAAATAAAGTAACATGACTGAGAGAAGAGACAGCATTCAAGACATCCCATATAACGTAACAATTACCTCATCTGTGACTTCCCAGCATCCGGAGACAAGAGGCCCTGAGATGCTGTTGTCACACTTGCTAGACCTTTGGGACGAGAGAACCGCCTGAAAGGTTAAACAACACGAGTAACATAGAGGTATAATTAGTTAAAATAAAGCAAAGCACGTGTGTAGTTAATTGAAATTCACGCTGGAGTTTAAATTTCAGAATCTCAGTGCAATAGTTTTAGCTGAGACAAATTTTATAGGCTAAGTACATGTGGTATCGTTTAATTACATACATACTCTATACTTCTAAGTCTAAATGAAGTATCCATAATCCTAAACGGCCTCACTACTCGGCCGATAGCTAACTACACGACATCAGAAGCTGGAAACGCAATGATAGACACGTTCAGAGCAAAGAAATTGAAATGGCATTGTTTTCGAAGGTTTGTGACTGCCTCCTATAGCCTTCGTACATTAAATAACCCCAGAAAACCCGCCCCTTGACCATAGTGCACCCTCCTTGCCCTAGTAATGTCCTGTGAGAGGGATCATTGCTTAGCTTTAACAGGACAATTGGGCCATATACTTAAACGATACAGCGCGCAATCACATACATTTGACAAGGCTTTCGTGGGAGTAGGGGGCATTTATAGGGATACTTTTATGGCCCTCGTGGTAGTTTGACAAAGATTCTATACCGTGAAGGCTAAAAACACGCTCATGAGATACGGATTGACCTTCATTTTGGCCTTTGGAAATAGTTGATATGAAGTGGACGCATCTGAGAATACTGACCCGACTAAGGATGCTTGAGTTTACCTTCTAATCTTCATTCTTTCAACCAACGAGTTTAAAAGGCAGACTATTACATTTTTGATCCCGACACGACTTGAAGCGTTTACGAATTATACGAAAGAGGAAAATATATGGTCACACGTTCCCTTAAGATCTATATTACGTAAGAATTATACCAGAAGGAGGTTTTGGGGTTCAGGAGGAGGTTGAGGAGGAGGAGATGGAGGTCAAAGAGGAGGTTTTGAAGGTTGAAATCTACGTTGATGGACTTAAGGTGATGGTCGGAGGTGGAGTAGGTGGTGGAGGTTGAAGAAGAGGTAGAGGAGGTTGAATAGGAGGTTTTAGAGGTCGAGAAAGGTATGAGGGTTGAAGAGGAGAATGTGGGGTTGAGGAGGAGGTAGAGGAGGTTGAATAGGAGGTTTTAGAGGTCGAGAAAGGTATGAGGGTTGAAGAGGAGGAGGTAGAGGAGGTTTGAGGAGTAGGTTCTGGAGGTCGAGAAGGAAGATTTGCAGGAGTTTTTTGAGGTTGAAGAGGAAGATTTGAGGGTCGCAGAGGTTAAGAGGTTTGAAGAGGAGGATGTGAGGTTGAGGAAGAGGAGGTTCTGGGGGTTGAGGAGGAAGATTTGAGGGCCGGAGATGAGGTTATGGAGGTTCTTCACTATATGTTATAACTTATTGTATACAACGTCAATATACCGAACACACAACCAGGGGCAAACTGTTTACCTACACACCTACGGTAGATATATTTACGCACATATATGTGTGTGTGTGTGTGTGTGTGTGTGTGTGTGTGTGTGTGTGTGTGGATATACGAGATACCACACAGACATTTGATTTTCGGATACACACACACACACACACACACACACACACACACACACACACACACACACACACACACACCAGAAGGACTACTCATAAAGGTAAATAACAACAATAGCATAAAAAACAATCGAAATTCTGAAAAAAAGAGAGATGAAAAAGAAGACAATCTATCTATCTATCTATCTATCTATCTATGTATCTATCTATCTATCTATCTATCTATCTATCTATCTATCTATCTATCTATCCATCAATCCATCCATCAATCCATCCATCCCTCCATCCATATCTATCTATATCTATATCTATATCATATCTATCCATCCATCCATCTATCCATCCATCCATCCATCTATCCATATCCACATCTATCATCTATCTATCCATCCATCTATCCATCTATCTATCTATATATATATATATATATATATATATATATATATATATATATATATATATATATATATATATATAGAGATATAGATATATCCATCCATCCATCCACATCCACATCCATCCATCCATCCATCTATCCACATCCATCTATCCATCCATCCATTCATCCATCCATCCATCTACATCCATCTATCCATCCATCTATCCATCTATCCATCCATCCATCTATCCATCTATCCATCCATCCATCTATCTATGTATCCATCTATATATATATATATATATCATATATATCTATATCTATATATACATCCATCTATCTATCTATTCATCTATCTATATCTATATCTATATTCATATCTATATCTATATCTATATATCATATCTATATCTATCTATCTATCTATCTATCTATCTATATATATATATATATATATATATATATATATATATATATATATATATATATATATATATATATACATCTACATCTACATCTACATCTACATCTACATCTACATCTACATCTACATCTACATCTACATCTCTCTCTCTTCATTAAAAGAAACTTTGTATTCAAGAATAAAGATGTAATACTCCCGCTCTACAACAGTTTAGTCAGACCCCACTTGGAATATGCGGTACAGTTTTGGTCTCCCCACCATGCAAAGGATATTGCTAAATTAGAAGGTGTTCAGCGTCGGGCAACGAAAATGATCCCTTCCTTGCGCAACAAATCCTACGAAGAAAGGCTTTCTACCCTTAACATGTTCTCTCTTGAGAAACGTCGCCTCCGAGGAAAACTGATCGAATGTTTTAAAATACTTAATGGTTTCACGAATGTAGACAGATCAACATTGTTTATGATCGATGACACTTTGCGCACGAGGAACAATGGCGTAAAACTCAGATGTAGACAAGTAAATTCAGACTGCACCAAATTTTTCTTCACCAACGTTGTAGTGCGAGAATGGAATAAGCTTCCACCGTCAGTGGTCCAGTGTAACACGATTGACTCCTTCAAAATAAGCTCGACCGTCACTTCCTTCAACTTAATATCAACTAGAGTAGAAATGCAACGTTTTGGAGTCTTCTGATTAATGTAAAATCACTCTGACAGACCAAGTCTATATATATATATATATATATATATATATATATATATATATATATATATATATATATATATATATATATATATATATATATATATATATATATATATATATATATATATATATATATATATATATATATATATATATATATATATATATATATATATATATATATATATATATATATATATATATATATATATATATATATATATATATATATATATATATATATATATATATATATATATATAGTTACATAAAAGAAAATATGAAGTTTGAAAAGGGAAAGAAAAGAAGAGATGGTGATGGTGGTGGTGGTGGTGTTAATGTTGTTAGTGGTGGTGGCGTTAGTGGTGATGATGATACTGGTGTTAGTGGTGTTGGAAATATTGTCAGGGGTGGTAGTGGTGTTGGTGTTGGTGGTGTTGTTAGTGGAGTTGAGGTTAGTGGTAAGTGGAGTTGACGTGGCGTAGAGTTTCATATCCTCATCACCAACAACACCAACACAAGCACACCCTCACCAAGCACCCCCTCACCTCCACCCCACCACACCCACACCCACGCCGCGCCCCGCCCTCCGCCGGCCAGTTTTTGCCTCGCTTGGCACACACACACGCCCCCAACTGGGTCACTCCGCCACGGTGAAAGCGCCGCAGACACCTTCACTCTCTGCCACGGGAAGGAGCGGAAAAAAGGGAAGGGGAGGACGAGAGATGTTTTGAGGTGAATAAATTAGCAAGGGCAGAGTTTTTCTTCTTTTTGGAAACAGTTTTTTCATATTTTTGGTAATTCTCTTTTGGTATATAACATTTTTTTATTGGTAACATTTTTTTCTTTTTTTTGGTAACATTTTTTTCTTCTTTTTGGTAACAGTTTTTTTCTTTTTTTTGGTAACTGTTTTCTTCTTGTACACGTAAAAGGATGATGAAAATGAATGTAAGAAGACCGTGAATGTTTTTTTTTTTTGGCTAATATATGATCAAGGACATTGTTTTTTTCGTTTTTATTTGTTTTTGATGTGATTTTGACCTTCTACGTTGATGATCAGAAAATGAGGATGAGAGGAAGAAGGAAAGGGTCGAAGGACAGGACGGTGAAAAGAGAGATTATTATTATTATTATTATTATTATTATTATTATTATTATTATTATTATTATTATTATTATTATTATTATTATTATTATTATTATTATTATTATTATTATTATTATTATTATTATTATTATTATTATTATTATTATTATTTTACAACAAAGGAGACAGCTCTAGGGCACAAAAAAAAGGAAACAATAATAAAAAAAAGTCCTCTACTTGCTATGACGAAGGAAAGGAAGGAAGGAAGGAAGGAAGGAGGGAAGGAACGGAAAAGAGGGAAGGAGAGGAGGAGGGATGTTTGGGGTCGAAGGAAAGGAAATAAAAAAGAGATTATGACGAAGAAAAGGAAGGAGGGAAGGAACGGAAAAGAGGGGAGGAGAGGAGGAGGGATGTTTGGGGGTGAATAAGGGTCGAAGGAAAGGAAGTAAAAAAAGAAAAGACAAAGAAAAGGAAGGAAGGAAGGAGCGGAAAATAATGGGAAGGGAAAGACGAGGGATGTTTGAGGGGTCGAAGGAAAGGAAGTGAAAAAAAAAGGAAAGGAAGGAAGGAAGGAGCGGAAAAGAATGGGATGTTTGGGGGTAAATAAGGGTCGAAGGAAAGGAAAAAAAAAAGATTGCGACGAAGGGAAAGGAAGGGGAAAGGAGCGAAAAGAGGAAGGGAAAGGGAGGACGAGGAGGAGCTTGAGGAGAAAGAGGAAAAAAAAAAAAAAACAGGAAAGGAAGGAAGGAAGGAGCGGAAAAGAATGGGATGTTTGGGGGTAAATAAGGGTCGAAGGAAAGGAAATAAAAAAAAGAGATTATGACGAAGAAAAGGAAGGTGGGAAAGAATGGAAAAGAATGGGAAGGGAAAGACGAGGGATGTTTTTGAGCGAGTAAATCATCAGGGAGATTGTGTGTTTTCCCTTCTTTTTTATCCTTTTTGAGAATTATTTTTTTTACGCTGTTAACTTTTGCGCCACGTACACGAAAATGGAAATAAGAAAACGAGAGAAAAAGATAATGATTGTGCTTAGCGACCAAGGACAGAGTTTCCTTTTCCTATTTCATAACTTTACTTTTTATGTTGTTGATTTTTCCTTATCTATCTATCTATCTGTCTATCTATCTATCTATCTGTCTGTCTGTCTATCTATCTATCTGTCTGTCTGTCTATCTATCTATCTGTCTATCTATCTATCCATCTGTCTATCTATCTATCTATCTGTCTATCTATCTATCTATCTATCTATCTATCTATCTATATACGAAAATAATGATGAAAAAGAATAGACGAAGATACGGAGAATTAATGATCAAGGTCAGTGTTTTTTTTTAATGTTTTTTTAATATTTTTTTTTACGTATACCTCATATCCTTTTTCCTATATGATCTCTTCCTTCTTTCCTTCCTTCCTTCCCTTCCTTCTTCTCTTCCTCTTCTCTCCTCCTTCTCACATCCCTTCCGTCCATCCTTCCATCCCTTCCTTCTACCCTTCCTCTTTTCTTCCCTTCCTTTCCTTCCCTGTCTCTTCACACGATCTTATATCCTTTTTATTTCCTCTTGCATCTCTTCCTTCCTTCCTTCCATCCCTTCCTTCTATCCTTCCTCTTCTCTTCCCTTCCTTTCCTTCCCTGTCTCTTCACACGATCTTATATCCTTTTTATTTCCTCTTGCATCTCTTCCTTTCTTTCTTCCTTCCTCTCCTTCTCTCCCCACAACAACAGTATCACACCCTTCGGCCTTGTTCCAGTTCGTAGTTTGACGTCAAGAGAAACTGACCTCTCCATCAGGCGCCCGGCGAAGATTAAACATTATTTTCCACTCATAACTCAGCTGGCAGGGACGGGGCGGGGGCAGGAGGGCGAGGCGGGGGTGGGGTGGGGGGGGACCAGGCAAGGAGAGGGAGGGTAAGGGTCATGGTGAGGTGCCCAGACGGTGTGTGTGTGTGTGTGTGTGTGTGTGTGTGTGTGTGTGTGTGTGTGTGTGTGTTCCTGACAGGGTCGTGTGTGGGTCCGTGTGTCACCTGGCTATATTGGTCTCTCAGGGGTCAGAGGAAAATCGACAGAGAACGACGGTAACAAAATGAAGAAATAAAACAAAAAGAATAGTAAAAAAGTGAGCTTATAGAGCGTTTACAGCATCCCTTCGTGTTTTAATAGACTAATCCAGCTAAGAAAGTTAAGCTCGTGCGATGTATATTTTCCGGTGGCCATTCAGGGCGCGAGGAAAACACGACAGGAGGTGTCCTCTCCTCTGACCTGGAGACGCAACGCACGAGAGCGCTCGGGTTCATCGTTTTTTTTTTTGCTTTCTAAGTCAGTCAGTCAATGGAGGAATACGTTAGGAGGCGTATATATAAATATATATATATATATATATATATATATATATATATATATATATATATATATATATATATATATATATATATATATATATATATATATATATATATATATATATATATATATATATATATATATATATATATATATATATATATATATATATATATATATATATATATATATATATATATATATATATATATATATATATATATATATATATATATATATATATATATATATATATATATATATATATATATATATATATATATATATATATATATATATATATATATATATATATATATATGTATTTACATTTATAATTTTAGGATTGTAGTGGTGGATTGTCCAGTTGGGTTCATTGAATCACACGCCCTATATTCGTATCTTGGAAGCGTGTCCTTGCTGCGGGGTTAGAGCAAGAACATGCCGGGGCGGGAGGGAGGGAGGGAGGGACTGAGGGCGGGTCCGGCCACGGCCACCTGTTCAGCGCCTTATCTTTGCCTTGAGGGGTCAAGCGGGCTGTGCAGTCTTTGGTTTACGACAGAGAGCCGCCAGGGAGGGACGGGGAGAGGGCGGGTACAGGTGGAGAAAGAGGGACGATTTTGTGGCATGATACTTGTGCATTCTTTAATAAATAGAAGAGTGGACAGGACACAGATACTCTCTCAGGCTGTACACAAAGGCCAGGGAGCGGGCAAGACGTGCGGGTTGGGTGCTGACAAGTCTGAGTATTCAAGGAAGCAGAGAACACACAGAACATATGAAGCAGATCTTGAGGCTGTGGCGAGGAAACGGAAGGAGACGAAGGCGAAAGGAGGGAGAGCACGTGTTGAGATCTATGCATCTTTTAATAGATAGAAAAATAACACATGAACCTAAGCTATTGGAGTGAGGGGCAGGGACAGACCCAGCGTCGCCAGATTATCGTACACATCGCATCGCATTTTCGTACTTTCTGACCGATTATAACATGCAAAAAGAACGAAAACCATCTGTATTTAACCGTTTTAACGATAACTTTAATTTTCTATCGTTATTTGTGTGCTTACGACAATCTTGGATCTTAAAAATGGTAACTGCAGTGTTCAGAGTACGACACTTTGGCCTCGGGAAGTCGATGTTCTGGGAGCCGAAAGCGACAAGAGGGAGACGGGAAGGAGACTTGAATATCACGAGCTGACATTTGTGCATCGTTTAATAAATAGAAAAACAAACACATGAGCCTAAGCTATTGGAGTGAGGGACAGGGACAGAACGGCCTCGGGAAGTCGATGTTCTGGGAGCCGAAAGCGACAAGAGGGAGACGGGAAGGAAACTTGAACATCACGAGTTGACATTTGTGCATCGTTTAATAAATAGAAAATAAATACATATGCCTATACAGCTAAAGGGAAGGGCAGGGAAGGAAGGAAGGGACGGAATACGCAGAAAATAAAAACATGCCTATACAGCTGAAGGGAAGGACAGGGAAGGAAGGAAGGGACGGAATAAATAGAAAATAAAAACATGTGTCTATACAGCTAAAGGGAAGGGCAGGGAAGGAAGGAAGGGACGGAACGGCGTATAGGAAGCGGCGTTAGGCAGGACTACATCGGGACCTCCACAGTCTCACGTCCTTAACCGTAGCTGGGGCGGGGAGGGGCGTAGCGGGGGGACTCACGGGACTCAAAGGATTCGAAGGACTCGTAGGAATCAGGGTAACGTGCCTGGCCTTCGTAGCTGACCTCGGCGACGTATCCAGAGTCGCCGTCCACGAAGTAGGAGACCTTCTGCAGGCGACCGTCGGGGAGCTGCACGTAGTAGGATCCCTGGGTGTGGTCTCCGTCGCGGTTCTCCTGGTGGCCGAAGTCGTTGCCGGAGGAGTCGTCTCTCACCGCCCATTGGAAGTCGTATTTGGCCTCGGAGGACTCGAAGGACTCCTCTGAGGATCCCCCCTGAAGGATATTCGTAGGATGTGTGAGTGGAAGGGAAGGATATTTTTTTTTAGTCCTACCTTTTCTTCGTTTTTTATGATGGTTTTCTTTTTTTTTCTCTTTCTATCTCCTTTTTTTTTAATTTCATTCTTTTGCTCATTATCTTTTCCCACTTCCTTCCATTCTATTTGTCGACTCCACCAATCCTACCTCCATGATAAGGTTATACTCACCCCGTAAGCATATGGCCGTCTGTCAGCGCTCACGGCGGCCACCAACACCACCAGAAGGGACAATACCTGAAGAAAATAAGACAGAAATTAATAGATAGCAAGTGTAGTGGATAATAGATATATAGGAGTATTACCTCTCATAAAACCCTGAGCGCATATATCGACTTCACAACCAATACAAAAACACTAACATAATCCCACTAAATCCTTCAATAAACAGAAAAAAAACACTAATATAACACAATGCAACATGGTCTACCTAGTCTTATAATTATTACCTGAAAAATGACTACCTGGTAATTAACTTTTGCCAGGTAAGGTGGATTAGATTACCTCACACTAACATAATCCCACTAAATCCTTCAATAAACAGAAAAAAACACAAATATAACACAATACAACATGGTCTACCTAGTCTTATAATTATTACCTGAAGAATGAGTACCTGATAATTAACTTTTGCCAGGTAAGGAGGATTAGATTACCTCATTAGCAAAGATTATGAGGGAAAGGGAGAGAGCTAGATGGCTGACGTGACCTCTCTTTAACTAAGGCAATCTGGGGGATGCAATTATCGTGTGGGAACTTAAGAAACACGAATGGGATATAAGAGAAATGGTATGATGTTGCAAGTTAGCGAGAGGAATGGTGTGTGTGTGTGTTTTGGGGGTCTGGAAATATAGAGTACGAGATACGGTTTGAGTTTGAGGTCACGGGTTCTGGTAATGACTTCTTTTTCTTCTTTTTCTACTTCTTTTTCTTCTTTTACTACTTCAGAATTGGTATGAGTTTCTGGTTACGGGATCTGGTTATCATTTGGCCTCCTCTTTCTCCTCTTTATCCTCCTCCTCCTCCTCCTTCTCCTTCTTCTTCTCCTCCTTTTACTACTTCAGAATTGGTATGAGTTTCTGGTTACGGGATCTGGTTATCATTTGGCCTCCTCCTTCTCCTCTTTATCCTCCTCCTCTTTCTCCTTCTTCTCCTCCTTTTACCACTACAGAATTGGTATGTGCTTCTGGTTATCACTTCTCCCCCTCCTTCTCCTCCTCCTTCTACTTCTCCTCCTCCTATTACTACTACTACTTCTATTTCTCCTCCTACTCTCCTTTCCCTTCCTTTCTTCTCTATTTCTTCTCTTAACTTTGCCTCGGCGTTCCCTAGTGACCCCAAACTCCGCTGTCTTCCAAGTTATTTTCTCTCTCACACTTCCACACACGATCCCTGACCTTCAAGTCCTCAGTAATACAAACACAACCCTTTACCTTTAGACTTTGACCCTCTTCCTACCGCAAGCCGCTTCCTCCTCCTCCTCCTCTCTCTCTCTCTCGCCCTACGGTGCTTAGTAACAAGAGTTTTTTTTGTGTGGTTTTATAGTTTTTCTGTATCTGAACTTCCCTCTTTAGATTCGATTGTCACATTGAAGGTCTTGGTTATGTGGGTGAACTTTTTGTGTGTGTCATGGAAATGGGTCTTGAGTTTACGATCTAACCTACTGCTGCCTCGTAAATGGTCTTAGTATAACAGGCAAACCTTTGATATATACACAGGCACTCAACAGCTATTACTTCTAAACTGCCTTTGACCGAACCGAACGTCTCTCTCTCTCTCTCCCTCCAACAGATCTCAGTAATACAATCCATTCTTGACTTCACTGTTACCTTCCTTAATAATTTCTAACACATCAATTCCTACGGCTTTTGGAGACTGCCCGACAAAACACAAGCTTTCCCATACCACAACTCCCTTCCCCTCCCCCATTTCAGCTTCCCCTAAGTCCCCTAACACCTACTAAACCCCATCACAAACTTTCCCATCAACTACCCACTTTGACGAACCTAATAACCAATAGAACCTAATACTGCCCCTTCAAGCTAACCAACACAAGCCTTCCCATACCACAACTCCCTTCCCCTCCCATAAGTCTACTAACACCCACTAAACCCCATCACAAGCTTTCCCATCAACTGCCCACTTTGACAAACCTAATAACCAATGGAGCCTAACGCTACTCCTACAAGTTAACCACCCAAGCCTTCCCATAACACTAACTCCCTTCCCCTACACCTTCCTCCTTCAACCTAACCAAACCAAGCATTCCCATACCACTAGCTCCCTTCACCTCTCTCCTTCAAGCCTCCTAAAACTTGCTAAAGGTCCCCAACACTTGCCAACCTTTGCGTTCATGTTGCTCGAAGTCGAAGAAGGTTCAGACTGACTTCGAAGTTGGGGCATTCCTTCTTTATACCCAGCACGTGACGTCACGGTTAGGAGGGGGCACGGGCGGTTATTGCAGGAGGGGGAGGAGGGGGTGGGGGTGGGCGGAGGGGGGCGTGGCCAGGTGTGTTCATGGGTTCACCTGTCGAGAATTCCACCGTCTTGCTCCCTTCCTTTCAAGACTCGTTTTTTTGGGTTTAATTTTTTTGTTTTGTTTTATTTCAGCAGCTGGTAGGCAAGTCGGTATGTCGGTCGGTCGGTCGGGCTCTCTCTCTCTCTCTCTCTCTCTCTCTCTCTCTCTCTCTCTCTCTCTCTCTCTCTCTCTCTCTCTCTCTCTCTCTCTCTCTCTCTCTCTCTCTCTCTCTCTCTCTCTCTCTCTCTCTCTCTGACTATCTATCTATCTGTCTATCTTCTTTATTTTTCATATTTTTCTTTCTCTTTGCTCTTTCTTTCTTTCTTCTTTCGTTCTTTCCTCCTTCTTTCTTTTTTCTCTTCACAGTTTTTTTCTCTCTTCTCTCTCTGTCTCTCTCTCTCCCCATCTGACCCAACCCTCTCTCTCTCTCTCTCTCTCTCTCTCTCTCTCTCTACGGTAATAACATAACTCTAACCTCTTATTTCTCTCTTTCGGTATCTCACTTTTTATCTCTCGTTCCAGCTCTCTCTCTCTCTCTCTCTCTCTCTCTCTCTCTCTCTCTCTCTCTCTCTCTCTCTCTCTCTCTCTCTCTCTCTCTCCTTCCCTCTCACTCTCTCAAAATCTGCAAGTTCACTCATGAAACACGAAATCCTAATCATGTTCTAAGCACATCACGAAGACGCCTCTCTTTCTCTCTCTCTCTCTCTCTCTCACACACACACACACACACACACACACGTACTGTATCAAGGCTTTCAAGGACCTCCAGACTGGGCCCAGGTTAACTCTTTTTTCCTTCCTCTGTGAATTGGAAGTAGGCGGGTCAGTTCGTGAGAGCCAGATTGTGACATGACCAGTGGGTATAGTTATTTCATATGTGCGTGTGTGTGTGTGAGGGTGTGGGTGTGTGTGTGTGGGTGTGGGTGTGCGTGGCCGTAGGGAAGGGTGGAGTATGTGGATGCGTGTGGGTATGTGTGTGGATGCACGGATGACTGACTTGGGTGTGAGGGTGTGGAAAGGTAGGGTGGGAGGGGTGGGGAGGTTAGGGTAGGGAACGGAAGGGTAGGGAAAGAGAGGGAGAGAGAGAGAGAGAGAGAGGTGAAGGTCAAGAAAGGGAGGAGGCATTGCCGGGTGATTGACTTGGAGAGGGAGAGAGAGAGAAGGTAAGGTAAGGTATGGTAAGGTAAGATATGGTAAGGTAAGGTAAAGTAAGATAAGGTATGATAAGGTAAGGTAAGATAAGGTAAGGTAAGGTAAGGTTAGGTTAGGTTAGGTAAGGTAAGGTATGGTAAGGTAAGGTAAGGCCAGGTAAGGTAAGGTAAGGTAAGGTAAGGTAAGGTAAGGTAAGGTAAGGTAAGATAAGGTTAGGTAAGGTAAGGTAAGGTAAGGTTAGGTAAGGTAAGGTAAGGTTAGGTTAGGTAAGGTAAGATAAGGTATGGTAAGTTAAGGTAAGGTAAGATAAGGTAAGGTAAGGTAAGGTAAGGTAGGGTAAGGTAAGGTAAGGTAAGGTAAGATAAGGTTAGGTAAGGAAAGGTAAGGTAAGGTAAGGTAAGGTAAGGTAAGATAAGGTTAGGTAAGGTAAGGTTAGGTAAGGTAAGGTAAGGTTAGGTTAGGTAAGGTAAGATAAGGTAAGGTAAGGTAAGATAAGGTTAGGTAAGGAAAGGTAAGGTAAGGTTAGGTAAGGTAAGGTAAGGTTAGGTTAGGTAAGGTAAGATAAGGTATGGTAAGTTAAGGTAAGGTAAGATAAGGTAAGGTAAGGTAAGGTAAGGTAAGGTAGGGTAAGGTAAGATAAGGTTAGGTAAGGTAAGGTAAGGTAAGGTAAGGTAAGGTAAGATTAGGTTAGGTAAGGTAAGATAAGGTATGGTAAGTTAAGGTAAGGTAAGATAAAGTAAGGTAAGGTAAGGTAAGGTAAGGTAAGATAAGGTTAGGTAAGGAAAGGTAAGGTAAGGTTAGGTAAGGTAAGGTAAGATAAGGTATGGTAAGTTAAGGTAAGGTAAGATAAGGTAAGGTAAGGTAAGGTAAGGCAGGGTAAGGTAAGGTAAGGGAAAGGAAGGAAAGGTAAGGTAAGGTAAGGTAAGGTTAGGTAAGGTAAGGTAAGGTAAGGTAAGGTTAGGTTAGGTAAGGTAAGGTAAGTTAAGGTAAGGGAAGGTAAGGTAAAATGAGTCTTTGGAACAGGATGAATAGATGGTTTAATAAAGAAAAGTTCGTGAGGGTGAAGAAGGAAGAACTTTGGAAGGGTGAGGAACAAACTTAAAGGTTAGGTTAGTCGTGAAGGGGGAAGATATGGAGAGATAAAAACTAATGATTAGATTGGGTTCGAGATGAGAATGTCAAAGGGAAGGAAACCAGAACATTGTAGCATTGACGGGAAGCATTTAGTGAAGTATAAAAAAAACAATGTATAGATAGAATAGACATTGATTGTGATAGATATTGAAAGATAAAGACTGATGATTAGATTGGGTTCGAGATGAGAATGTCAGAGGGAAGGAAAGTTGAATATAGTAGCACTGACGGGTAGCATTAAGTGAAGTATAAAAAAGAGACAATGTATAGATATAATAGATAGTGATTGTGATAGATAGTGAAAGATAAGTAGTGAGCGGGCTTTTTTTCATTATTGTTTCCTTTTTTTTGTGCCCTTGAGCTGTCTCCTTTGCTGTAAAAAAAATAGGAACATGGTATAGGATGATAGTTTAGGATGATAGTTTAGGATGATAGTTTAGGATGATAGTTTAGGATGATAGGAATATATTTTTTTGCAATTGAATACTTCCGTTACTGTAAAAACAAAACTGATTAACAGAGTACAAGAAAGTTGAATATATTGAAGAGCGACTGACTGACCGACTGAGTGTATGAGAGAGCATAGATAAGTGTCTAAATGTACAAAAACGTGTATGTAGAAGATTATTAAGACTTAGTGATGGATGACTCGGGAGATAGTGAGTAGGTGAAAGTGGGTGAGGGTGGGGATGAGAAATTATTGAACGGTCATACTGAAATTAGGTTTTTCGTGTAGCAAAGGTGGCGGTTCAAGGGCGGAGTAGAAACAGACAGACAGAGAGAAAGAAATACCATTGAATGTTTCTCCCACACAACGAGGACAAGAGTGTTTCACCCAACGATATAGATAAAGAGTAAAATGAACACACACACACACACACATATATATATATATATATATATATATATATATATATATATATATATATATATATATATATATACATATATATATATACAACGTTCCCATAGCTCAGGGGGTTAAGACTCTGCCCTGTCAAGCTGCGGTCTGGCGAGGGGGAGTCTAGTACGTGATTAGGCCGCGGTTACTCAAGCAAAATTTCACCCAACGATATAAATAAAGAGAAAAATGAAAACACACACACACACACACACACACACACACACACACACACACACACACACACACACACACACACACACACACACACACACACACACACGCACAACGCTCCCGCAGCTCAGTGGGTTAAAACTCTGCCCTCTCAAGCTCCGGTCTGGCAAGGGCGAGTCCAGTACATGATCAGGTCGCGGTGACTTATACAAACACACAAAAAACAATAGGAAAAAACATGTCTTCAGCGATGACACGCCGCAAAACACCGCCAAACACGCTCCCAAATATAGGGCGTGGAAAAGGGGGAGGAAAAAGAGTTAGAGATAATAACGAGGTCTTCAGATAATTACAAGTACAAACGTTTATAGAAGTAATATAATTAAGTACTTTGAAATTAGTGAAGACCATATAGAACGATTTAAAAAGAGGAAGATAAATAGATAGACAAATAGATATAGACATTTGAACCAATCGATATAGACCTTGTAAGTTTTTTTCTTCTTACGCTATAACTAGACGGCTCAAGGATGTTAGATGTAAAAAAAATATGAAAAAATAAGGAAAATAAAGAAAATATGAGAAAAATGAAGCTCGCCCTGCACTTAATCTTCTATAAAGGAAAGAGAGCAGAGAGAGGGAGGGAAGGAGGGGGGAGGGGGGGGGAGAGGAGGGCGGAGTCATCCTAAATACGGACTGAAGCCAAAAAAAGGAAGAGAGAGAGAGAGAGAGAGAGAGAGAGAGAGAGAGATAATAATAATAGTAGTAGTAATAATAATAATAATAATAATAATAATAATAATAATAATAATAATAATAATAATAATAATAATAATAATAATAATAATAATAATAATAATAATAATAATAATAATAATAATAATAATAATAATAAAAGTATAAATTCCAGCGTAACCAAGACCTTGAAGAATATGTGATTGGAAAGTGATTATAATTGTGCGCTTCCAATCTTCTGAAAAGTGCAAAAATAAAGGAGATGAAAAAAAAAAAAGATGACGGAAATTAATGAGTCATGCTTTTTTTATCGGTTTTCTCTCTGTCTCTCTCTCTCTCTCTCTCTCTCTCTCTCTCTCTCTCTCTCTCTCTCTCTCTCTCTCTCTCTCTCTCTCTCTCTCTCTCTCTCTCTCTCTCTCTCTCTCTCTCTCTCTCTCTCTCTCTCTCTCTCTCTCTCTCCATATCTATCTATCTATCTATCTATTTATCTATCTATCTATCCTCAGTAAAACAAACAAGCAAATAAATAAACAAATGAAGAAAAAAAAAAGAAAGAAAGAAAGAAAGAAAGAAAGAAAGAAAGAAATCAACAAAAATCTAAATAAAAAAAACTCAATGAAATAGTTAATACATACTCGGAAATTAATAAAGGTCAACATAACAATAATAATAATGACAATAATAATAATAATAATAATAATAATAATAATAATAATAATAATAATAATAATAATAATAATAATAATAATAATAACGATAATAACAATAGTAATACCAATAATAATAATGCAAATAATACTAATAATGTAATCCAGCGCATGAGAACAGTTACCGGTCTTGAATAGGAGAATCTGATCCCACCAAGAATGAATAAAAGCGACTTACATTACCTGCTTATACTTACTCTTGGCACGCAGCAGGAAGAGGGAGGGAGAGAGGAGAGAGCGAGGGAGGAGGAGGAGGAGGAGGAGGAGGAGGAGGAGGAGGAGAGGTCAGTCATTACGAGGGAAGGAGAGAGAGAGAGAGAGAGAGAGAGAGAGAGAGAGAGAGAGAGAGAGAGAGAGAGAGAGAGAGAGGTCTGTTATTACGAGAAAGAGAGAGAGAGGGAAGGAATGGAGGTAAGGAATGAGCGAAGGGAGAGATGGAAGGAGAGAAAGAGGGATGAAATGGGGAAAGATAGTTTAAAATAAAAAACCATCGTGTTTCTGTGGGATTCGAACCTAGATCCACGAGCTCACAACCCCCTCACGCAAACCACTCAGCCACCGCCTCTCCCTCCTCTACTCATTTTCCATTTCCTTATCCTTTTTTTTTTCGATCCATTTGTTCTTACAGCAGAGGAGACAGTGCAAGGGCGTAAAAAACAAGAAAACAATAATGAAAAAAAAAAGCTACTTACTGCTCCTGGGTAGAGTAGAGTGGCCAAAAGGAGAAATCAATTGTTGTGAGATTAGAAGAAGGAGGAGGAGGAGGAGGAGGCGGGCGGTAAGGAGGTGTCTGGGTGTGGTGGAAGCGTTGCAGGTCAGCTAGGTCAGGTCAGGTCACCTCGCAAGACTCGCAACACACAACACGCACAGAAAAACTAGCCACGCGCTGAGTCCAACCAAAAACGGCTCTCTGGTGATGTTGCAGCGCACTAGACCCACGGAGCTGGCAACACTGGAGGGGAGGTGTGAAGGGGGAGCTGGTAACACTGGGGCGAGGGGTAGAGAGGGTAGGGGAGCTGGCAACACTGGGGCGAGGGGTAGGGTGGGTAGGGGGAGCTGGTAACACTGGGGCAGAGAGGGGTGGAGGGATAGCTGGGTAACACTGGGGCGAAGGTTAGAGAGGTTAGGGGGGGCTGGTAACACTGGGGAAGGGTAGCACGGTGGAAGGGGAGCTGGTAACACTGGGATCATGTGTGTTAGTTTGTGTGTTTATTAGGAAAAGAGAGAAAGAAAAGAAAGGAAGGAAGGAAGGAAGGAAAAAAGAAAGAAAGAAAGAAAGAAAGAAACGAGAAAAATAACAGAAATATGAACAGAAAGGAAACGAAAAAAAAGAAAAAAAAGATAATAAAAAAGAAAAAAACAGAAAAGAATGAATTAAATGAAAGAAAGATAAAAACAAGATCACCAACACAGCTACAAACATACTAACAAACAAACAAACAAATAATAATAATACTGAGAGAGAGAGGACTGGGTGAAGGCTGACTCTCTCTCTCTCTCTCTCTCTCTCTCTCTCTCTCTCTCTCTCTCTCTCTCTCTCTCTCTCTCTCTCTCTCTCTCTCTCTCTCTCTCTCTCTCTCTCTCTCTCTCTTTTAATTAATACAATAAGATCTAAACACGTATTCAAATTCCCTTCCCTTCCCTTCCCTTACTCTCCTTTTGTCTAAGCGAATCCAGTTACTATAATAAGATCCAATGTATTCAAAAGAGCGGTCACTACGTCTCTCCCTCCCTCTCTCTCTCTCTCTTCCTCTCCCTCCCCCTCCTTCTCCGTCCCTCACTCTCTCTCTCTTCCTCTCTCCCCTCCTTCTCCTTCCCTCCCTCTCTCTCTCTCTTCCTCTCCCTCCCCCTCCTTCTCCTTCCCTCCCTCTCTCTCCTTTTTCAGTCCAGAGCAGTGCCTTACGAGAGCCCTCCAAGGTACCACTAACCCGGTCACTTTCCCAGCCGCTACATTTCCCAATAGCTAAGTAAGTGAACATGGACCAGCTGGTGGGTCTAAGGGGGGACTCTAGTATTGTGGGTTGACCGGGGATGGGGTGGGGAAGGAGGTGTTATATGTAGTGTTAAGTGTGTCTGGGTGATTGTGGGTGGGTGTGTTGTCTATGGAAGTAAGAAGTCCTAAAGAGTAGTGCAAAGAGGAAATCAAAAGGAGTTGTCCAGTGATTAAGAAGTGTTTTATAGAAGGGAACGAAGATGAAATGAGGGGCTGAGAGAGTGAGAAAGAAAGGGGAGAGAGAAGAGATAGCAAAGTGAAAAAGAGGGGAAATTATTAGCTTGTGGGTAGGAAAGATGTGGAAAGGAGGAAGGTGTGGATAAGTGGATGGGAGAGAAATGGAGACCAGTAAGGAAAAGATTGGAAAGGAAGCAGCTATGGGTAGAGGAAGGATAGAACGTTGAGGATAGAAAGGTATGGAAAGAAAGCAGGGAAAGGTAGAGGGATGAGGAGATGGCTGTTAAAGAGAGGGTACTAGGAGAGTGTGAGTCAGCTTAGAGTAATACTAGGAGAGTGTGAGTCAGCTTAGAGTAATACTAGGAGAGTGTGAGTCAGCTTAGAGTAATACTAGGAGAGTGTGAGTCAGCTTAGAGTAATACTGGAAGAGTGTGAGTCAGCTTAGAGTAATACTGGGAGTGTGAGTCAGCTTAGAGTAATACTGGGAGTGTGAGTCAGCTTAGAGTAATACTAGGAGAGTGAGAGTCAGCTTAGGGTAATGCTAGGAGAGTGTGAGTCAGCTTAGAGTAATACTGGAAGAGTGTGAGTCAGCTTAGAGTAATACTAGGAGAGTGTGAGTCAGCTTAGAGTAATACTAGGAGAGTGTGAGTCAGCTTAGAGTAATACTGGAAGAGTGTGAGTCAGCTTAGAGTAATACTGGAAGAGTGTGAGTCAGCTTAGAGTAATACTAGGAGAGTGTGAGTCAGCTTAGAGTAATACTGGAAGAGTGTGAGTCAGCTTAGGGTAATGCTAGGAGAGTGTGAGTCAGCTTAGAGTAATACTAGGAGAGTGTGAGTCAGCTTAGAGTAATACTAGGAGAGTGTGAGTCAGCTTAGAGTAATGCTAGGAGAGTGTGAGTCAGCTTAGAGTAATACGAGGAGAGTGTGAGTCAGCTTAGAGTAATACTGGAAGAGTGTGAGTCAGCTTAGAGTAATACTGGAAGAGTGTGAGTCAGCTTAGAGTAATACTAGGAGAGTGTGAGTCAGCTTAGAGTAATACTGGAAGAGTGTGAGTCAGCTTAGAGTAATACTAGGAGAGTGTGAGTCAGCTTAGAGTAATACTAGGAGAGTGTGAGTCAGCTTAGAGTAATACTAGGAGAGTGTGAGTCAGCTTAGAGTAATACTGGAAGAGTGTGAGTCAGCTTAGAGTAATACTAGGAGAGTGTGAGTCAGCTTAGAGTAATACTGGAAGAGTGTGAGTCAGCTTAGAGTAATACTAGAAGAGTGTGAGTCAGCTTAGAGTAATACTAGGAGAGTGTGAGTCAGCTTAAAGTAATACTGGAAGAGTGTGAGTCAGCTTAGAGTAATACTAGAAGAGTGTGAGTCAGCTTAGAGTAATACTAGAAGAGTGTGAGTCAGCTTAGAGTAATACTAGAAGAGTGTGAGTCAGCTTAGAGTAATACTGGAAGAGTGTGAGTCAGCTTAGAGTAATACTAGGAGAGTGTGAGTCAGCTTAGAGTAATACTAGAAGTGTGAGTCAGCTTAGAGTAATACTGGAAGAGTGTGAGTCAGCTTAGAGTAATACTAGGAGAGTGTGAGTCAGCTTAGAGTAATACTAGAAGTGTGAGTCAGCTTAGAGTAATACTAGGAGAGTGTGAGTCAGCTTAGAGTAATACTAGAAGTGTGAGTCAGCTTAGAGTAATACTAGGAGAGTGTGAGTCAGCTTAGAGTAATACTAGAAGAGTGTGAGTCAGCTTGGAGTAATACTAGGAGAGTGTGTGTCAGCTGAGAATTGACCGAAATTGACCTCTCTTTTGACCTCTCTCTTTTAATGGAGCGGCGAGTAGCGGGCTTTTTTTTTGTACTCTTTTTATTGCCCTTGAGCCGTGTCCTCTGAGGTAAAAAAAGAACTATCTCCTAATTCGTAATTCAAGAAAACAATATATTTACTAATTTATTATTCTTCACAAAGCTGACGTTTTATCATAGACTACAGACTCCACAATCCATTAGTTCTTCATTAGTTCTTTTTCTATAGTAAGTCTGTTAAGCTTAAATACTGAATGCAACACTTTGAAAGCTTAGAAATTCCCTCACTTTGAAAGCTTAAGAAATTGAAAGCCTATATATATCAAAAGCCAATCTTTACACACATTCTAATCAGACGAGGTTACTGAACTCTCTCTCTCTCTCTCTCTCTCACTCTCACTCAACCTAACCTAACCATCTACACAATATTGAATGCAACACTTTGAAAGCTTAGGAATTCCTTCACTTTGAAAGCTTATTGAGAAATTGAAAACCTATATATACCAAAAGCCAATCTTTACACACATTCATATCAGACGAGGTTACTGAACTCTCTCTCTCTCTCTCTCTCTCTCTCTCTCTCTCTCTCTCTCTCTCTCTCTCTCTCTCTCTCTCTTACTTAACCTAACCTAACTATCTACACAACACACAGGAGCCACTCACCCACGCACTGAGCCACTCTTGTATAGGTTAACGCCCTTTTTAAAAACTGAAAGCCTATATATATCAAAACCCAATCTTTACACGCATTCTTATCAGACGAGGTTACCGAACTCTCTCTCTCTTTCTCTTACTTAACCTAACCTAACCACCTACACAACATAGGAGCCACTCACCCACGCACTGAGCCACTCTTGTATAGGTTAACGCCCTTTTTTCCCTCCTCCCCGCCCTCCGCATGGCTGGTTACCTCACGCCGTGCTCGCCTGGCTGCCCTCAGTGACGCAACCCTCGACTTGATTCACTTAGCGATGAGGCGAGCGGGGAGGTGACAGCCCGGGTGATGTGTCGCAGGGAAAGGGCTCCGGTTATGCGAGTTTTGGGCCGCGTGCATGACCAGTCGGTAAGAGGAACAAGAAGACGAGAGAAGAGAAGGGAATGGAGAGTAAGAGGGAAAGAAGAGGGAGAAGGGAATGAAAGGGGACAGAAGGAAGGAGTGGGAGAGAAGGGTTGTGGAAGGATGGAGAGGTGGAGAAAGAATGAGGGAGTGGGGGAGGAGTGGAAGAAAGAGAAGGGAATGAAAGGGGACAGAAGGAAGGAGTGGGAGAGAAGGGTTGTGGAAGGATGGAGAGGTGGAGAAAGAATGAGGGAGTGGGGGAGGAGTGGAAGAAGAAGGGAATGAAAGGGGACAGAAGGGAGGAGAGGGAAGGAGTGGAAGAGAAGGGTTGAGGAAGGATGGAGAGGTGGAGAAAGAATGAGGGAGTGGGAGAGGAGTGGAAGAGGGGAAGGAGTGGTGGGAAAGGGGAGAGAAGAGGGAGGGAAACTTTGCACTGCTGTTATGACCAAGCTTGTGATGGAGCGGGCGTGGTATGCTGACCTAGCTTGTGAAGGGGCGGGCGTGGTATGCTGACCTAGCTTGTGATGGGGCGGGCGTGGTATGCTGACTTAGCTTGTGATGGGGCGGGCGTGGTATGCTGACCTAGCTTGTGATGAGGAAGGCGTGGTATGCTGACCTAGCTTGTGATGGAGCGGGCGGGCGTGGTATGCTGACCTAGCTTGTGATGAGGAAGGCGTGGTATGCTGACCTAGCTTGTGATGGGGCGGGCGTGGTATGCTGACCTAGCTTGTGATGGGGCGGGCGTGGTATGCTGACCTAGCTTGTGATGGGGCGGGCGTGGTATGCTGACCTAGCTTGTGATGGAGCGGGCGGGCGTGGTATGCTGACCTAGCTTGTGATGAGGAAGGCGTGGTATGCTGACCTAGCTTGTGATGGGGCGGGCGTGGTATGCTGACCTAACTTGTGATGAGGAAGGCGTGGTATGCTGACCTAGCTTGTGATGGGGCGGGCGTGGTATGCTGACCTAACTTGTGATGAGGAAGGCGTGGTAGGCTGCCTGGCCGGTTAGTTAGGTGGTTAAGATTCATATATACAATTTTTAACGGTGATGACATTTGAAATTATGGTCTAAGCTTTACTTCACAACACGATTCTCTCTTATAATTATCATCACTCTTACTCTTAAAAGATATACTCGTGAATGGTTGAATGTTATGGCCCAGGCAAGTGTTTATAGTGGCGCCATCTTCTCTTGGCTCATGCTGCCCTCCGGAACGCCTTCTTGATTCACTTGGACGGTTTCCTCTAGAGTCCGGGTTGATGAGTGGTCTTCAGGACAGCATGTGGGTAGTTTTAAGCCACTCGGCGGTGACTGAAAAATCCGAGGTGGTAGCGTGGGGATTCGAACTCGCGTCGTCCATAACGTGGTGAATGTGGGCCCAGCACGCTACCACTCAGCCACCGCCTACCTTACGCGTGTGTGTTTCGTCTTACGTTTGTGCATCATTTACAATTATCTATAACAATAACATTAGTCGAGACGTTTCCGAATAAAAATGAAGGAAAAATGACGGAAAAAGAATGAACTGGCTCAACTGACTACGAATCTGCGGGTCGGGGTTCGAGTCCCGGCCTACTATACAACAAGCTCAACGGGCCAAGGAAACAGAGATGTGCACCGCCGCCAAGCGCATCTGTAGTGTATGCTGCCAACTTTCCCTTTTCAATAGTCTCACCATACCTAACATTTTCTCTCTCTCTCTCTCTCTCTCTCTCTCTCTCTCTCTCTCTCTCTCTCTCTCTCTCTCTCTCTCTCTCTCTCTCTCTCTCTCTCTCTCTCTCTCTCTCTCTCACCACCACCACCACCACCACCACCATCACCACCACCACTACTACCACCACCACCATCACCACCAGAAGCAACACCAGGCAACACTTAGCGGTTCTTTTTTGCATACCGTTAAATAGATATTGCCAAAGGGTCCGGACTGTAGACTTAGACAAGAAAGAAAGAAAAAAGCGAAAGGGGTTGAACCGAGTAGTGCCTTCCCTCTCTTGAATAGCGGGGCGTGGTGGTGGTGGTGGTGATGGTGGTGGCGGTGGTGGTGATGGTGGTGGTGGTTGGAAGGAGGAAGGAAGAGAGAGAGAGAGAGAGAGAGAGAGAGAGAGAGAGAGAGAGAGAGAGAGAGAGAGAGAGAGAGAGAGAGAGAGAGAGAGAGAGAGAGAGAGAGAGAGAGAAGGAGTAAGTAGTAGTAGTAGTAGTAGTAGTAGTAGTAGTAGTAGTAGTAATAGTAGTAGTAGTAGTAGTAGTGGTAATAGTGAAGGGTGTTAGTACTACCCACCACCACCACTAAAACCACAACCACCACCACCACCACCACTACCTCCTCTCCTACCTACTAGCATATGAATAGCCGGGCCGATGTGACTAATATGGGCGTAACGACACTGCCCTGCTCTCCCTTCCTTTCCCTTGCCTCTCCCTCGCCACTAGAACATACGAGTGCTTGGGAACGAGAACGAGACAACTCAACACTTGGCTACACTGGAGAAGGGAAGAAGGGAAGAAGGAGTAGAGAAGGGCGATGAAGGGAACGAAGATGAAGGGGCTGAGAGACTGAGAAAGAAAGGGGAAGAAGAGAGAAGAGATAGCAAAAGGAAGAAGGGAAGAAGGGGTAGAGAAGGGCATTGAAGGGAACGAAGATGAAGGGGCTGAGGGACTGAGAAGGAAAAGGGAAGGAGAAGAGAGAGAAGAGATAGCAAAATGAAGAAGGGAAGAAGGGGTAGAGAAGGGCATTGAAGGGAACGAAGATGAAGGGGTTGAGAGACTGAGAAAGAAAGGGGAAGGGGAAGAGAGAGAAGAGATAGCAAAATAAAGAAGGGAAGAAGGGGTAGAGAAGGGCATTGAAGGGAACGAAGATGAAGGGGTTGAGAGGCTGAGAAAGAAAGGGGAAGGAGAAGAGAGAGGAGAGAAAGCATAGTGAAGAAGGGAAGAAGGGGTAGAGAAGGGCATTGAAGGGAACGAAGATGAAGGGGCTGAGTGACTGAGAAAGAAAGGGGAAGGAGAAGAGAGAGAAGAGATAGCAAAATGAAAAAGGGAAGAAGGGGTAGAGAAGGGCATTGAAGGGAACGAAACTGAAGGAAAGAAAAGGGAAAGAGAAGAAATAGCAAAGAGAAAAAGAAAGTAACCATAATAAAACCTAAAAATAAACATGTACATTCGACTATAAGGTTTTCAAAAGGTTAATACAAGCAAATAGAAATGTATAGATATATGAATAGCACAAAATAGAGAGATGAAACTAGAGCCTTTGCCGGAGCAGGAAGGAATACACTAACACCAGACAGTTTAGTGGAGGACGTTGGGGAAGGGCTTTGTTATACAGTGAACTAGAAAAGGCTGTAGATATTGATGTTAATGACCCGAAGGAATGCAACTTTGAACACCTTTTAATTAACAGAAGAAGTAATAGTTAGACATAATGCTTTTAACACCTGTGGAGGACGTTGGGAAAGGCCTTTTGTTATACAGTGGACTAGTAATTACTTAAGATGATTATCATGACACAGGAAAACAATCTTCAACACCTAATTAAACATTCACACAGGTAACAATAGCGCTTTTAACACCTGTAGAGGACGTTGGGAAAGGCCTTTTATTTTACAGCGAACTAGTAATTACTTAAGATGATTATAATGACACAGGAAAACAATCTTGAACACCTAATTAAACATTCACACAGGTAACAATAGCGCTTTTAACACCTGTGGAATGTCGGCAGGTAAGCGGGTTAATGAGATACGTGAGCCATCGTCCGCCAGGTAAGAATCAGGTGAGGAAATAATGATAGAACACACTGCAACACACCTCCACCTGAGCCCCGCGCCCCGCAACACACCTGGCCGGGTTACCTTAGACTGGACCCGCCCTGCCCCGCCCAGAAACCACCCCCGCCCCTTCCCCGCCAGCCCCCCGACCCCACCCCTTGCTCCATCCCGCTTCTCGCCTTCCTTTCCCATCCCATCTCAGTCCCTTCACGTCCCTTCTCCACGCTGCCCCCCTTCCCAGCTTCCCTTCTAAGTCACCCATCCCATTCTCATCCCTTCCGATCTGTCCCCTTCCCAGATCCCCTTCCCTGCTAGCTATCCCATCTCTATTCCCCTTCCATCGCTCCCTTCCTTCTCAAACCCCCTTCCTTCCCTGCCCCATCACATCTTCCCCACCCTTTTCCAGCCTCTCCCATCCCTATCCCTCTCTCCCTCCCGTCCTCTGCCCAGTCCCCCTCCCTTGGGTTGGATTGCGTGCTATATAAGGGGTTGGATTCTGTTTTTGAAGGGGGTTGGATCCTGTTAAAGATTCGATTGGGAAAGAGAGAAAGAGATGTGACTAGTTCTTGTATAGCGAGGACGATGACGGAAAAGGGAGTTGGATCGTGTTCAATAAGGGGTTAGATTCTGTTTTGGAGGGTGTTGGATTTTGTTAATTAAAGATGGGATTGGGAAATAAATAAAATAGCTAAAAAAAGAAAAAAAAGGAAATAAAAAAGAAAGATATTACTGTACTATTTCTTGTATATCGAAGATGATGACGGAAAGGGAATTGGATCGCATTCTATAAGGAGTTAGAATCTGTTTCAAAGAGGTGTTCGATCCTGTTGCAGAGGGGATTGAGTTCGCTTGTCTCCATCCCTTTCCACTAACCCCGCTCAACCCCCCCACCCAGTCCCTCTGCCCCCCGCTGGCTCCCTGGGTGTGGCTGACCTCAACTTTTTCCCATAAATATGACCCGGTTGACCTAGCTCCACATGAGGCAGCTGGCATGTACAGCCCGTGGCCAGGTGGGTCCGGGCGGGTCCAATTATATACCTGGCCTTACCTTGCGCAGGCCCGGGATGGATTTTAACTTTTATTGAGTGATTATTTATTTTTGATTTTCTATTTTTGTTTGTAAATGTGTGATATGTTTTTTTTAGCTGTTCGTTATCAATTTTGTTTTTTTCTTTGGGATGTATATTGGTTTGTTTTATATATATTTGCCTTTTTATTAATTTTTGTATGTTATATATATATTTTTTAGCTTGTTTTTCATCGTTTTTTTTAATATTTTGGTATGTATATGATTCTTTTTCTGGCTTTTCTTTCAATATCAATTAACTATTTCTACTTTCTTTGGAATACATATATATTTTTTTTCTTTTTTTTTAATTTGTGGGTACATATAATTTAATGGGTTTTCCTTCATGCCTCAGCTACTTAACTCTCTGCGTTTTAACATATATTAATTTTCACCTTTTCTTTCCTACTCTATCATTTTTATGTTTCCTGATATGTACATTATTTTTTTGTGTGTTTCTTTAATCTATTATTTACTTGTTTTAATTTTTTGGGGATATATGTTATTTTTTGGGTCGCGATAAAGTGTTTTCTGATATGTACATTATTTTTTTTGTGTGTTTCTTTAATCTATTATCTACTTGTTTTCATTTTTGGGGATATATGTTATTTTTTGGGGTCGCGATCTTTCCTCCTCTCTGCTCTGTTTCATACTTCCTTCATCTCTCCTTCCTTCTCCTTCCTTTTTCTTCCTATGTCTCTCCTTCTTTCCTTCTCTCCTTTCTCCTTCCTTTTCCTTGCCCTTCACTCTTCCTCCATCTCTCCTTCCTTTTCCTTCCTTCCTTTTTCTTCCTATGTCTCTCCTTCTTTCCTTCTCTCCTTTCTCCTTCCTTTTCCTTGTCCTTCACTCTTCCTCCATCTCTCCTTCCTTCTCCTTCCTTCTTCTTCCTTTCCCATGTCTCTCCTTTCCTTCACTCCTCTCCATCTCTCCTTTCCTTCTCCTCATCTCAACGTCCTTCTCTTCCTCCTTCTTCTTCCTTTCCCATGTCTCTCCTTCTTTCCTTCTCTCCTTTCTCCTTCCTTCACAATGCATTTCCTCCTTTCCTC